>NC_134561.1:2233733-2843163 GCF_025594145.1 Primulina tabacum | reverse complement strand
TGCTAATCTCAAATCAAATGAGTTTGAACTTGGCATTCGAACTGATAAATATTAATCAACCTCCCAACCTGACCAAGGCTCTGGCTGCGATCCCCGTGACTCTTCTGGTCAAAGAGTCACCAAGTAAGAAATCGGCTGAGCAGCTAAGCAATGAAGCCATGTCCCTTTTTTGTTAAAAAATTTGTTAAATTTATGGGTAAAAATCAACACAAATTTCATTATCCATACTATAAAAAAGATCATACAGACGATGGTCCATGTTTTAACTGTGGTATGAAGGACCATTTTATTGTAGACTACAACCGGCCGAAGAAGGATGACAAGAAGCCAGTCGAGCACAAACGGTTGAGAGAGTAGAAGAAGTTATCCAAGAAGAAGAAAGACAGAGAAGGTTCTCGTTGCTCAAGAGAACAAGAGAAAATGGGCAGAATCAGAGCGTGAGTCTTCTGGATCTGATAGCAGCTCCAGTGAGAGTGATGATGAAGCGATCCAGTGCCTGAGGGCTGATATAGAACTTGAAAGCGATAAGGTATTTGATTTTGGTTATAGTGAATTTACACGAGACTAATTAATCAATGTACTTCATGATATGGCTAAAGAGTATGAGAAGTTATCTCAGTCATTCGAGGAAGTAAATGCAGAAAACGTAAGCCTCAAAGATAAGTCAAGAGAATCTAGTTGCTAGCAATGAAAGGAACTTGGCAGTCTTAAGGTGAAACTAAGCCTGCTGGCAACTGAGAATGATAACATGAGAAGGGTGTTTCAAGTCACATTGAAAGAAAATCAAAAGTTTCTAAAAACTATCAACACTTGGAACCAATCTTTTGTTTCACTTTGTAAGATGCTTGAAAAGCAGAAGCAAACAGGTGATAAGACCGGGCTAGACTTCAATGATAATGATTGCACTTGTATTGAAAAAAAATACACAGTCATATCTGGACAAAGACAAATCTAAAACAATATTCTTTGGTATCTTGACAGCTGTTGCTCAAGGCACATGACAGGTAACAAAGATATTTTATCTGAAGTTATTAAATACAAATGACGAAGAATCACTTTCGGTGAGAATGTGAAAGGTTAAACTGTGATTAATGATACGACTATCCATGGTAAGGTCATTGTCAGAGATGTCTTGTTAGTTGAGAATCTATGTTATAATCTGATTAGCATTAGTCAGCTATATGACAATGATTAAAAGGTTGAATTTTACCAACACACTTGCACTGTAAAATCTAGCAATGGTGATATTATGCTAATCAGCTTAAGAGAACAAAACACCTATAAAATAAGATGGAAAGATGATAAACTTCCTTTCCCTACATGTTTTATTGCTCAAAATAGTGATAAACATTAGTTATGGCACAACGACTGAACCCTTAATTTCAAATCTATTGCAAACTTGAGTAAGCAAGTATTGGTGAAGGTCTGTCCAATAGTGCTTTTATAAAAAATAAGATGTGCACCTCATGTCAATTAGGCAAGCAAGTGAGATCTACGTACTTTTAAAATCAAGGGATGTAATTCATCCACCAAGTGCTTGGGTTTACGGCATAAGGATATTGTAACGCCACAGATTTGACGACTGCCCTCACTGTATCAAGACGTGTCTTTTCAGTGTGCTTATGTCCTCACTCACACGCACCCTAGAAAACTTCTCAGGAGGTCACCCATCCCAAAATTACCCCAAGTCAAGCACGCTTAACTTTGGATTTCTTATGTGATGAGCTACCGAAAAGAAGATGCACCTTCGTGATATGAGTAGTACATATCAAATCTTTTAAGCCCTCTTCAACTGTACAGTCCATTACATTGAACAGTCTCGGAATCCCTCTCATTCCGGTGTGGGATCGGTTCATTCATGTTCCCTCCACCTAGAAGTCTTTCAGGAGCCGCTCATTGTCCGTGCAACCTCATGGCACCGGCGATCACCCCCGCCCTCTTCGGCCCCGGGCCTCACATGCCCACCAGCTTCCGCTTGGTTCGTCCCCTAACCACACCGTACTAAGAGAGGTCGGCTCTGATACCAACTGTAACGCCCCAGATTCGACGACTGTCCTCAATGTATCAAGATGGGTCTTTCCAGCGTGCTTATGTCCTCACTCACACGCACCCCGGGAAACTTCCCAGGAGGTCACCCATCCCAATATTTCCCCAAGTCAAGCACGCTTAATTTTGAAGTTCTTATATGATGAGCTACCGAAAAGAAGATGCACCTTCGTGATATGAGTAGTACATATCAAATCTATTAAGCCCTCTTCAACTGTACAGTCCATTACATTGAACAATCTCGGAATCCCTCTCATTCCGGTGTGGGATTGGTTCATTCATGTTCCCTCCACCTAGAAGCCTGCCAGGAGCCGCTCAGTTGTCTGTGCAACCTCATGGCACCGGCGATCACCCCCCGCCCTCTTCGGCCCCGGGCCTCACAGATATATTCAGTCTCGTACCAGTAAAGATCATAAGGAGAATGAGATACACTCTAGTGATAATGGATGATTACTCTAGATACACTTGGGTAATCTCCTTACCGTCTAAAGATCAAACTTGATCAAAATTTTAAAACATTTGCAAAATGAAAAATACTATGTGATAGATATGATAAGGAGTGACAGGTGTACTGAGTTTTTAAATAAAACTCTTGGATCCAATCAAGATGATTAGAGAATCAAACATGAACTCTCAGCCGCCTGGTCTCCTCAGCAAAATGGTGTTACAAAGAGAAGGAACCAGAATTTAAAAGAAGCGGCTATAACAATGATTGCAGATTCTAATGTTCTCAAAGGCTTTGGGCAAAAGCAGTCAACACAGCCTATTATACTCAAAATATATATATGATCAACAAAAGGCATAACAAAACCTCTTATGAGATCTGGAATGGCACAAAATCAGACATATCCTACTTCAAAATATTCAGCTTTAAGTGTTGCATCCACAGCAATAGCAAACCTCACTTAACCGCCTTCAATGCTAAAGCTGATGAAGGAATTTTTACCAGTTACTCATCGGTCAGTCGAGCTTATTGAGTATTCAACAATAAGTCTTTGACCTTTGAAGAAACCATTCATGTTATATTTTATGAGTCTACTGTTTGCGCAAAATTAGAACATGTGGATGTAAATGAGCTCAGTCAAAGGCCGGAAAATACTAATCTCATTTATGATAGCGACAGTGAGATTGAGCTCATAAGACACAATGAAGAAGCTCATAGCATTGATCCAGTTGTTGATGAGATCAGTACTACTCGACCAGACGAAGAGACCATACAACCAGTCATGGAACTTAATCGCAAAGAAGTGTAAAAAGAGTTTGTCGTTGAAGTGGTTTAGCCGGATCAACAAGATCCCTCAACATTTGGACCATCCGACCGTTGGAAGAAAGACCATCGAATCAACTTGGTTATCGATAACCCTTCTGCTCCTCTTAGAACTAGGTAACATGTGCTTGATGAATTTTTGTATGCAATCATTATATCCCAGCTAGATCCCAAGAAGATCGATTAAGCATTTGTAGATAGAAGCTGGGTAGAGGCCATGCAAGAGGAACTTAACGAGTTTGAGCGCAACAAGGTTTGACATCTAGTTCCTCGACCGGACATGCAAAATGTTATTGGAACTAGATGAGTGTTCAGAAACAAACTGGATGAGAATGGAATGGTTGTAAGGAACAAATCTTATTTTGTAGCCCAAGAGTATCGTCAAGAGGAAGGCATTGACTTTGATGAGTCATTTGCATTGGTTGCAAGACTTGAGGCCGTTCAAATCTTTCTTACCTATGTTTATTTCAAAGACTTCAAGGTATACCAAATGGATGTGAAATCAGTATTTCTTAATGGTCTGCTACAAGAGGAAGTTTACTGTTGAACAACCTGACGGTTTTTGCGACGGATCGTCGCTAATGACATTTAGCGACGATTTCCCGCAACGTCGCTAAAGTCATCGTCGCTAAATTTTACGACGGTTTCTCATAATTAGCGACGGAATTAGCAACGGTTTTCAACCATCGTTGTTCGGTCGCTAATTAAGCGACATTTTAGAGAACATATGTCGCTAAATTAGTGACATTATAGAGAAAAATCGTCGCTAATTTAGCGATGGGTTAGATAAAAACCGTCGCTACTTAGTGACGGTTACTTTACAAATTGTCACTAATTAGTGACGGTTGTTTTCATATTCCATCACTAATTATTTCGTTTTTATAAAAAAAAATTTGTTTTATAATTTCTTTAAATAAAATTTATTTTAAAAATTATTTATACAAATATTTAAATAATTTACTCAACTAATATAAATTAATGATTTTCAAATTTATAAATAATGTATGAAACAAATAAATACTCAGATAATAAGTAGACAAAATTGTTTAATTTAAGAGAGAAAAATATATTAGATTGATGAAGAGGTGTGGTAAAATGGATCGAAACACCCAAATTTATAGACAAATTTGCGACGGTGTTTTAGAAAAACCGTCGCTAATAGCGGTTGCTCTTAAAACCGTAGCTTTCCGCGACGGGTTTTTAAAAAAAGGTCGCTAATTAGCGATGGTTTGGGAAATATTATCGCAAATTAGCGACGGTTTTACACAATTGTCGCAAATTAGCGACAGATCTCGACGGTTCCCA
Source organism: Primulina tabacum (assembly GCF_025594145.1). NCBI lineage: Eukaryota > Viridiplantae > Streptophyta > Magnoliopsida > Lamiales > Gesneriaceae > Primulina > Primulina tabacum. The sequence goes on along the minus strand of NC_134561.1, from coordinate 2,838,545 downwards.
TGCAATGTCGCTAATTAGCGACGGTTTATCATAAAACAAACTGTCGCTAGTTAGCGACGTTTTATATACTGTCACAAATATTTGGGACGGTTTGTGTATAAACCATCGCAAATTTCGCGACGGTTTTTCCAACACCACCGCTAAAAAATGATTTTTTTTGTAATGAGGCACTTCTGGTCAAGGCCGACGCCTATGACAAAATCACTCTGGAAAATTTCTAGTGCAGGGCTCTGATCGCCTCAAGAATCGGTGTAAATTATTCAGATGTTTTGTGTGGCACGCTCTGCAGCATGATTCGGAGCAAGGGCAAGGGCCAATCAGAAGGGTTCGGGCCCCGAATCTGCTATCTATTGAGACTTATGCAGGTCAATTTAGTTTTAGATGAGCCATTGCATCCCAAGAAATGGCTCGATGCTTCAACTGTCTCCGATTTCTTGAAGCCAAAATCTCCAGGCAAGAAATCGACGAAGCAAAAAATGGCCTTACAAGAGACCAGTTATGATGAGGTTGAGGAATTAATTCCTCTCACCAAAGTGTTCAAGAAGCCTCTACGACTTCGACCGTCAAGCCAAAACGGTCGAACAAGGCTATTCCGCCCAAGAAGCCAAAGAAGTTGAAATTGGTATATGAAGTGGTGACACCAACACCGGTTTCCAAGATTCCAACCATTCCCTCTTCAGAAATCCTACCCTCAGTAATGCAACCGGCACCGATTTAAGATGAGATGCGACAGGCATCAGTTTCTGAAGACATAGTTCTATCGGTCTCCACATCACAATAGGAACTGGTTCTATTAGCTCAAACACCACCGATCTCCACAACTCAGAGTTCACGACTGGTTGGTGGGATTGATTTTACCGAGGGTGGTGCGTCTGCTTCTACCACTCAAGTCTTTGACCCTAAGGACAAGGGCAAAACCAAGGTGAAGCCAAATCCTCATTCTCTCTCTTCTGCATAGACAGTGGTCAATCTGACTATGTCTCAAGTTTTAAAGACGGTGGACTGGCGGTTGAAGGAGTTTGACAGATGGTTTATCTACCACACCTCCACCACCTTCAAAGTAATCATTCCAGAAAAGACCTTAGATGTGGTAGCAGATCTAGAGGATCTGATGATGAAATTGGCTGAAGCCAACGAGATTGAAATTGTGTTGGGACGGCGAACTCTTGTAGATTTTCAACTACGAGAAAACCTTATATGGATTATCATTTCAGAGCGCCACGATAATTTTGATCCCTCTAGCAGGACAGCTTCCTAGGATGCCTCTATCTCCTCTCAGCTTGATTTCCAAGCATTGTCCCTGGATGCCAAAATTTGAACCAAGAGAGCGGCTCTTGAAATGCCTCCGAAGCTGGGCAGTGAGACCTTGGACATATAAATTGATGAAGTGGTCTCCATGCTCCAAGAGCTCGGAGTGGAAGATGAATAAGATCAAGAGGATAGCAAACCCAAAGGGGTAGCAGAATTTACTCCCCGGTCGCATTATGGGGGCCTTTGACTGCTGATATGGTAGACAGGTCCTTTTCAGAACAAACACCGGTCGAAGACCCTAACCTAAATATTGAAGTCAGTCAACCAGAAGTATCATCTAGCATCCCCACTTCTTCTCCTCGATCTAATCCTACCAGATAACACCCTCTATCGAAGGTTTCGTTAACTTCAGTAGATGATCTTGTGCAGTCAATGACTGCAATTTTTGGCGAGCTTCCATCAACTCCTTTGGTGACAAAGGATTACTTGTTTGGGTCACCAGAAATCATTTTTGAAGAGCCCTTACTGCATCCCTCTCCTGTTCCCACCGCATATACTGCTTTTTTCCTTCTACAATGGTTCAAGAAGAAATTCAGAGTGTTGTGTCTCCCATTCTGCCATTTTCTATAAGCACATCTGGTGCTCATCATTCTGAGAATGTGGAAGATACTAGCAATCACTCTGAGCTTTCCAGTGATGATGAATTGGTCAAGAATGATGAACAACTTGCCAAAATTATTGATCAAAAGATTCGTGTTCAGGCTATCTTGAATGATTTCGATGCTAGAATGATTGCTTCTGAGTACGACATCTCTAACATGTGCAAAGTTGTCGGCCAAAACATCTCTGATCTTCAGCGTGACATTACCTTCTGCATGACTGAGTTCAAAACTTTGAAAATTCATTTCAATAATGCCCTAGTCATCTTAGCCACTCAATTTTCCCAGGTTGGATTCCCGCTAGGGGCTCGCATTGATCATTTGTAGCAATCTATTGATGGTATGCACACTTATATTGGCACCCGAATCCAAGAATTGCTCGATCATATTCAGCAAGGTGATGCCAAAAAAGGGAAAGAGCTAATAAGAGCTGAATCTTAGGCCAGATGCCGGTTTGAGGTAGCTAGAAAAAGAAGAATAGAGGAAGTGCACGGATCAAGGCTCAAGGAGAGGAGGAGGTGGTTCAAGTAGTCGAGGAGCTTCATGGTTCTGGTCTTCTTGGAATATGCATGTAATTCCTTTTGCATTTATTCTGTAGGTGTAATAGGTTTTATAATTCTTATTTCTTGTAATCAATGAGGTTCATTTTCTCAATGAAGTTCATTATTTAAGTTTCTGTAGACCTCGGAGCTCAGGTTTTGTCATCACTAAAAATAGAGCAACTGTTAGATCCCTTAGTTTTGGTGATTACAAACAATAAACTTATTGTATAGATCAAAAAGCCGTTTATTTTTGTAACAAGTATTCAATCTCTTTCAGAAGCTTATTCAACTGGTCGACTTACTCTAGTCACTCAACTGCTTCAGTAGATGCAACCGATCTTGATCTACTCAAACGTTTAGCTCTCAATCATACCCAACTTACTTAATTTTTTTTAACTCTAACAAAGGTATAATTTTAACTCTTAAGATCATAATCAAAACTCATGATACATGTAAATCAAACCTTAAGTTCCCGAAAATATGTTAACTTAATGTCAAATCCCATTAAATTAACTAATTGATCCACTTTACCTTAAACCGTCATCACTATAATTCATTTTTTTCCACAAAAATATCTTACTAACACTTATATTGTTAAACCCAAAATCGATTCATCCTACAGTTTCCCGATTCCTTGTAACATTATATCCAAAAATTGTCCAATGTTCTAAATATCCATTCAAGCCTAAATTGTCTAAAATTATTATCATTTAAACCATTCAATTCTCGATTATTACTAAACTAGTCCCCAAATTACTCAAAAATTGTAAAATTATACCCCACATCCTCGAAAATTATACAATTAACCCATAAGTTTCGCAATTTAGTCCCTATGATTTCACATAACATTAATTCAACAGTTTTATGCCTAATAAACCCAAAATCAGTTCTCATAATCAATCTTAATGTTCCATCAAGATCTAAAAATCCCAAATTATACATTCTTGTACCCTAAAGACCATAACAGTCCTTGAATCTTAATTCCTTAGGTGAAATTCCCAAAAGATACCTCAATTGGTAATTACGAATTATCAGTATTTTTCTTAGAAAATTTACATGTCTCAAGATATTCATAATCTTAACGATCAACTTATGACCCAAAAATTTAGAACATCAGTACTAAACCTCAAAAATTAACATAATCGGATCATCTTCAACCCTTCCTAACACCCATTAAACAAATTTTAAATATATGTCTAATTCCACCACAAGGCTGACATGCATGAAAATCATATAATTTCTTACTTCGTGTCATAATATGCATAATAAATTTTAAGCATCTAATATCTCAACTTTTAAAATCATGCGAGCTTGCAAGTTTAAGTATGTAATCTTTTAAAGCAATAAGAACTTACAAACTTGAGGCTTGATGTATTGAGCTTCCCGGAACTGGCAGTAGGCGCATCTCTTCAAAGAACCCTGCTCTGATACCAATTTAAACGACCCTAGCTTCTACTTTTGCTATTAAAAGTACTTGAATTTTTTTTCTTTAATCATGAGGATTGAATCTCATCATACATCTTAGCTAGCATTTTAAAGACACATCGACATCATTTAAATAGATATTCAATTGTCGTTTAAAAATCAAATTGCCATATATAGTCAAAACCAGTAAAGAGTAAAGTTTCCTAAAACAGTCTAAATATTTTAAAGTCGAAAATAAACTTAATCACTCAAAATCATTTCCTCTCACAAAACAACTCAAGTATAAGTCATAGAATAAGGTTTTAAATCATAAGTGCGGAAAAATGCAAGGTATTCGGGATTTCCCTACCAGTCCAGTCCACCTCAAGCATCGAAGCCTCCTGCCTTGTTGGAATCAGAATTTCGGAGTTTGACAAATTAAGTATTTGAAGATTGCAGAACGGATCGATTCAAATGAACGTCACTCAAACTGAAGTTGCCCAAACTGATAATTAATGAGCTAAATAATCGAAGGCAACTGAACTGATCGAAACTAACTGAATCTGTGTACTTAACTGAACTATCAGTTAAGACTGATCAGTTACTAAGTCAGTTCATCTAATCGGCTATAGAGTCAACTGTTAATCAGCTTGACGCATCATCAGTTAAGAGCATAGCCAACAACCGACAATGTGATACCCCGAAAATAAAATAGTATTGATGGCATTTTTGTAAATAAGTTGAAAAATATTCAATTTATTTTGATGGCATTTTCGTAAATAAGTTGAAAAATAATGAATTAATTTTAAGAATAAAATCGTAATTAGTGACCTATCTTAGTCATATGAAGTCCAAATGATTTGAGATTTGAATATAACGTAGAAAACTCAAAGATATAGAAGTTTCATGTTTTGAGTTTTGAAAAATTTGATCGTTTGACTCGTCCAAAGAGATATACCGGCGTTAAAATGTTAAATATTATATATTATATTATATTATAAATAATATAATATAATATTAAAAAATAAAAAAATATATAATATAATATAATATTAAAAAAAAAAAAAGAGATAAAGTTGAAACTCAATTCTTTCGACATACAATATACAACATATCAGAGAGAGTGGAGAGGAATAGAGGGTTTTTGATTTTTCTTTTCGATCTTGCGACTTATCGGTTTATTCAATCGACGAACCGACTTCAGTTCTGGGATCGTTGACACGAGGTCTTCGATTTGAGGTATAAATTTTATATTTTTGGTGATGTTTGAAATTCTTCGATTTTTGGAATAAATCCGATAAATTGTTAAATCATACAGAAATTGAAGTTGTTGATTAGTGTATGATTTTAACGAATAAGAGATGATTATAGTGATGTTATTTTGAATTATTCCCAATTTATTATAATTAGGGAATTTTAATCGTTGGATTGAGATTGAAGAATTATTTGTCAGTTGTTATTAATTCTGATTATATATGTGGTAGAATAACTGACAATAAACTAAGTTTTGAAGTCGGAATTGAATTATGTTATGATTTTGATTTGTTATGAATTTTCAAAGTTTCAAAAGATATTTGAAAGTTTTGTTGATTTTGAATGATGATATTGATTGAAATGAATATGTTATTGATGTAGATAGATTATTATACTGATATCTTCAAGCTACATCGACTGGAACAAATAATAGAGGTATGTTGCGACCGAGTAACATATGACAGGTATCTGTATCATATGATATATGTTTGATTAATTGGATTGAGAATATATGTCTATATGCCTTATTTGTTGAGTTGATGTGGCATACATGACATACACGTTGAGCTATGATCCTTGGATACCCTGATATGATTGGATTTGATTTTGGGGTTTGTGAACACGATGCTATGTTTGTCATTATGTGGCCCTTAAAACAGAGTCATTAATGGCCCCGCTGATTGATTGACATTTGGGATTTGATGGCGCTTTTTCGACGCTATCATACGAGTATCCCTGATTGGAGCCGGTGTGCCAGCTCGAGCATTGATTTGATAGCGATTCGATTGATTCTGACATGTGCTCAGTGGATGGGCATTTGACCTGATACCTCCACGACATACATGCATTACATATCATATATCATTGTTTAGATATCTGTGGTATATATTGTGGTTGCTTCAGACTGAGCTTTGCTCACCCCAGAGGGTGCTGTTGTTGTCTTTGTATGTTGACAATGACAGGTACGACAGGTTATCAGGAGACCGGAGATGGTACTTCTGAAGGGAGTCATGGTTGATTTGAGGTTTAGTGTTTATCCCAATATATATGTATATGTCTATATATATACCGGGGCATGTCCCGAGGATATGATTTGTTTGTACGTGGTTGGGTTTGATTATGTGTGGGCATGTTTTATGATGTGAGATGAAATACTATTTTTAGTATTCAAATAAGATGTTTTGGGCTCATTGTAAAGAAAATTTAAACTCGTTTTCCGCTGTAATTAATTATCTCTAATCAGATTGCATTGTAATAACGATTAGGAGTTAAAGGCCCCACAGACAATTTGTAAAAAGTATATTGTAACTTGTAGTGGGAGCGCCGCATATCAGAATGCCACAATGTACTATTGTCAGAAGAATGATGACGTGTCTAGACATGAAAAATCAATGGATAAATGTCATTTAAATGCATTCAATATTATCGTTGGAAATAAAGCCTTTAAATAGTCGTGAAGTTCAGCTTAGAAGAAGTTAGCAAGTTAGTGAACTATTGAACATGCAAGCAAAATCATTCTCAGTGAATCAGTTACAAAATAGCTCACACTTATCAGATATATTCATAGCTTTCAGGCTATCCTTCGATAAAAGCAGTAGCACTTATCTCTGTTATATTCGATCTTTTAAAATCAGTTGTGCTAAGAAAAGAATATCAGTTTGTACGGATAAAGTTGTAAAAATACTAAAAGTTTCAGTTTGGCAGTATTTAAGACCAAACTGAAGTGGGTTATTACAGTTTCTGTAATAAATCGAAGTCTTGTAGTGAAATCTTATCCTTGTGATAGAAGGTAACGTAGGAGCATTTGAAGTCTCCGAACATCCATAAATCTTTGTGTTCTTTTTTCAATAAGTATTCAATCTGTTAGTTTTCGCACTATACTAGATAACTGATTGACATTGACAACAAGATTTTCGAATTTAGTTTATAACTAAACTAATTAACCCTATCGAAAAGATTTGAAAATCTTGAAGTGTTTATTCAACCCCACTTTCTAAATATATTCACCTATCCAATAGATCCTAACAAGTGGTATGAGATCAGTTTCAATCTTGTTTCCGAATACATTCCATCTATACATCTGATTACCATGTCGTCTTTCAATAAGATCCCTGTGTTTTCAAGAGAAGAATTTGATGAATGGATGATCAGAATGCAGGTTCATTTAGCCGCACAGGATGATGATATGTGTTACTTCATAACTGACGGACCAATGAAAATATTGAAAGCAAATACAGCCATTGTCATAACTGATAGAGCACCCCATCGCATCGAAAAACCACGAGAAGAGTGGACAACTGAAGACAAGAGGAAAGCCAACTTGGATAATGTGGCAAAAGGTATTATGTACAAAACTTTGGACAAGATCAAATTTAGTAAGATCAAGATGTGCAGAACAGCCAAAGAAATCTGGGAGAAACTGATTCAGTTATGCGAAGTAAACAAGCAAACTAAAGAGAACAAACTCTCAATCGTTGTACAGAAATTTGATAACATCAAAATGAAGACTGGAGAGACAATGAATGAATATGATGAATGAGTCAGCAGTATTATCAATGAAATGAATGCACTTGGGAAAGTGTATTCCAGCAAAGAAGTTGCGTTGAATGTGGTTCGAGGTCTTCCCAAAGAATGAGATGTTAAAACGAAGGCTATGAGAGAATCCAAAGACCTGAACAAGGTAGAATTACACGAGTTATTTGCTGATCTCAAAGACTATGAATTCGTACTACAGACGAGAGAAGGAGAACCTTCAACACCACCAGTTACATCTGCTCTCAGTGCCATAAAACTAGAACCAACTGGTTCAGTTGAAAAGACTACAGAACAACTGAGTAATGACACCATGTCATTATTCGTCAAGAAATTTGAAAAATTCATGAGAAGAAATCAAGGTTTGTTCCAAGGGAAATATCATAAAAACAACTTAAAAGAAGAGCCAAATTCTTGCTACAACTGTGGCAAGACATGACATTTCATCGCTAATTGCCCTAAGCCAAAGAAGGACAGTCGACATTCAACTGAAAAAGGAAAGAAGTCAGTTGAGTACAGAAGAAGAGATAAGAATGATAAAAGATCATTCAAAAAGAAACATGAAGTCCTGCTAGCCGAAGAAAGTAAATCCAAATGGACAGAAGCTGATAGCAAAGAATTAGAATCTGAGAGATTGAGCAAAATGATGCAGAACTGGAATCAACCAGTGAACAAGTATTTGATTTCAGTTCAACTGATTTTATATGAGAAGAACTCATTTCCACATTGCATGACATGGTTAATGAGTATCACAAGCTTGCACTTTCATTTGAGAAAGCCAAAGCTAAGCAAACTGATCCCCAGGACAACAAAACTGAAACTGATGAGTCAGTTGAATTGTTGAGTCTAAGAAGGGAGATTGCAAAGCAAAAAGCTGAAATGATTGAAAACCAATATTTGATTATGTAGTTGAAAATTGCAAATTCAAGATAAACTGACCTGATTCAAGAATGGAACAAGTCATCAGTCACGCTGACTGAGATACAATCTAGGGTTTTTATTTAAATTATGTTTTTAATGATTTTATGCTTTTAATGCATAATTATGGCATGGTTAGATTTATTTCACGATTAGTTTAAAGTTTCATGCATTAGAGTTTAAGTTGCATATCGCGCTCGAACGAGGAACGGAGACCGGAGATATTTAGGAAAAATATTTTTTATTGAATAATTATTTTTAAATATTTAATATGAGGTGTTTTAAGTATGATTTTTGAAAATGCACCTTCACTGGGTATTTTTATCCGCTGGGTTATATTTTTAATCGGTACACAAACTTTAACGATTCGAGTGACTTTTTAAGGGCTCGAGCAATATTTAAAAAACATACCTAAATATTAATTTTAGAGAGTGTTATTGAGCTTGATGGGCTTGTTTTAATGCTTAATGGGCTCAAAAGCCTTTCAATCCATTTAAGATTTAATTATGGTCCATTTATGCATGTAAACTTTATTTAAAACCCTACCTAAGTAACCCTAAACCTAACGCAGTCCTAGCAGCCACCCACCCCAACTTTCAGCAGCCTCTCCCTCATTAATTTCCGCAGCAAGTCTCATCCATTGGTGGCTTCTTCAACAAAGCTTCTCCCCTCCTCTCCGTTTCACGTCCCACACACGTATCTTCAAAATTTTGATTGTTTAATCATAAAGCCATGCCACGTATCTTCTTTCCTCATCATTCATGCCATTTTTATGCGGGTGTGCATGTGTTTACATGAACATTTAAAGGATTTATCATGTATTATCATTTGTGCGAAGTTTATCATGAAATATGCATTCTTTTGCATCTTAACTCACATTTTTCATGTATATGTGCAAGGGCTGCCGGTTTTTGTTACTATGGGGTCGGTCATTTCAAGGATTAATGTATTTAAGGGCTGGAGTCATGGATTAGTCGAGTTGAAGGGTTACTTGGTGAGAATGATTTCGGTTAAGGCAGGATTTGAGTGGATCGAGAGTCCTAGCGAGTGCAGCCATGCATGGCTCGATTCTAGCCAAGGGGCCGACCCTATTGGGTCTGTTACATGGCTGTGAGTGGATAAGTCATGGTCCTTAAGTGGTTCAAAGGGCGTGTGGTTAGCTCGTTCTCGGATGAGTCGGAGGTAGAGTATTGTGGGTTGTTGCTCACATCCGAGATATTGGGGGACTAAGGGTGTGATCTGGCTGGTCCTGGAGTGGGTCATTGGGCTGATCATGGTCCTAGGGTTGTCTAGTTCAATGCTGGTCCAAGCTGGTAGAGCCTAGGGTCGATCATATGCAAGTTTAGTGTATTAGGGTTTGAAGGTTTGTTGGTGCAATAAAATTACAACAGCCTTTGGTCATGAATTCGTGGGTTATATGTGGTATGAAAAGAGAGTTTTATGGGCTGGTAGTGTAGGTTAAGGTTAATTTTAAGGTTAAGGTTACGGTTTAAGTTGAAAAAAAAATGGTTAAATTTCGAATTGATTTGGGTTAAAACCGGGACCTCGGTCCAAATTTTAAAATGAATCAAGTAAGTTTTGAAACGAGCTCGATTTTACGTCTAAGAAATACTTATAAATATGTTTTGAGGTATTTTGAATGGTTTGGTAAGCTTCTGGTCGAAATTTTATGGTCCAGGGGTAAAACAGTCATTTTGGGTTTCCAGGGACAAAATTGTCATTTTGGACCCGGGTCGAGTTTTTGGTCCTGCCAGCCCTGAGCACAAATTTATCATGTTTTAAAATTTTTATACATCATGTATATGATTTTTATGTAATTATGAAAAACACGTTGCATGCTTGCTTTTAAAGAAAATTTATGTATATGCATGATTTTTATTAAGTGATGAATATGATGACATGTTTTGAAGAAAGTGAATTAGTTGTGACTAACACGATGACACGATGACATGTAAGGCCAAGGCTCAATGAATGGATAACGATGTCGCTGATGTCCTCGCCGCCGGGTATCACAGTTACACATAGATGGATCCATCGACTGACATGATGATACGAAAGTCACAGCTAATGAACGGAATTAAAATTAAGAAAATGAACACGTGTATGATGATATGATGATATATGTTATGATTATGATTATGCTTTTACAGGTCATGATTATGCATACGATTTCCCATGATCATGAAATGTATGTTTATTACGGTATTTTTCACTGCTGCATGCTATGTATATGTATTTGTTATCACGATAGAGCTGTGTTGAGTCTTTAGACTCACTAAGTGTGAATAATGCAGTTGAGCATGTTGATCAGGAGACTGGAGATGTCGAAGACTGAGCAGGCGGGTTGGATGTGCGCACACGACCCGAGGACAACACTTTTCCGCACATCACGTTTTTGTGTGTTGGAGTAGACATGATCAGTTTATTACGTTAATTTTGATATGTTGTTGATTTTCTAGGATTTTTACTTGATTTACTTTTACACACGTCATGGATGGCCGTGTTGGCAAGATTTTAAACCATGATATTTCATTTGTCTTTTATTTACGATTATTTTTAAAAGGCGTATTTTCCGGCAGTGTTGCATGCATGCAAAATATTTATATTTTCAAAAATTTTGAGCTTGTCAAAAAAGAAAATTTCGTAGCATTTTTAAGATGTTGACGTTTCATTAATTATCAGTTCGGGCAACTTCAGTTCGAGTGATTTCAGTTCTCATATGTTCAGTTGAATCGATCGGTTCTGCAATCTTCAAACGCTTAATTTGTCAAACTCCGAAATTATGATTCCAACAATATCACCCTTTTTGGTGTTTGACAAAACATAGAATTCAAGAACTGATATGAACTGAACTTTGTAGATAAAATAATCTTTTACTCTACAGATTCGTACAAAGAATTAAAGAATGAAAGAATAGTCTTCTGACTGATACTCTACCAAATCAAAAAATAAACGAATGAAAGACTGTCTTCTAACTGATCTGTGACTACTCTTTATTTGATAGATCTTTTATCAGCAGGTTCTTGATCAGTTGGTTGAATTGATCTATTCTTTGATTGATGTTGCTGCTCTTCTTTCCCATTTTTGTCAACACCAACACGATTGGATAGAAGGCGGACTTCTGAGGTAACTTGAGATATGACATTTAACATCTGTTCCTGCATCAAATCCATGCGATTTTTCACGCTTGTTTGCATGAAATCAATTCAATTAATAAGCATGTCCTGAGTTTGGAAAAGAGCTGGAACTGTCACTCTGTCCTTCTTCAGCTGATCTACAAAAAGAAATAGGGAAGTGGTGTCTTTGGTAACCTGCTAGAGGCTCTTTATTGTATTCTCCTTCATAGAATCAATCTTTAGAGTGTGCATCAGTTGGGTTGACATCATGTCAGAGACAGTTGAAATGCGATTGTGCAAACTGGACTGAATTTCTTCGATCATGATGTCAGTAGCCATAGGCATATCAGGAGATAAGGTTTCAGATGTATCTGGTTCTTTGTCCTTGTCTTCTTCATTGAAAATGACCATGGCCAAATGTGGTGATTCAGTCTCAGTTTGAGCTAGTTTTATAATGATTTCTTCAACTGCTCCCTACTGAGGGTCTTGAACTAAGATAGAAGTCTGAGCAGTAGTTCAGCTGGATGGCTCTAATTGAACTCTAGATGATTCAGCCTGCTCCACTGAATTTGGACTTTGGGAATTAATTGGTATGTACAATTATTGATGTAATTCTCAAGCTTTGATCCTCATTTGCAAAGATAAAAGATCAGAGTCCAGCTACTAGAAAAATGCTATGTCATTATAAGCAGTTGAACTGATTGGATCACAATTCATTTTCAGCTGAGCTGCTACTTCAGCCAGCTTCTTCACCCGGATCATATCAAAGAAATAAGTTTTCCTTTCCAATGCTTGAGCAATGGTGACAGCTTTAACTATCTTCAAGACTAATGTCTCCAGTGCGATGAACTCATTTAGAACTGATTTCTTCTTCAATCGTCTGCAAACACTTCAGTCATAAATCTGACCCATTCATCATAAGTTTCCAACTTCGATTCAGAAAACTCATTTATTTCATTCTAGATAAGATCAATGTGATTCTGAATGGTTGTCATGCGCTCTTCAATCATCTTGCCCTTGCATTTTGGATCAGTTAGGGCAAGAGAGATACTCAGCCCTGAGGTGGTTGCATCCACCTTCTCATGCATCACCACACCTTTAGGTCATGTATCACCACACCTTTAGGTAGAGAAATTGGTAGAACAATTGATCTGGCGACAGTGATGGGTGGTGCACAAACTCCAACCAGTGTCAGTTTTTCACCAGATTCGGTGACTATCTTCTTCGGAGGACCAGTTGGCTTTTGTTGCTGAGTCTCTTCAGCTGATGTTGTAATTGGAACTACCCGAATAGGTATAGCAGTTAGAGGCAGTTCAGCTCCAGTTGGTATAAGTCTTTCAGCTGGAATTGCTTCAACAACAGCTGGTTTGGTCTTCTGAGACCTTGGCTTCTTTACAATCTTCGAAAATGGAGTTTTCTCCGATTCACTCTCACTGACAATTAGTTTCCTTTTCATTGTCTTCTTCTGCACCAAGTCCTTTGTTCTGGCCTTCTTTATTGATTTGGGAGCTGCCAACATCCCAATCTCCTTTTTTATTTAAATGAATTTCTCAGGAGAAATGTCCAGCTTTGTCTTTGGTTGCTGAACATTTTTGGCATTGAAAACCTTGAACTTGAATGACTTCTCAGCTGAGTCATCCACCAAACCAGAATTCTTCAGCAGATAGCTGAGCGGCACAGCAAAACCATTGGACTGCTTGGAAGATTGAACCATGTTCTTCAGTAGTCGACCGGTACAATCTTCTGCCATTCATAATCACTGTCATGACTTGGAATTTTTCAAGGGTAAGGGCAGCAAACGAACCTGACTTAACGAGAACAACCTTGTCAACTATATCAGCCAACAATTGTATCTCTGGCTTCAGCTCTTTCTTGGGATTAGACACTTTAATTTTCTTCCCATCAGCAGACAACAAAGTCTTCATCTCTTCAATATCAGCAAGTTTAATCTCAAAGAAATGAGATAAACCATTAGAAGCTATTTGAAAAAGAGTGCTGAAAGATTCTTCATTTAAGTCAGTAACTGATTGTTGACGGTTGAGATGATTTTACCGTCGTCTGAGATCGTATTGTTGGCATAAATTTCTTGAATCTCCTTCGAGTATATTACTTGGTTTGCCAATCCTAGAAATTCTTCAGGCCGGCAGTTTCAAGTTTCAAAAATACGCTTCGAACTGCTTCATCTGGTACAGATAGAACAAATTCAAAGTCAATTGCCATAGCATTGAGGATGAATGCTGGAGTTTGGCTTGCCATTTGTTTGAGTTGATTTTCTACAAAGAAGAAATGCTCTGAATGTTTGAATGCTCTGAGAGAGTGAAATGACGTAAAGAAAACTGAATAAGGACTGTTCAAATTTTTGGACACAGTGTAAGTCCAAGATTAATTTGAATAAAAACATGTGTATGTGATATGTAACTGTAAATATGAGTAGATTTGACTACTTGGGGCCATAATCAATTAATATACAATGAATGATATAATTGATGACGTAATTTTGAAAGTCACAACATTTAATGTCAAATTTCATTGATAATCAGTTAACCTATGTGATAAGATCAGTTAGGTCAATAATTGAATGATCCGTTGAAAACTGAATCAGTTCAGTTTAAGATCAACTGATAATTGTCTTATCAGTTAACCAATTAAAATACGACATTCCCCCTAAATATATGCATAAAATAAAAATCTTATCCTTAGATAATTTAAGTGTAGATGGTTGAAGGAAGTCTCTTCATATTCTTCTGTACGTTTCTTTAGATAGTTTGAATCTCTCTCTATTAATAAGATCAATCTCATTAGATACAAAATAATTCAGCAGATAACATAAGTCAAGAGCATGGACAAAGCTAGTAGTTCCAAGCAACCCGATCTTACAGAGGAGATGAAGCTGTCAATCGAGGCAGCTAGGAAGCAAGAGATCGAAGACTTTGTCTTTGAAAAGATAATGTTCACCTGGACCAAGATCAAGGAGCTGCATTCCGTCTGAAAGGATGGACTATTTGCCACGAGTAAACAAGTGGCAACTGAAATCAAGTATAAGCTGCGCCTCTCCGTCATTCATACTTCAGACCTCTTCACAGATGAAGGTGTCTACTTCTTGATGCTCATGTAGGAGCAGAGGGTTCTAGGAAGGATTGCATTCTTAGAAAGCTTCAGGAAAACCTCCACCGGAGGGATATCCAGTTGAATTTCATTCTTGCAAGATGCAGTAGATAGGGAACTCAACAATGTAATAGCAACTTGTTTTTATCAATAAAATTTTGTATTTTGTTCATTGCTATTTATTGCTTTACTGCTTTGTTATTTTTGAATACAAGCTTGGTAATAATTGATTAACAACAAGAATTGACATATAATAATGAAACAAGATTAAGACAAATCAATTAAGCCAAGAATATTGCGAAAGTAAGAAAACTTAGTCTCGAGAAGTGGCTTGGTGAATATGTCAGCTGCTTGTTGTTCAGTTGAGATATAGCCCTGTCTTATTTCCTTCTTGAGAGCATGATCTCTGATAAAGTGATGTCTGACATCAATATGTTTAGTCCTGGAGTGAAAAACTAGGTTGTATGTAATCACAATGGTACTTGTGTTATCACAGAAGATTGGTGATTATTCTGCAATGACTCCATAATATTTTAGTTGTTGCTGAATCCAGAGCAGTTGGATACATCAGCTTCCAACAGCTAGATACTCTGATTCAGTTGTAGAAGTTGCTATGTATGTTTGCTTCTTGCTGAACCATGAAATCAGTCTGTCTCCTAGAAACTGACATGATCCACTGATGCTTTTTCGATCAAGTTTACATCTTGCATAATCTGCATCTGAATAGACAACTAAATTGAAAGATGAGCCATTAGCATACCATAAACCCACATTTTGTGTGCCTTTAAGATATTTCAATATACGTTTGGCAGCTGAAAAATGCGATTGTTTAGGATCTTCTTGAAATCTAGCACACATGCAAACAACAAACACAATATCAGGACGGCTAGCAGTTAGGTAAAGCAAAGAATCTATTAAACCTCTGTAAAGTGTCGTCTCAACTGATATTCTCCCTTCATATTTATCTAATTTTATTGATGAACTAATGGGATTATTTGCAGCTGAACATGTTTCCATGCCAATCTTCTTAAGCAGTTCCTTCGTATATTTGGTCTGGCTGATAAATGTACCAATTTCCAGTTGCTTCACTTTCAGACCAAGAAAGATTGTCAGTTCACCCATCATTCTCATCTCAAATTTATCCTACATTAACTTTGCAAATTTCTCGCACAATTTGGGGTTAGTTGACCCAAAAATAATATCATCAACATAAATTTGCACAAGTAAAATATGATTTTTCTTTGAAATTTTGAACAAAGTTTTATCAAATGTTCCAACAATGAAATCTTGATCAGTTTAAAATTTTGATAAAGTCTCATATCAAATTCTGGGAGCTTGTTTAAGACCATACAACGGTTTTTTCAAATGATAAACATGATCCAGAAAGGAGTGATTTACAAAACCTGGTTGTTGTTCGACATAGACTTCTTCATGTAACTGACCATTTAGGAATGCACTTTTGACCTCCATCTGATATAATTTGAAGTCTTTGAAGGAGGCATAGGCGAGGAATATTCTTATTGCTTCCAGCCGTGCAACTGGTGCATATATCTCATCATAATAAATTCCTTCTTCTTGCCTATATTCTTGTGCTACCAATATTTCTTTGTTGCGCACAACTGAACCATATTCGTTCAGTTTGTTTCTGTAAACCCAATTTGTACCTATAATTGTTTTAGAAAGTGGTCTTGGAACTAAAGTCTAGACATTGTTATGGATAAAATAATTTAGCTTTTCTTGCATAGTATTTATCCAGTTAGGATCAGCTAGAGCTTCATTAGTTTTCTTTGGTTCAAATTATGAAACAAATGCATAATGTACGAATAAATTAAACATTTGCTTTCTGGTTCTTAACGGTTCAGATGGAATACATATCACCAATTCTTGTGAATGTGATTTGTTCCATCTGTAGTTGAGACTAGTTGGATCGATTTCAGCAACTGGTTCAGTTTGTAACCGAATATCTCTTTTAGTTTCAGGTTCTCCGGTTTTAGTTGGAATTTGAATATCATCGCTTTGTCCCACCAACTGATTGTTAGGAATAGTTTCTTGTTCAACTGTTTGATCCACTACTTCTAGTTCTGGTGTTTGAAGGATATTTCGATTGATGTAACTTCTTCTTCACCTCCAAACTGATTTCTGTAAAGCGATTAGTTAGCTCAACTGGATCAGTTGACTTATCAGTTAGTGCAGATTCATCAAATGCGACAAGAATTGATTCTTCTCTATTCAAAGTACATTTATTAAACACTCTATAAGCCTTACTAACTGATGAGTAAACTTTCATCGGATTTAGCGTCAAATGTATTTAGATAATTTTTGCCATTATTATGAATAAAACATCTGCATCCAAATATTTTGAATTAGGACACCACACTTTTCTATCCATTAAGTTGATTAGTCCAACTCACCTTGTAAGTGTTACCACATCGATATTGAGTTATGATGATGTCATCAGTTGAATTCTTAATTGTGCAAGTGTGTTTGTTGAACTGAACTTAAAAATTGTTGTCGCATAACTGACTGATGCTAATCAAGTTATACTTCAAATTATCAACGAGTAAGACATCATTAATAATAATGTTACTATGGATAAGCTTACCATTACCCACAGTTCTACGTTTTGATTTGTCTCCGAAACTGATGTTTGGACCAGAGTACTTGATCAGTTAGGATAGCAAATCAGCATCCCCTGCCATATGTCGCGAACATCCACTGTCGAAATACCAAATTGATTCTTTTGTTGATATATCTGTCACCTGCAATCACACACAATGAATAATTTTGATACTCACAAGTATTTGGGTCTTAAACTGATTACTCCTTTGGGAACCTAGACTTGGATCTGTCCGACTGACTTTCGAGTCGTTGTGTTCCAAAATATTTTTCCCAAGTTGTGTGTGTTTGGTGTGTTGAGTGCAGATAAAACAATATGATTTTTAACATTTTTCAACTGATTGTTCATCTGATATCTCTTCTGAACTGGCTTACAGTTGTGATAATTGAAATAGTGTAAAGACCATATATCGTATTATAGTAAACCTATGTTGATTATCGATAATTCATGAAATTTTATGTGATGACGTGTAATGACGTATATAATTGAAAATTAAAGTGAGAAAATATGTGGTGATAATGAAAGATTGTATTAGAAATTGATTTGTAGTTGAATGATGTGCTGAACCGCAATAAAAAAAGTGACACATTTTACGGTTTTCAGCATACTTATCTGAGAGTTAGTCCAAATGAAATGAAATTAGTTTCATTAGAAAGCTAATACATAGTACGGAAACTTTCATGTCTTGAGTTTTGCCCAAATCCATTTGGAAATAGGGGCAAAATCATCCCGAAGTGTAACGTGTTGTTGGAACTTTTCAAGTTTGCAATATTGATTTTGATGTTAACAAAACTTTTTATTGTGTTTCTAATATATTTACTCAAGTGTGAAGTTGTTAACACAAGAAGTAAACTGAAACCAAATTCTGCACAAACTGAATTTCTGGCGAGCTTCGGTGTTTGGAAGATATTTCTCAGCTGGACGATCCAAATGACAATCCGCCAACTCTTCTGATCAGAAAACTCAATTTGCAACAAGTTGTATTTCACGTTAGTTGAGCAAATTCGGATGTTATCATGGTCTAACTGATCGCTGAATTACCGAAATGATTGCACGAAAACAGCAATCAGTTGGGTATGAGCAATTGCGGTATTTTGATCATATCTCTCAGCTCGGTTATCAAAATTAAGCGATTCAGTATGCGTTGGAAATATAAGACGATGATCTACAAATCATCTTCAGAAGTCGAAGTCTGAATCGAAGCTTAAGATGCTGATAAATGACGATAAAGTTACTGGTTCTGCACAAACTGAAATCAGCTAGGCTGATTTCAGCACACCAGTTGAAACTGAACCAATTGAACCAGCTGAAGACCAGTTGAACCAGACCAACTGAAGTGAATCAGCTGCTGACCAGTTGAACTGAACCAGCTGCTGACCAACTGAAACTGAACCAGTTCAACTGAACTAGACCAGCTGAAACTGAACCGAACCAGTTGAACTGAACCAGACCAAGTGAAACAGCTAAACTGAACCGAACCAGCAGCTGACCAACTGAACTGAACCAGCTGCTGACCAGTTGAACTGAATGACCAGTCGAGAAAATGTCCAGCAAGGCGAATTTGACCGTTACAATTGCAAAAACAGCACAGAAATTTTCCAAACGGTCATATTCTTGTGTCTAACGTATATATCATTGTTGGGGCTTATAAATACAACATCTTGAAGATCAAACAAGAGCTTTTGAAAGGGATTCAATGCAAGGGCAGTTAGCATGAAGAAATCAGCTAGTTGAGAGCACAAGCCCTTGTGTGAGGATACATTTGAGATGTAAACTGTAAAAGATAAATTTCTCACACACAATCACTCACACATATACAAGAGAGTTGAACTTCAAAGTTTAGTTGAGTGAGTCTTCACACAAAGACGTAAAACAATGAGTTTGTAGTCTTTTCATATGAAACATTAAACAATATGATGATTGTGAGGTGCTGCCTACAATCTTGAGTGCTAGGAGTTCAGTTTAGGCAGTGGGTAAGTCCTAGCTGAGTGGGTTTGTACAAGTGTTTGTATAAATCAAAGTCTTCTAGTGAATATCCTTCCCAAGGGGAAGAAGGGGTGACGTAGGAGCATTTGAAGTCTCCGAACATCCATAAACAAATTTGTGTCTATTTGTTTATTGCATTTACTTATCATTTCCATTGTTTTTAAAGATGGATTGTTGAAGCATTTTATATGTTCTTCAAATACAAAAATATTGCATACCAAGTGTTTGATAAAATGTTTCAACTAAAATATTTTTACTCATTCAACTTGCATATATTTTAAATGGTTTACAAAATATTGAATCGGTTTCTACGAAGGATTATTTCGAATATTTTCCGCTTGGTTTGAATACCAAACTCGATTTAATTCATCGGTGTTCAATATTTCGAGAACCGAGCTATTGTAGTTCAACAGTGATCCCCCTAACCAATCATATCACGTGTGCATTACAATTTCTGCACTAACACATTTTGGGAGAATGATCATAACTCTCGCGTCCGATATCCAAATTGAGTGAGGTTAGTGGCAAATGAAAGCCAACAGATAAATCTATAACTTTCATGTTGACCACTTTTGCTCATGTAGAACCTAGGATGTTGGACAGAACATCCCGCGCCCGAGCGCGGCACAAATGTCATTCGGAGACAGAAAGTCTCGCATTCGAGCACGAGATGTTACCGCCCGAGCGCGAGACCGACCATGGCCAGATGATAAGAACGATTTGCTATTATTTTTTTCATTTCTTTTTCATTGTTCTTTCATCAGCCTCAAGAGAATACGAGAGAAACTCGATTTTTATCGTACGAAATCACCTCGAAACGTTGTCCAAACTGGAAACAAATTATATATTCGGAATCCTCGCGTCGAGTGCGTTATTTTAGAAGGCGACGCGAGATTCATATATGTGATAGAATAACCGACAAAAAAATAAGTTTTGAATTCGGAATTGAATTATGTTATGATTTCAATTTAATATGAATTTACAAAGTTTCAAAAGATATTTGAAACTTATATTGTTGAATTTGAATGAAACTATTGATTGAAATGAATATATTATTGATGTAGATAGAGTTTTTATACTGAAATCTTTAAGCTACATATACTGGAAACGAAGAATTGAGGTATGTTGCGATCGAGTAACATACGACAGGTATCTGTGTCATACAATATATTTTTGATTGATTTGGTTGAGGATATGTGTCTATATGCCTTATTTGTTGAGTTGATGTGGCATACATGACATTATGAATGGATTATCGATGTACAAAATAAATATTTTGCTAACACACATCATTTTATTCATACATCGATACATGACATACACGTTAAGCTATGATCTTTGTATACCCTGATATGATTGGATTTGATTCTGGGATTTGTGAACACGATGCTATGTTTGGCATTATGTGGCCCTTAAAACATAGTCATTTGTGGCCCCGAGGACTGATTTAGATTTGGGATTTGATGGCGCTTTGACGACGCTATCATGCAAGTATCCCTGATTGAGGCAAGTGTGACAGCCGAGCATTGATTTGATAGCGATTCGTTTGATTCAGATATATGCTCAGTGGATGGGCATTTGACCTGATATCTCCACGACATACATTCATTGCATATCATATATCATTGTGTAGATATCGGTTGTATATATGATGGTTGTTCCATACGGAGCTTCTGCTCACCCCCAAAGGGGGCTGTTGTTGTCTTTGTGTGTGGACAATTACAGGAACTCCAGGATATCAAGAGACCGGAGAGGGTACTTCTGAAGGAAGTCACAGTTGATGTTAGAGGTTTTGTTGTTTATCCCAGTATATATATGTATCTATATACCGTGGCATATCTCGAGGATATGAGTTGTTGTATGAGTTGCTTTGATTATATGTGGGCTTGTTTTATGACGAGACTTTATTATATACTATTTTTAAAATATTATTGTTGACATATTTTGGGCACATTGTAAAGAAATGCACTCGTTTTTCGCTGTAAATAATTAACCATAATCAAATTGTATTGTAATAATGATTAGCAGCTAAAGGCCCCACAAATAGTCATTGATAAGCCCAAATCTTATAGATATTTTAGGGATTTTATTTTATAATATTTGTGCTTATCTAGAATTATTATCCTTAATTTTGTGCTTATCTTAATTAATTTTATAATGATTGTATATTTGAATAGAAGAAGAAAAAATACCTAAATTGGGAGATAAGATGATTTTACAAAATTTCAAAAGAAAGAAAATACCAAAAGAAAGAAAATAAAATATTTATATTTTATTCCTTGATAATATTGAAGTTTTGGAAGAAATCTTTGCAGATCTTAAAAAATAAAATCTCTACAATATCTACAATTTTTGAACTTGACATGGACTTCAAGGAATTGGAGGATTAAGCCCATTGAGTAGGGATAAAAGGAGAAGAGGCAGAGACGTGAAACGGAGGCGCAAACAGAGAAAAAAATCAGCGCGGAATTGAACAGAAGAGAAGGAAAAAAGGAGGAAGAGAAGGAGGCAAAGAAGAAGTACAAAGGAGGAGAGAGAAGAAAATAAAGAAGAACGGAGAAAGGAGAAGAGAGAGGCAGATGAGAGAAGCGTACAGAAAAGGAGGCAGAGGAGAGAAAAAGGAAGAGAACATAATACTACAATGAAGACATCATCATGGAGGAAGATAGAGACATAAGCATGAGGAATTTCTTAACACACGCCACAAATCACTAAGAATTCATTTCACTCATCCTTAATTTTGTTTTCTTCTATGAACTTAAATATGAATTTTCACTTCTATTTTGAATTCATGGAATAATTTTCTTTAGGCTAAGACCACAATAGGGCCAAACAATATTTTGTTTGATATTTGGTTTATTTTTAATATATTATTTTTCTTGATTTTAATTATTGTTTGATGTTAGTTTAATATTTCTTGTTAATAGCCTGATCAACTATTTACATGTCTGTTGATTAACCACGAATCGGAAGATGATTAGTTAAATATAGCAACAAAGACGTCATCAACACATGGTTAAACTGACTAGAAATAGTATTCGGTTTCAGTGTGCGGTTTTAGGTGAAAACTGAAATTCCACGAAGATTTAATGCATTTAGATCTAATTAAATTCAATTAGAAATAATTGGATTGTTAGATTTAAATAGGTTTATTAACTCGAGGAATCGTTTAATAAATAAAATTGGGGATTTCACCGTGATTGTCAAGAATTAAATAATTAATTGGAATTTTAACACGTGTCAACATAGTAGAGTTTGGTACCGTTGTGTGTCTTAGTTATTTATTTGATTTGAATCTCTCCTTGATATCTGAATTTGTCGTTTTAATTGATATTATTTTATTTAATATTTTAGATTAGTAATCTACATATCATCTTTTTATTTATTTTGTCTAGCTTAAATTAAGTGATAAAAATTCTAATAATTAAATATTAATCTCTGTGGGATCGATCTTGGATTCATCATCAATTTACTATAACTTGACGCTGTTGCCGGAG
The DNA here is from genome assembly GCF_025594145.1 of Primulina tabacum. Taxonomy (NCBI): domain Eukaryota; kingdom Viridiplantae; phylum Streptophyta; class Magnoliopsida; order Lamiales; family Gesneriaceae; genus Primulina; species Primulina tabacum. The sequence goes on along the minus strand of NC_134561.1, from coordinate 2,815,664 downwards.
ACTAATTTATTTAATATTGGAATAAATTGGTTTATTTAGACCATACATTTTTTTCCAAAAAAAAAAGATAAAAAAATCATCTGTTTTTTTCTAATTTATTTGTTTTATTGCGTGGTACTTCAAGATGGATCATCGGGGAGTGTTCACGAATTTTGCCCAACAATACTCGGAACCATTCGATGCTGCTTGGGTGAGATTCAATAATCTGGCAAACAACTTTCGGTTTCATGATTTGTCAAACTACACTCTTATTCAAATTTTCTATTTTGGTTTGGATGAGGCAACAAGAAGTTGAGTAAATTATGGAGCTTTGGCAACTGGTAGTCACTTATTTAATAGAGAATACAACAGTGCGATGCACTTGTTAGATGATATGACAGATTTCGTCTACCACTGGAATTGTGATCCTTCACTGCAGGGTTGGAGTCACCAATATCCTCCACAATTTTGCCCCAATTTTGTAAATCAACCATTTGAGCAACAAGAAGAGCGTAGTACACATTTAGATGAAATCATGGCCCAGTGGGAGAAGATGGTCAACTCTTTGTGTTTCATCGATGAACAGATTGAGCTTCTAATGCAACCAGTGTCTGAAATCCACCAAGAGGACGAAGCGATTTTTGTCGATCAATTAATGACCAATCAGGTATGGGTGAATGATGACAACTCAAATAATAAAGGTTTGGAGAGTGATTCAAATCATGTAAAAACTTCACCTGAATCTGATCTTCCACAAGTGTTTGAGTTTGAGGAAGAAGAATTCTTCGAGAAATTCCTACGCAAAGATGAGGCAGAAGTGAAGTTGGAAGATGTAGAGGAACAGAAGGCGAAGGATTTGAACTCAAATATGGTTTAACATATATTCCACCAGCAGATTCTTTATTTCTATCAACGCAAACTCAAGAATATTACATCCTCTACGAGCTTTATCATGGATTGGATTGTTCTTCCCCTAATAATCAATTTTTGCCGAGTGTTGTTGGAGCGACGAGCTTACAATGTCAATATCATGCCAAGCTTGAGGGCACACATAATCAAGACCCATATGTAGTATTGTATGATACTTACTATGGGCGGAAGCCGCTATTTGAAGGCTGTTTCTCCATAGTCAAGCTATAGACAATGAATTTAGCGCTTGCTGGGAGGCAACCCAGTGATTTATTTATTTTTGTTTCATTTATTTTTTTATTTTTACTTTTTCATTTGGTTAGTTTAATTCTCTGTGACTTTGGTGTGTGTAGGGAATATTGAAATGAAGTAAGATGATTTAGATTCTAGAAAAGATTCAACTATTGAAACAAGAGACTACATGCACGGAGGAATTCTACCATCCCCATGTAGCATTCCATGGAGCTTAAAGCAACAATGTCAGGGAAGTATTCTCTTACTATTCTATATCCAAGTTTTATATTCTTTTTAAATGTCATAACACTGAGGACAATGTAAATTTAAAGTGTGGGAGGGGGGGTTTTGTTTCTTAGCACGTGCTTTAATGTATAATCCTCGAACATGAAATTTTTTTCTTTGGTTATTCTTTGAGAAACTGCACTTGTGATTACATGACACACTAATTGATTTTCTAGATTTTTGATCACTCAAGAGATTGAATCACACTGATATAGGTGGATTTTACTTGTTTTTCATGTCATATTTTGTCTCATTGTGTTGCATTTATCGTTTAGATTGCATGCATTTTGTCACATTTTAGTTTATATTATGTTTTATTATTAATCATGTGTCTCGGTGTGAAAATGCAGGAGATTCGTGCAAAAATGAAAAAAAAAAAGAATTATTTTGCGAAGGACTTGCGCCCGGGCGCACATTCACATCCGCCCGGGCGCTTGAGAGCTGAAAAAAATCAAGATTTGCGAGAGTCATCCGCCCGGGCGGAAACGCGGAAACTTATATCCGCTCGGGCGCGCCAGAGAGAAAAGGAAAAAATAATGTGCGAAAGTTATCCGCCCGGGCGCGCTCGATAATTTTGGAAAGATTTTTGGACGATTCCTTACCTTATTTTCTGGATGTGGAGGATTTTAGGCACGATTTTTCGACCAATGGGGATTATTCAGACTTTATTGGAGAGCCACCACAAGCCTTGGAGAGGATTTTCGCGCTTGGATCGAAGATTCGAAGATTTTCGGGCGTCGTTCCTCGCAATTTTCATCAAATCTAGTATTCTAACTTAGTTTTTATCTTTGAACTTTGTTGCTTTTATTTTCATTATGAATTCGAGTAGCTAAACTTTATTATTTGTTGGGATTTAAGGGGATCCTACCCCGAACTTTGATTTAAATTAATTCATATATCAATTTCTGATTTATTCTTGATGATACTATTGTTTTATCGTGTTGTTAAAGAGTAGCTAACTTTAACAACGTTTTTATATTGCGAGTGAGTTCGAGAGAATAACTTGTGAGAGGAACGAGTAGTATAATTCGTGGATCTACAATTTACATAGATATATGAAATTGGATACGCGCCGATAGTTATAGTCCTATGGGTCGAAAACTAGGGGATTTCATAGATCGACATGCAATTCACTCTTGATAAATAATTAAAGACATTTAATTACTTCATTGAGTAGAATTAGTTTGGCATAGATCGATAGAGTGTGTTCAATTGAATAGGAAATAATGTCGGAAGCATATAATCATTATCGAACGAATTAATTAATTCACAAAGGGTAGGTGAATCGAAATTCCCAACAAATCCATTTTTCATTGAATTTTCAATCAACCATTTTTAATATCATATTTCATTATTTAGTTATTGAGTCATTTTATTTGTGTATTTATTTGAGCATAGTAGTAATAATCAGTCAATCAATTTTCGTTGCTAAATATTTAATAACCGAAGATAATAATTGTCAAACACAGTCTCCAGTGGAACGATAATCGTACTCACGTACATTATACTATTACTTGACATCGTGCACTTGCAATTAATTTTTGAGCACACACAATCATATTTTTATTATGGTTCCACAGTGCAAGTTTTGCTCTATCAAGTTTTTGGCGCCGTTGCCGGGGACTGTTAATTCACAATTTTATTTTTAGTTATTTTCTTTAGTATTCTCTATTTTTACTTTGTTTGACACCTTTGATTTCTTCACAGATATCTCGTCCAGTGCATGCCAAAGTCACTTGACGTGGAGCTTGAGCAGTTTGACCCTGAAATTGAAAGAACTTTCCGCATGAGAAGGCAGCAGCAGAGACTGAAAGAACTGATGGAGAGGCACGAGAATGATCATGAGGAGGAACACCATGATGCTAGACGTGCTGAGATGCCACGCCGTATACCGATGCTGGATTATGCCCAACCTTCTTTGGATGGAGCACGCCCCAGCATTGTGAGGCCTATGGTGCGGGCAAACCACTTCGAAATCAAACCAGCTATAATTCAAATGATTCAGAACACAGTCCAGTTTGGAGGATCTGCAATAGATGACCCAAACACGCACATCGCAGATTTTCTTGGAATTTGCGACACTTTTAAATTTAATGGAGTTTCTGATGATGCTGTTAGGTTGCGTTTATTTTCTTTCTCCCTACGTGATAAAGCTAAAGCATGGTTGAATTGTTTTCCTGTAGGTTCGATCACAACATGGGAGGACAGGGCGAAAGCGTTTCTAATTAAATACTTTCCTCCATTTAAGACCATGAAACTGTGGGCAGACATCACTACATTTGCTCAATTCGAGCAGGAGTCTTTGTATGAGGCATGGGAGCGCTTCAAAGATTTATTAAGAAGATGTCCTCATCACGAACTGCCACTTGGGTTAGTCGTTCAAACCTTTTATTGTGGCTTGCTTACTCCTAATCGTACTATGATAGATGCTACTTGTTGTGGAAACCTGTTGAGAAAAACTGCTGAGGAAGGATATGAGTTGTTGGAGGAGATGGCTGCTAGCAGCTATCATCCTCAATCTGAAAGAAATAATCAGCGAAGAAGTGCAGGAGTTCACCAGGTAACTGACATTTCCGCTATTACTGCACAACTCAATATCTTGAACAGGAAGTTGGATGGTTTGAATATGGGTGGCACAGCTATGCGTCTTCAAGAGATATTCTGTGAAAAGTGTGGAGGTGAACATTTTGTGAAGGACTGTCAAGATGACAATCCCTTCTATGTGCAAAATGAGGCACCGGTGAATCAAGTAGGAGTCCACAACCGTCCGAGGAATGATCCGTACTAAAACACATACAATCCTGGATGGAGGCAACATCCCAACTTCTTATGGGGTGGTAAAAACAGTCAGAATCGACCACAAGGAGGACAACAATATGGGAAACAACCGATGTATAGATCTGACCCTCCTAGAGAAGAAAATTACAACTTAGAGCAGATGATGTCTAAGTTTATCTCGTCCACTGAAACTAGACTCCAAAATCAAGATGCGTCAATAAAGGGGCTAGAGAATCAGATTGAACAGTTGGCAAAGATGATAGCAAATAGAGAGCCGGGCACCTTGCCAAGTAACACAGAGACCAATCCAAAAGAGCAAGTGAAGGCCATTGAGTTGAAGAGTGGAAAGATCTTAGAGGCCAGAGGAACAGAAAAAACTCAAGCACAGGAGGAACAGACTGAGTCTTCAAAAGGTAAGTCTTCCAACTCAACACCAGCACCCACTGCACATTCTAAAATTGTTATTCCTCCACCTTTTCCTGCAGCATTAAAAAAGGCAAAACTTGATGCACAATTCGATAAGTTTCTTGAGGTATTCAAAAAATTGCATATCAATATTCCTTTTGCCGATGCTTTGATGAAAATGCCTAGTTATGCTAAATTTTTGAAAGACATATTAGCTATTAAGAGGAAGTTGGAGGATCACATGACGGTGAAATTAACGGAGAATTGCTTTGCTTTGGTGCAAAACAAAATCCCACCGAAACTAAAAGACCCAGGGAGTTTTTCTATTCCTTGAATGATTGGTGATGTCGTTTTTCACAAGGCTTTGTGTGATCTTAGTGCAAGTATTAATCTTATGCCCTTATCTGTATTTAGGAAGCTCGGATTAGGAGAACCTAAGCCAACAATGATGTCTTTGCAACTAGCAGATAGATCTGTCAAATACCCGCGAGGGGTCATAGAGGACGTCTTGGTAAAGGTGGACAAATTCATATTTCCTGCAGATTTTGTGGTACTTGACATGGAGGAGGATGTGGAAATGCCCTTGATTTTGGGGAGACCATTCCTTGCGACTGGCAAGGCCCTGATTGATGTTTAAGAAGGGAAGTTGAGATTGAGAGTGGGCGAGGAAGAGATTACTTTTGATGTTTTTAATGCACTTAAGCACACACTGCACTCTGATAGTTGTTATAGGATTGATGCTTTTGATGCTCTTGTGTCCAACTATGTGCAGGGTGCTATTGGAGATCCTTTGGAAGCCACTCTCACTACTGAACTGAGACAAGATGAACTGGACGAAGAGAGAGCCGAAATAGTGGCATACCTCAATGCCAACCAACCATGGAAGAGGCCAATAAGAATGAGATTAGAAGACTTGGAAGATCGAAGAGACTTGATCCCTCAGAAGTCAAGCTTGGAGGATCCACCGACGCTTGAGCTCAAACCATTGCCTCCACACCAAAAGTACGTATACTTAGGTGAGAATAACACTTTACCTGTCATTATTTCTGCTGCTTTGACAGATGTGATGGAGGACAAACTGTTGGAAGTGTAAAAAGCGGACAAGAGTGCTTTTGCGTGGAAGGTGACGGACATAAAAAGGATCAACCCATCAGTCTGCATGCACAAGATCTTGATGGAAGATGAGTACTCACCTCTTGTGCAACCTCAGAGAAGATTAAATCCAAAGATGCAAGAGGTAGTAAAAGCAGAGACTATAAAACTCCTTGATGCAGGTATTATCTATCCTATATCTGATAGTGCATGGGTAAGTCCTGTTCAGTGTGTGCGAAAAAAGGTGGGATTACTGTGATCACAAATGAAAAAAATGAATTAATACCAACCAGGACAATTACGGGATGGCGAGTGTGTATTGACTATAGGAAGTTGAATGAAGCCACCTGTAAGGACCACTTTTCCCTGCCCTTTATTGATCAGATGTTGGAGATACTACCGGGGCATGAGTTTTACTGTTTTCTAGATGGGTATTCAGGGTATAATCAAATCACTATTGCACCTGAGGATCAAGAGAAAATCACTTTCACTTGTCCTTATGGAACTTTTGCTTTCCGCCGTATGTCTTTTGGTCTTTGTAATGCCCCTGCTATGTTTCATCGTTGTATGACTGCTATATTCCATGATAGAATTGAAACCTTTCTTGAAATATTTATGGATGATTTTTCTATATTTGGTGCAACGTTTGATGAGTGTCTGCAGAATCTGAGAACCGTGTTGAAGAGGTGCGAGGAAACGAACTTGGTGCTTAATTGGGAGAAGTGCCACGTCATGGTACAAGAGGGAATTGTCTTAGGGCACAAGGTTTCGGAACAAGGGATTGAGGTGGACAAAGATAAAATAGAAGTCATAAAGAACTTACCACCACCAGCCTCAGTAAAGGGAGTTAGAAGTTTTCTAGGCCACGCCGGTTTTTATAGGCGGTTTATCAAAGATTTTTCAAAAATTGCCAAACCTTTATCTTCCTTACTTATGAAAGATGTGCCTTTTGATTTCAATTTTGATTGTTTACAGGCGTACGAGGATTTGAAGGAGCGCTTGGTGACAGCTCCTGTCTTGGTGGCACCAGATTGGGATCTGTCCTTCGAGATCATCTGCGATGCCAGTGATACTGCGGTGGGGGCTGTGCTTGGCCAACGTCAAAACAAGGTATTTCATACAATTTACTACGCAAGTAAGACCATTGACGAGGCTCAATTGAATTATGCAACAACTGAAAAGGAATTACTTGCAGTAGTATTTGCACTTGACAAATTTCATTCATACCTTGTTTTGTCCAAAGTAATTGTTTACATAGATCACTCGGCATTGAAATATTTACTTGCTAAAAAAGATGCAAAGCCACGCTTACTCCGGTGGATATTACTTCTCCACGAGTTTGACCTCGAAATAAGAGATAAAAAAAGGTGTAGAAAATGTGGTGGCGGACCATTTGTCTAGACTAGAGCTTATTAGTAATGACTGTGTAGATCAGGCTATTGATGATTGGTTTCCTGATGATCAACTGTTTGAGGTGAAACATTGTCCTTGGTATGCCAATTTCGCTAACTTTCTTGTCACAGGCACACCTCCACCAAATCTATCATTTCACCAACGAAAGAAATTTTTTTCTGACGTGAAGTATTATTTTTGGGAGGAACCGTTTTTGTTTAAGATTTGTGCAGATGCCATGATAAGAAGCTGTGTTGCAGAGGAAGAGTTTGGTCAAATTCTCCACCATTGCCATGATCGTGAGGTAGGTGGTCATTTCGGACCAACAAGGACGGCATCTAAGGTACTTGAATGTGGCTTTTATTGGCCAACCCTCTTTAAAGATGCTCATTCTTATGTGCTAGCCTGTGATAAATGCCAACAGACAGGTAACATCTCTAACCGTTATGAAATGCCTTTGAATAATATTATTGAGTGTGAGGTTTTTGATTTGTGGGGAAAAGACTTCATGGGACCGTTTCCCAGCTCTTTCACAAAAAAATATATTTTTGTGGCGGTCGACTATGTGTCTAAGTGGGTAGAGGCAGAAGCATATGCCACTAATGATGCTCAAGTGGTCCTGAAATTTTTAAAGAAAAATATTTTTAACAGGTTTGGGACACCACGAGCAATCATTAGTGATGGTGGCACCCATTTTTGCAACAAACTCTTTGAAAAACTTTTAAGCAAATATGGTGTAACATATAAGATATCTACTCCCTATCACTCCCAAACGAGTGGTCAAGTTGAAGTGTCTAACCGAGAAATCAAGCGGATTTTAGAAAAAGTGGTAGGTGTCAGTCGAAAAGATTGGTCTGTAAGGTTAGATGATGCTCTTTGGGCATATAGGACTGCATTCAAAACACCTATAGGCACTACACCATATAGACTACTGTTTGATAAAGCATGTCATTTACCTGTAGAGTTAGAGCATCGAGCATACTGGGCAACAAAAGCACTGAACTTTAACTTTACTGATGCAGGTGAACGACGTCTACTTCAATTGGACCAGTTGGAGGAAATTCGGAATCTGGTATATGATCTCGCATTATCGTATAAAGAAAAGACAAAGAAAGCTCATGATAGACGGATCATCGAAAGAGAATTCAAGGAAGGTGAAAACGTCCTGCTCTACAACTCCCGGTTGCGACTATTTCCCGGAAAGTTGAAGTCGCAATGGTCTGGCCCATTCGTGATTTTCAAAGTTTACCCATCGGGAGCTGTAGAATTGCATGACGGAAAGAATTGGACATTTACGGTCAATGCCCAGCGACTGAAGCACTACATGGGTGGCACAGTTGAGCCACAACTTGGAATCACCCGATTCCAAAACAATCCGAACTGAAATTGACCGACAGTCCAGCTCTCGACTATAAATTTAGAACTACCTCTCTCCCCTTTACCTTGCATTTAATTCGATTTTTGGTTTATGTTCTTTTTGTTTTACATTTATTTATTAAAAAAAAGAAAGAAGTGAAGAGCCGTGAATATTCTGTTCGGGCGGATGTTTATGTCCGCCAAGGCGCGTTTCCTTTTCAAATTTTTAAAAAAAAACCGTGAAATATCCGCCCGGACGGACATTTATATCCGCCCGGGCGCACCCCGTTTCCAAATAATTTTTCAAAAGCCGAAAATTAGCCGCCCGGGCGGATCGCGCAGAATTAAAATCTGCAGCGCCTTCTTTTTCTTCTCCCCACTTCAAACCTAGCCGCCCCCCTCGATTTTTTTCGCCCCTCCTCTCTCAATCTCACTCCAATCACCTATTTTGTGCACATTTCAGGTACATTCTTGCAGCTCCATCTTCACCAAGCATCAAGAAGCAATTTTCCGGCCACCATTGACATTTTCCGGCCTCCTCTACTATTTCTCCGGCCACCTGCATCTCTCCGGCCGCCGCCTCCGAGTTCCGGCAAGCATTCTCTCGGCGACACACCCTCCTACTCCGGGCTACTTGTGCTTCTCACATAATCCACGATGGCGCCTAAGAAAGCTCGGGTGATTCATGCCTCTTCGTCTTCATCGCGTAATTCTCAATTATTTGTGAATGATACCGCTAGGGAACGCTATGAACACGCGAAAATACATAGAGCTCCGCTTCGCGAACGTGGTTTCCTGCTTGTGCAATACATATATATTATAAATCAGATTAAGCATAGAAGCTGGGGAAAATTTTGTAGCCAACCGCAAGCCGCGGTGGTGCCAGTGGTGAGAGAATTCTATGTTAATGCGGCTGAGAGGAACGATAATAAAGCATTTGTGAGGGGAAAGCTCATAGACTTTAGTTCGGTAGAAATTAATAGGGTGCTTGAGACACCGGCTGTGGATGACTCGGTTTATGTGGCATGGGCAACAGAACCCAATTTAGACTTGATGATGCAAAGAATCTGCTATTCGGGGTCTCCGTGGAAGACACCTGGCTCGCACACTTGTTTTGCAGAGAAATATTTGCTTGTCCAGGCTGCGATGTGGTATGCATTTCTGGCCACACGTTTGATGCTAGTCGGTCACACTAGCGAAGTCCAGAGGGAGAGGGGGCTGCTGCTTTACGCACTGATCACTCGCATGCCACTCAATGTGGGCAGAATCATTCATTCGCAGATCCAGCTGAGCATTCATAATCCGAATGTGGCATTGTTCTTCCCCCACATTATCACAGAGCTATGTGCGGGCGCTGGGGTCATTTTTCAGGATGACGATGAGTGGTTGCCACCAACCAAGGCCCTCGATGACGCTAGCTGGATACAGAAAATAGCAGTACGGCGGAAGTCTTTCCCACAGTTTGGCCCCATCTGGGACGGTTTTACTTTTGATCCCGTGCCATAGCAGCCCCCACCACCGGCCCCGCGACCTCGACGTCGCCTTCTTCAGGACCGGATGGACGAATTTGCGGCCTTTGCGGACCATCAGTTACAGTGGTAGGCTGTGAGTCAGACGTATCAGACGGCTACTGATGCCATGCTTCGCCTATCCCTAAGCCACAATGGTATTGACCCAGCCCTTCTCCCACCACCCATGCCCGCTTTCCCGCCACCGTTTCAGTTCCACTATGCCGATGCACCAGAGCCGGCAGCTGACGTCATTCCCCCAGAGGCGCACGAGGAGGACGATCTTCGAGATGGGAGTCACTTATGTCCCTTCTTTTTATTTCTTGCATGTCGTTTAGATCCTTTTTGTTTATTTCTATTTCTGTTGCATGTTTAGGTCATATTGCATCTGTTTTGTTATGCATTATCTATCTCTTTTCTATCGTCTGTTGCATTGGGGACACTGCTCGACTTTAGTATTGGGGGGTGGATGGATGTTGTGTCATGTGTCATTTTTTTCTGTGTTGGTTTTATTTGTTGGCATTTAGTATTCGTCATTTTTGCATTGGTGTGTCAGCCGACAGTGTTTGAAGTAGACTTGTTAGCCAAGGATGATTAGGAAGTGATGAGACATTCCCTGTCTGTAGTGTACTTGCACTTCTTTAGCACTTACTGTGGTAAAGACATGAAGTTTTATTTAAAACGTTGAACTTTCTTTGCACAAATGTTAGAACTAGAAGCATGCATGCTAAGATGGTGAAAATTTGAAACTAAAGTGGGGAACGAAGATGTTTGAAGGTGTAAATTGAACTTGACGATATTCTCTTGAATCGAGGTATCTATCAGCAGCGTAAAAAATGAAAAAAAAATAAAAAAATAAAAAAAAATAGAAAAAAAAAGAAAAAAATAGAGATAAAGTTGGAGATGTAAGGTGTGAGGGAGCCGAATAAAGGAATGAAATCCTATTCCTGGCTAAAGTTGGAGATGTAAGGTGTTGGGGAGCCGAATAAAGGAATGAAATCCTATTCCTGGCTAAAAATATAAAAACACTTGGATGTGAATCTGAGATGAAAGGTTCTAAATTAGTCCTTTTATCACTGTATTCCAATTCAGAAAAAAATAGAAAAAGGGGCGCTGCTGGTGATTACTGAGTGCAGAGGAATAAAAGAGAGTGATATTTACACTAACAGGCTGATTTAAATCTCTAACAAAGGTTGAGAATGGATCCCTCTGTCATTTATGATGCTAGGACTAACGACACACACATACACGTTCATGTTTTATTGGAAACAGTGTCTAGACCAAAGAAAGTGCGAAGAGTGTGCTTTTGCATTGATCGAAAAGGGAATATGTTGAGTTTCGTTGAGGCTAGTTGATGACTATGAATTCACTGTCAGGTTACTTTGTGTCATATTTCATTCTGTCTTGTCACCTATTTTGCTCGAGGGCGAGCAAAAGGTTAGTATTGGGGGGTTGATATAGGTGGATTTTACTTGTTTTTCATGTCATGTTTTGTCCCATTGTGTTGCATTTATCGTTTAGATTGCATGCATTTTGTCACATTTTAGTTTATATTATGTTTTATTATTAATCATGTGTCTCGGTGTGAAAATGCAGGAGATTCGTGCAAAAATGAAGAAAAAAAGAATTATTTTGCGAAGGACTTGCGCCCGGACGCACATTCACATCCGCCCGGGCGCTTGAGAGCTGAAAAAAATCAAGATTTGCGAGAGTCATCCGCCCGGGCGGAAACTTACATCCGCCAGGGCGCGACAGAGAAAAAAGGAAAAAATAATGTGCGAAAGTTATCCGCCCGGGCGGAAACTTATGTCCGCCCGGGCGCGCTTGATAATTTTGGAAAGATTTTTGGACGATTCCTTACCTTATTTTCTGGATGTGGAGGATTTTAGGCCTGATTTTTCGACCAGTGGGGATTATTCAGACTTTATTGGAGAGCCACCACAAGCCTTGGAGAGGATTTTCGCGCTTGGATCGAAGATTCGAAGATTTTCGGGCGTCGTTCCTCGCAATTTTCATCAAATCTAGTATTTCTAACTTAGTTTTTATCTTTGAACGTTGTTGCTTTTATTTTCATTATGAATTCGAGTAGCTAAACTTTATTATTTGTTGGGATTTAAGGGGATCCTACCCCGAACCTTGATTTAAATTAATTCACATATCGATTTCTGATTTATTCTTGATGATACTATTGTTTTATCGTGTTGTTAAAGTGTAGCTAACTTTAACAACGTTTTTATATTGCGAGTGAGTTCGAGAGAATAACTTGTGAGAGGAACGAGTAGTATAATTCGTGGATCTACAATTTACATAGATATATGAAATTGGATACGCGCCGATAGTTATAGTCCTAAGGGTCGAAAACTAGGGATTTCATAGATCGACATGCAATTCACTCTTGATAAATAATTAAAGACATTTAATTACTTCATTGAGTAGAATTAGTTTGGCATAGCTCGAGAGAGTGTGTTCAATTGAATAGAAAATCATGTCGAAATCATATAATCATTATCGAACGAATTAATTAATTCACGAGGGGTAGGTGAATCGAAATTCCCAACAAATCCATTTTTCACTAAATCAACTATTTTTAATATCATATTTCATTATTTAATTATTGATTCATTTTATTTGTGCATTAATTTGAGCATAGTAGTAATAATCAATCAATCAATTTTCGTTGCTAAAGATTTAATAACCGAAGATAATAATTGTCAAACACAGTCTTCAGTGGAACGATACTCGTACTCACGTACATTATACTATTACTTGACATCGTGCACTTGCGATTAATTTTTGAGCACACACAATCATATTTTTATTAAGGTTCCACAGTGCAAGTTTTGCTCGATCACACACCTAGAACTGATTGAGATGAGCTGTAGTTGTAGCCGAATGATTTGAGCACAAACTATTTTTGTATCATATTTTGAGACATAATCTATGCACTTTAGGTCATACTTATATGAATTAACCGTGAATTGGTAAAAGGTGAGCTCATGAAAAAATAGAAAAAAAAAAGAAAAAAAAACAATCTAGAACTTGTCTAATTATCTTTCGAGGCGAAATACAGAGGAAAATGACTTGGGGATGATTTAGGTTATCTTTGGACCGTTTGACCCTTTCGAGCCTACCCAATGCATCATTATATCCATAATATCCCATTTTGAGCATATACAAATCGAATGGAGTGTGTCAAAGACATACAATTAGCCCTCATTCGTATTCTTTCAAAATCACACATCAACTACCCGATTTTAGCATATACACTATTCCTCTACCTTAATTTTGAGAGAAATAAACCCCTTTAGTGATTTTTGACGTGTGATCTTTTGATTGAGTGTGACGTAATTTAGAAAGTTGCAAGGTGTTGATTGTGTCAATTTTGTGGTGAATCATTGAATATTCCTCGGTTATATTTTTATTTTTTTATTTGTTCGAGGACGAACAAAAGCTAAGTGTGGGGGATTGATAAGCCCAAATCTTATAAAGATTTTAGGGATTTTATTTTATAATATTTGTGCTTATCTAGAATTATTATCCTTAATTTTGTGCTTATCTTAATTAATTTTATAATCATTGTAGATTTGAATAGAAGAGGAAAAAATGCCTAAATTGGGAGATAAGATGATTTTACAAAATTTCAAAGGAAACAAAATACCAAAAGAAAGGAAATAAAATATTTTATATTTTATTCCTTGATAATATTGAAGTTTTGGAAGAAATCTTTGCAGATCTTGAAAAATAAAATCTCTACAATAATATCTACAATTTTTGAACTTGACATGGGCTTCAAGGAATTAGAGGATTAAGCACATTGAGTAGGGACAAAAGGAGAAGAAGCAGAGACGTGAAAGGAAGGCGCAAACAGAGAAAAAAAATCAGCGCGGAAGTGAACAGCAGAGAAGGAAAAAAGAAGGAAAAGAAAGAGGCAAAGAAGAAGTACAAAGGAGGAGAGAGAAGAAAAGAAAGAAGAAAGAAGAAAGGAGAAAGGAGAATAGACAGGCAGATGAGAGAAGCGTACAGAAAAGGAGGCAGAGGAGAGAAGCGTACAAAAAATGAGGCAGAGGAGAGAGAAACGAAGAGAACATAATACTACAATGAAGACATCATCATGGAAGAAGATAGAGACATAAGCATGAGGAATTCCTCAACACACGCCACAAATCACTAAGAATTCCTTTCACTCATCCTTAATTTTGTTTTCTTCTATGAACTTAAATATGACTTTTCACTTCTATTTTGAATTCATGGAATAATTTTCTCTAGGCTAAACAACAATAGGTCCAAACAATATTTTGTTTGATATTTGGTTTATTTTCAATATATTATTTTTCTTGATTTTAATTATTGATTGATGTTAGTTTAATATTTCTTGTTAATAGCCTGATCAAATATTTACATGTCTGTTGATTAATCACGAATCGGAAGATGATTGGTTAAATATAGCAACAAAGACGTCATCAACACATGGTTAAACTGACTAGAAATAGTATTCGGTTTCAGTGTGCGGTTTTAGGTGAAAACTGAAATTCCACGAAGATTTAATGCATTTAGATCTAATTAAATTCAATTAGAAATAATTGGACTGTTAGATTTAAATAGGTTTATTAACTCGAGGAATCGTTTAATAAATAAAATTGGGGATTTCACCGTGATTGTCAAGAATTAAATAATTAATTGGAATTTTAACACTTGTCAACATAGTAGAGTTTGGTACCGTTGTGTGTTTTAATTATTTATTTGATTTGAATCTCTCCTTGATATCTGAATTTGTCGTTTTAATTGATATTATTTTATTTAATATTTTAGATTAGTAATCTACATATCATCCAATTCCACACCATGTAGCCTTGTTCTTGTTTTCAATCGGTTGCACAACAAGTTTAATTGGTTCTTAGAATTCATGTACCATAGTTGATTTCACAAAACTGATATACTTCCCTTTGTGCTCATTCAATTTTGGCATCGTATCACTTGCAGAGGTTTCATCATGGCTATTAAAGCCTAAACCAGTTTAATCAGTAATTGATTTTTTTAAACCTTGCATGCATTCAGGTTACGTACTTTAAATTTCTGGACCTTACAGTTAATGAGTTAAATAATCGAGGCAAATAAACTTATCGAAGCGAACTGAATTTGTGTACTTAGCTATGATTTAAGATTGATCAGTTATACAATCAGTTCATCTAATCGGCTATAGAATCAACTGATAATCAGTTTGACACATCATCAGTTAAGAGTGTAGCAAACAACCGACAATTTGTACAAAGCAGACTATAACTTGTAGTGGGAGCGCCGTATATCAGAATGTCACAGTGTACTATTGTCAGAAGAATGATGACGTGTCTAGACATGACATATCAACGGATATATGTCAATTTAAACGCATTCAATATCATCGTTGGAAGCAAAGCCTATAAATAGCCGTGAAGTTCAGATTAGAAGAAGTTAGCAAGTTAGTGAACTATAGAACAAGCAAGCAAAATCATTCTCAATGAATCAGCTACGAAATAGCTCACACTTATTAGATATATTCATAGCTTTCAGGCTATCTTCGAGCAAAAGCACTAGCACTTATCTCTGTTATATTCGATCTTTTAAGATCAGTTGTGCTAAGAAAATAATATCGGTTGTGTACTAATAAAGTTGTAAAAATACTAAAAGTTTCAGTTTGGCGGTGTTTAAGACCAAATTGAAGTGGGTTATTTCCTTGTTGGTCTTTGACTCTTCTCGAAGTAGTAAACCCTCTTAATATTACAGTTTCTATAATAAATAAAAGTCTTTTAGTTAAATCATATCCTTGTGATAGAAGAGGTGACGTAGAAGCATTTGAAGTCTCCGAACATCCATAAGTCTTTGTGTTCTTTGTTCCTTAAGTATTCAATCTGTTAGTCAGTTTATTTCCGCACTAAATTAGTTATCTGATTGACATTGACAACAAGATTCTTGAATTTAGTTTATCACTAAACTAATTCACCCTATCGAAAAGATTTGAAAATCTTGAAGTGTTTATTCAACCCCATCGTTCTAAACACTTTCACTTATCCAATCTATCCTAACATGCCTCATTATTATCATCACATGTACCACTCAAATCTAGTGAGCCTAATGGCTCAGTACATCCTAACAAGTAATAACAAGTAATATGTATACGTGAATTAAAAATATTTGTAATAAATTACATTTGCCTTAAAATCATGAACACGTGCAATTTTCCATAAATCATGTAAAAATCATGTGCATCATAAATCATTTCAATGTAGCATTAAAATCATCATATCATGTATCATATATCATAAAGCTTGTATCATCATCGTATATCATAAAAATATTTTTAAGGCGAAGTCTTTTCATTGAATGTGACTAGATATCATCATAAGATCGATTGATCAATCTCAACTGTAAAACCATGGTACCAAGCGGCATAACCTCAGCAACCTTTTTTTCAATGGGCCGTGGCATGTGGAAATATAATATTTTGTTCTCTCGGGGACCTTGACCCGTAAACAGGGTCCCTCTAGAGCCTTGGCCCTCACAGAAGTTCCAATAAAATTATTATTATTATCATTATTTGTCACAATCAACTCAACTCTTTCAAAATATTTTATCATTTTCACCACGTATAAAAATATCATGCATTTTAGCAATTTTCTTAAAAATGAGCATGCATCGTAACTTTAGCATATATCGTAAAAATTCCAAAAAATTCATTAATCATTTAAATTAATTATTTTATCATATGTTATGATTCTTCGGGACACTGTAGGGACTTTTTAATTTCTTTAGACGTAAAATGACCATTTTGCCATTGAAACCCTAACTTTCCCAATTTGACTTTTTACCTTAAAACTTTGACCCGAGCGTATCCCAACTCATCATATAAGCCTAAATTCGAATTCTAAACATTCCTTAGACATAAACTCAAGCCTTTAAACCTATTTTCACAATTCGACTTAAAAACTTAATCCGAAGTCCTGATTTTAACCCGAATCGACTCAAAATTTAACATAATTTTCCCAAATTCGAACCATGTCTTACCAAAACATATCAAACCCATATAACACCGAAATTAAACCCATATCAACCCATTAAAAATCAGAAAACCTCTTCTGCCCCTAGGACATTTCTCGGCCACCTAAGAACTTCCTTCAACCATGAGCTAAACTCCCTCCACCTTGAAATGGCCGCTGGCCAGACCCCGACCAGACCTCCGAGGGACCCTGCTTGTGGGGACCCGGACGCTAATCATCTTCTTAATCGTTCTTTGGGAATAATTGGATCAATTAATTAAACTGGGTCTAAATTTTTTTTTTAATTGGGCCCTGTATAAACAAGTGTACAAATCTATACAACAAGTTATATTTCATTTTATTTAAATACACGATCAGTGCAATATCTACATCATGATCTAAAGTACAATCATAAACAAACTAGTGTCATCTCAATCACATAATTAGTGATAAACTACTAGTTCTACATCTAAGTCCGGAATCACCACTTTAATCACCATCTCTCATTCTCTTCTTGACCCTGATCATGTCCCACCTGTTGTCATGCACACATACAAACACAACAACAGCCGGATAACTCCGGTGAGAATATAATTCTCAGTATAAAAAATGTATACATGCAATGTATAAAATCATACACATTTATTAAAAGCATGAATCATAATCTGAACCATAAATCAATATAAACATGTAACATAATCTATGAAACATAATTGATACAGGTCTGTAAATCAAGCTCTGACTCTTATTCTTTGACTCGACTCAATCTGGCCTAGTCTAGGTATCCCGGTTGAATAAGAACGCAACAACTCACCTACTTTCCTCAGCTAGATGGTGGTACGTTCTTATTCCCAGACTTTGGTACACTATATCGAATATCTGCCATAGAAGCTAATCTGCATTCTAAGCAACATCGATATAAACCAAACGTCCAGTGACCTGGCACCTCTGCCAATAACTCTATCACGACTTGGCACATCTGCCAACGACTCTCTATCTCAAATCAATCGTCTAATCTATGCTTTCTATAAATCAATAAAACAAGCATATATAAATGCAATGAATTCAAATATCTGAAAACAATAGCAAATAAGTATGTGGTTTTGGGAAACTCAAGTTCTATCTCACTCGAGTCATTCTCCCGGTTCAACATTGATTTATACCTTTTTTTTGTAGTCTCGGTCTGAAGAAATAGAAGTTCTGAATTCAAGGCAGTCAATACAATCTGAAATGTCATATTGAGAATAACAATATCAGTATTCCACTCAATTCAATACTCAATCAGATCAATATCAATCTACTGATGTTTTGACGGCATAACAGCACAATATCGATATCCCGTCAACTCAACATCACAGATACAATATCATAACTCATAATCAATCAACAAATACAAGTCCAATATCAAATCTGTATATTCTCAATCATATAATCTGAAAATTCATAACAATTCTGTCTACTATTTGTTCTTCGATCTGATTTCGAATATACTATTACTAATATCACCAGAACACATAATAATAATCAAATCACAATTTCTCCAAAATCATAATTTCAAATCATATCAGAAATCAATAAAACTTACGTCCTGTAGTAGCTGTCGACGAGAGAATCACATAACTGTTTTCGGATCAAAATTCTGACGGTTAGATCTTGTAAAATCAAAATTCTAGTCTTCGAAGGAATTTTGCAAAGTCTCTGTAGCTATTCTCGTTTTTCCTTTTCTCTCAAGTTTCTGAATGAAAGATTTTAACATATATATTTGCATGGTGAAGACAAGTGTCCTCAAATCCCATAATTGCACTTTAGACCCTGAAGTCTTCACTATTTTCAATTTGGTCCTCACAACTCTTTTTAATTCCATTTCAATCCTAATTAATTACAAAAACCGTGGAATCTAATTCATCATTCCAAAATTCATAAATAAATAATCTCGGATTAAAATGATAAAATCTCGGGCATTACAATTCTCCCTCTCTGAGACATGATTTCGTCCTCGAAATCGCAGGCAATCCAATCACATAAGATAAGAAGGTATAACAGAAGCTAAAATAAAAGACTTACACCAGTGAAATAACTCTGGAAATTCCTATCTCATATCTGATTCAGTTTCCCAGGTAGCTTCCTCGATGCCATGACGACTCCACTGGACTTTCACAAGTGGAATAGTTTTCGTTCTGAGCTGCTTTTCTTTATGATCAAGAATCTGAATAGGTTTCTCAACATAACTCAGACTTTCATCAAGTTCGGCCTCGTCTGGCTGAATAATATGATAATCATCAGGGAGATATTTTCGCAGCATAGATACATGAAAGATATCATGTATTACAGATAGAGAAGGCGGAAGAGCAAGTCGATAAGCACGAGTACCAATCTTCTCCAGAATCTCATAAAGACCAATGTAACGAGGAGACAACTTCCCTCGTTTGCCAAATCTGATAACGCCTCTGAAAGGAGAAATCTTCAAATATACTCTATCTCCTTGCTCAAACTCTAAAGGTCGGCGTCGAATATTTTTATATTTGGCCTGTCTGTCCTGAGCTGTCTTCATTCTCTTCTAAATCAGCTTCACTTTCTCAATCATATCTCTAATCATATCGGGTCCAAACTCAGGTACCTCAGAGATATCATCCAAATAGAGAAGGGATCTGCACTTCTTGCCATACAACGCTTCAAACGGTGCCATCTCTATACTCATCTGATAGCTGTTGTTATAAGAAAACTCACAAAGTGGCAAAGAATCTTGCCAACTAGTGCCAAAATCTAGCACTACAGCTCTAAGCATATCCTCCAATGTCTGGATAGTCCTCTCTGACTGACCGTCTGTCTGAGGATGATATGCAGTACTCAAATGCAATGTAGTACCCAGAGCCTGCTGCAAACTGTGCCGAAAGTGTGAAGTAAATCGAGGATCACGATCTGATACAATCGACTTCGGCACACCATGTAATCTGACCACTTCTCTGACATAAATCTCTGCCATCTGGTCATATCTGTACGTCATTCTGTACGGAATAAAACATGCTGATTTGGTCAATCTGTCAATAACGACCCAAATCGCATCACAACCTCGGGAGGATCGCGGTAACTGCGTCACAAAATCCAATTGTATTTTCAAATGGTTATACATTTTTCTGCCACCAGGATGAATGCTAAATCGACTGCTGTGCGCTTCTGTCAATATCTGCTGTCTCAACTCTGAAACATCCGGCACAACAATACAATTATTCACATACAGTATATCATCACAAACCTGATATTTTGATTGATGACCTGATCTGACCATCAACATCGAGTTCTGAACATTCTGATTCAATTTTTTTGCTTCTTTGATTCTAACAATCAGTTCTGGCTCAGCTTGAATATCATACAATCTCAAAGATTGACAATCTGTCTCAAATACTAATCCAGAAAGACAACAATCTTCAATCAAATTTGAAACACCAATAGTCGATAAGGATAAAGAACATACCTTTCGACTCAGTGCATCAGCTGCTGCATTCGATTTTCCCGGATAATATTTGATTTTACAATCAAAATCTTTCAACAAATCAAGTCATCTTCGTTGCCTCATATTCAATTCAGACTGTGAAAACAGATATTTCAAGCTTTTATAATCAGAATATATCTCAAACTTCTCACCGTACAGATAGTGTCGCCATATCTTCAATTCAAACACGATAGCAGCCAATTCAAGATCATGAATCGGGTATCGAGTCTCATGTGGCTTCAACTGTCTCGAAGCATATGCAATAACATGCCCTCGCTGCATCAAAACACAACACAATCCTCTGTGAGAAGCATCACAATAAACAACAAAATCACCAGTACCTGAAGAAACCGTCAACACCGGAGCACTGGTCAATCTCTTCTTCAGCTCTAGAAAAATGGATTCACACTCCTCTGACCAAACAAATGGAGCATTCTTCTGAGTCAGCTGCGTAATAGGTTTAGCAATACTGGAGAAATCTTTAATGAATCGTCGATAATATCCTGTTAAACCCATAAAGCTGCGTATCTCTGGCACAGATGTCGGTCTCGGCCTACTGATCATGGCCTTGACTTTGCCAGGATCAACAGAAATCCCATCTCCAGATATGATGTGACCCAGAAATACAACATGTCTCAACCAAAACTCACATTTGGACAATTTGGCATATAATTTATCAGCCTAAATGTTCTCAAAACAATTCTCAAATGTTCAGCATGGTCAATCATATTCTTCGAATATATCAGAATATCATCAATGAAAATAATCACAAACTCATCAAGATATTTCTGAAACACACGGTTCATCAATCCCATAAATACAGCTGGAGCATTTGTAATACCAAATGGCATGACAATAAACTCATAGTGTCCATACCTGGTTCTGAAAGCTGTCTTCGAGATATCAGAGTCTCTGACTCTCAGCTGATGATATCCAGATCTCAGATCGATCTTGGAATATACAGAAGAACCCTGCAACTGATCAAACAAATCATCAATGCGAGGCAAGGGATATTTATTCTTTACCGTAGCCTTGTTCAGTTGCCGGTAGTCAATGCAAAGTCTCATTGAACTGCCTTTCTTTCTCACAAACAGTACTGGAGCACCTCAAAGAGAAACACTCGGTCTGATGTAACCCTTGGCCAGTAAATCTTCTACCTGCTCTTTCAACTCTTTCAATTCTATCGGTGTCATTCTGTATGGAGCTCTAGAAATCGGAACGGTACCTGGTACCGATTCGATGCTAAAGTCTATCTCTCTGACTGGAGGCAAGCCCGGAATCTCATCTGGGAAGACGTCAACAAACTCACATACCACTGGCAAATTTGCCAATGCTGGGCTCGATTTCGGTACGTCTACTGAATACACAAGGAATCCCTCTGCTCCTTTCTGTAACAATCGAGTCATAGATAACGCAGATATCAAAGGAATTCTAGCTCTAGAACCCTTACCGTAGAATTTTCACTCATCAGCCATGTCTGGTCTGAATCTCACAATCTTATGGAAACAATCAACGGTAGCTCTGTACTTGGTTAGCATATCAATACCGATAATGCAATCAAAATCAGACAACCCAAGTACAATACAATCTAACTCAATCTCATGCTCATCATACCGCAGTATACAAGATCTAACAGATGTCATTGATATAAGACCTCTCCCTAAAGGTGAAGAGACAGATACTACAGTAGATAATTGTAAGGACCGTGTATCATATTATCGTAAATCCTATGTTGATTATCGATAATTTATGAAATTATCATGTGATTATGTATATGATGTATATCATGACAATAAAAGTGAGAAAATAAGTATTGAATATGAATGGACGTTGTAAGAGCTCGAGTGGAGAAGCCGGACGCAATATAATACAAAACCCAATAATTTGGACAGAACGTGTGGCGCCCGAGCGGTAGAAAATGACCGCCCGAGTGCCAGTGTAGAGCATGTTATGGCTCGGACAGAACATTCCGCGCCCGAGCGGTAGTTTGTGACCGCCCGAGCGCGGTACAAAGCATACTCGGGGGCAGAACAGCTCGCGCTCGGGCGCGAGAATTCTACCGCCCGAGCGCGATAGCGGTGAGGATAAGAGTAACTTTTTTCCTCTTCTCTTCTTCAGTTTTTATTCGATAACTTCGAGAGAAAAGTTGGAAATTCGATTTCTTTCGTCCGAATCGACTTCGAAACGTTGCCCAAACGTGAAACAAATTATAGATTCGGAATCTTCGCGTTGAGAGCTTCTTTTTGAGATAAATTTATTCTAGTTTCAGCAGCTCTAAATATGAAAGTGCTGAAATAGCATGTATTTGAAGTCGAGATTCCTGTATGTGGTAGAATAACCGACAAGAAACTAAGTTTTGAAGTCGAAATTGAATTATGTTATGAATTGGATTTGATATGAATTTTCAAAGTTTCAATTTGGAACTTATATTATTGATTTTGGATCATGTTATTGATTGAAATGAATGTGTTATTGATGTAGATATCTTATTATACTGATATCTTCAAGCTACATCAACTGGAACGAAGAATTGAGGTATGTTGCGACCGGGTAACATACGACAAGTATCTGTATTATATGATATATGTTGGATTGGTTTGATTGATTGGAATGAGAATACATGTCTATATGCCTTATTTGTTGAGTTTATGTGGCATACATGACATTGTGATTTGAATATCGATGTATAAAATAAATGTTTTGTTAACACACATCGTTTGATGCATACATCGATACATGACATGCACGTTGAGCTATGATCCTTTGATACCCTGATATGATTTGATTGGATTCTGGGGTTTGTGAACATAATGCTATGTTTGGTATTACATGACCCTTAAAACATAGACATTTGTGGCCCCGACGATTGATTGAGATTTGGGATTTGATGGCACTTTGTCGACGCTATCATACGAGTATCCCTAATTGAGGCCGGTGTGCCAGCTCGAGCATTGATCAGGGTCAAGAAGAGAATGAGAGATGGTGATTAAAGTGGTGATTCCGGACTTAGATGTAGAACTAGTATTTTATCACTGGTTATGTGATTGAGATGACACTAGTTTGTTTATGATTGTACTTTGAACAGATTTTGTACTTTAGATCATGATGTAGATATTGCACTGATCGTGTATTTAAATAAAATGGAATATAACTTGTTGAATAGATTTTTACACTTGTTTATACAGGGCCCAATTAAAAAAAAATTTAGACCCAGTTTAATTAATTGATCCAATTATTCCCAAAGAACGATTAAGAAGATGATTAGTGTCCGGGTCCCCACAACAGGTGGTATCAGAGCCATAGATCCTTTAGACTGAGATAGAAGCTAGTGAGCGGGGTAGATTGAGTTTTCTTTCCTTGCTTTTGATTGCTAGCATGATTTAATGATTTAATACATGTTTACCTGATTATCTGATTTTGATATGGTAATGTGTATTATTGAGAATGAATCAGAACCGATTCTTGATCAAAGGTAAGATGATCAGAAGAGGACTGAGACAGATTTGTCAGATTTGATTGCTAACTCTTTTGATAATCAGATATGCCTCCTCGAAAAATTCCAGAACAGGGCAGTACTTCTGCGAATCCGATGGATGTGACAGCAACACCGATGGAAACATTGCTAAAGAAATTTCAGTTGTTCCATCCACCGACTCTGAAGGGTACTGAGACTTCAGTTGATTGTGAGAGTTAGCTAGATGACATAGAGATGATGTTTGATTCCTTGGACTATACTGATGAGCGCAAAGTTAAACTGATTGGACACCAGTTGCATGGCGTCGCAAAGAATTGGTGGCTTACGACAAAGAGAGCATTGGAGCATTGAGGTACGACTATTACTTGGAAAGTCTTTAAAGCTGAATTCTATCAAAGATTTTTCCCAGTATCGTACAGGAAAAACAAGGGTGCAGAGTTTGCTAATCTGAGACAGGGTCAGCTGAACATAGAGGAATATGTGGCCAAGTTCTCTACCTTGTTGCAATTTGCTCCACACGTAGCTGAGAATGACGAAACAGTTGCTGATCAGTTCATTAATGGCCTGAGTCCTGAGATCTTTACATTGGTGAACACCGGGCGACCGAATAACTTTGCTGATGCTTTGAACAGAGCAAAGGGAGCCGAAGCTAGTCTGATTAGACAGAAAGGAGCTTCGTATGTTGTCCCAGCACCGAGACAGCCACAACCTTCAGCTCAGTTTCCCCAACCACCTCCCAGATTTGAGAATGGCAGCAGCAGCAGTGGCAAGAGAGATCAGCTGAAAGCCAGAGGGAAACAGTTCAAGAAGTCTGGAAGCAGTTCTTCTAGCTCCAGTGGCTCACAACAGACTGGTCAGAGCCAGAGTTTTACAGGGACTTATTGCAGGACTTGTGGAGGGAGACATCCCACAGAGCAGTGCCGAGGAGTCTTTGGTACTTGCAACATTTGCAGACAGCCAGGACATTTTGCCAGAGTCTGTCCACAGAGAGATTCTCAGAGATCCCAGGGTGCAGAATCATCTGGATCAGTAGCTCAGACTGGTAGACGACCATCTGTTGTTCACTCTTTCCAGCCAGCACCATCTACCCAATCACAGCCGAGGCCTGGAGGAAGCTAGACTGTTAGCCAGCCTCCTAGACAGCAGGCCAGAGCTTTTGCTTTGACTGAAGAACAGGACCAGGACGCACCTGATGATGTTGTTGCAGGTAACTGTTCTCTTTGTGGTTATCCTGCTTATGTATTGATAGATACTGGTGCATCTCATACATTCATATCTGAGCGATTTGCATTGATGCATTCCTTGCCTGTTGAGTCATTATTGTGGGGCCCTTAACTCCTAATCGTTATTACAACACAATCTGATTAGGGTTAATTAATTACAGCGGAAAACGAGTTTAAATTTTCTTTACAATGAGTCCAAAATATTTCTTCTATAATTTGAATACTAAAAATAGTATTTTATCTCATATCATAAAACTCGCCCACACATAATCAAATCCAAATATAGTCAAACAACTCATATCTTCGGGACATGCCCCGGTATATAGATACATATATATACTGGGAAAAAAACATAAAACCTCAGCCCAAACTGTGACTTCCTCCAGAAGTACCCTCTCCGGCCTCCTGATATCATGGAGTACCTGCCATTGTCCACACACAAAGACAACAACAGCCCCCCTTGGGGGGGTGAGCAAAGCTCCGTATGGAACAACCATCATATATACCACAAGTATCTAAACAATGATATATGGTATGCAATGCATGTATGTCGTGGAGGTATCAGGTCAAATGCCCATCCACTGAGCACATGTCAGAATCAAACGAATCGCTATCAAATCAATGCTCGAGCTGACACACCGGCCTCAATAAGGGATACTCGTATGATAGCGTCGACAAAACGCCATCAAATCCCAAATCTCATATCCAATCATCGGGGCCACAATTGTCTATGCTTTACGGGTCATATAATACCAACATAGCAATTGTGTTCACAAACCCTAGAATCCAATCAAATCATATCAGGGTATCCAAGGATCATAGCTCAACGTGCATGTCATGTATCGATGTATGCATCAAATGATGTGTGTTAACAAAACATTTATTTTATACATCGATGCCACATCAATCAACAAATAAGGCATATAGACACGTAATCACATTCCAATCAATCCAATCAAGCCGACATATATCATATAATACAGATACCTGTCGTATGTTACCCGGTCGCAACATATCTCAATTCTTCGTTCCAATTGATGTAGCCTGAAGATATCGATACAATACTTTATCTACATCAATAACATACTCATTCCAATCAATAACATACTCCAAAATCATTAATATGAGTTTCAAATATCATTTGAAACTTCAAAAATTCATATCAAATCCAAATCATATCATAATTCAATTCCGACTTCAAATATGAGTTTATTGTTGGTTATTCTACTACATATAGGAAATTCAACTTCAAATACATGCTATTCCAGCACTTTGATATTTAGAGCTGCTGGAACTAGAAGAAAATTACCTCAGTCAAAAGCCCCCGACGCGAAGATCACAAATATATAATTTGTTTCGCGTTTAGACAGCGTTTCGAAGTCGATTCGGACGAAAGAAAATTGAATGCTCTCGAAGCCCCTCGAACTCTCTGAAAGAAAAGTGAAGAAAGAAAGAAGAAAAGAAAGCATTCTTATCCTCACCGCTTCGGCGCTCGGGCGGTAGAATTCTCGCGCCCGAGCGCGAGAGGTTCTGCCCCCGAGTTGTATTTGTGTCGCGCTCGGGCGGTCAAAAGTTACTGCTCGGGCGCGGAACATTCTGCCCGAACACAAATCTCATATATCCTGGCGCTCGGGCGGTCATTTTCTACCGCCCGGACGCCACACGTTCTGTACAAACATTTATTTTTGTACTATATTGGCGTCCGGTTTCTCCACTCGAGCTCTTACAACGTCAATTCATATTCAATATTCATTTTCTCAATTTCATTGTCATAATATACATCAAATGCGTAATCACATATCAAATTCATGAATTATTAATAATCACATAGGATTTACGATAATACGATATACGGTCCTTACAGTTATTACACTTGTTGTAATTAATCAAAGTCTTCTAGTGATACTTACCCGAGGTGGTAGAAGGGGTGACGTAGGAGCAGTTCAATCTCCGAACATCCATAAACATATCTTGTGTATTTAATTGTTTAACTACTGTTTTCAAACTGATTTGATCAGTTAGAGCATTTGTCGGTTCAGTTTTCACCATAACTGAACTAATATATGTCACAACTGATTCCCCATATTTTCAGTTATTCAGTTACACGGGATATAAAATATATCAGTGTTTCTTAACGAATGATTACTTCGAGTGTTTTCTACTTGGTTTAAAACAAAACTCGATTTAATTCATCGGTGTAATCATTCTTAGAACACGAGCTATTGCAGTTCTTGGAGAATATTGTGTTTTAAGCACCTCAAGGTGCCCAGCACACGATCCTTCATATATCTTTAAAGCTAAGCAAATTTCTACCAGATTTGCTTGCATGTAGAGCATTTTCAATGTATAAGATTGTATCATTTGGTAAAATGATTTTTTCCTTTCCATAGCCTTCAATAATCTTTGATGCACCCGATATTGTTCAGCTAATGTTAACTCGAAAAAATACCTTTTATTTTGAAGAACGATATGTGTTATACCATTATCCGCTAAGCATTCATCGTGACATTTCATCATTAATTTAAAATATAATATAACTCAATAAGAAAAATATGATAAATAATATGTAAGACTTTCAAATGAAATATTTTATTAAATAATAATAAAAACATTTATTGAACAACAAAATACACTTTCACGAGAAATCCTAAACATGAATTAAACTTCAGAATAAAAATAAGACCACAATAACCTAAAAATCAATAGAAATCCAAAGTAGAAGCAAGACCAATAAAAACAATTATTCATTGTTTTCTAACACACCACTACAAATCAAATTATATATTTCCATTTGGATGAGGGAAGAAATCATAGACGTCCAAGTGAGTTATATCAATTGGATCATCATTGTCCACAAAATTTGTCTCAATTTTTCTTTTTTTTCTTGATTGAGTTTTGGTAGAGATCCACAAAATGTTTTGTCGTACGACAAGTATGAGACCAATGCCCTTCTACTCTACATCTATAAAAAATTTCTTTACACACTTTTGAACTTTTATCCTTTATTTCTTAATTATTGGGATTACATTGTTGGTGGTTTGTCTTGTTTTATGTTTCTTTCCATTTTTTGCTAATAATATCTTCTTTGGCTACATCCACGCCCATGCCCATGCCAACATCCACGTTTGCTCTCATTGTTACGATTTTGAATTGAATTACCATTTGCTTCAGGAAATGCAATTCCATATTCTTCAGGAAATGTAGTTCTGTTTGCTTCAGGAAATTGTGTGGATCCAGTTAAGCGCATTTTGTGATTTTTATTAGCAGCTCGTTGATTTGTTCAGCAACTAGTATGCACGAGATGAGTTCAGAATACATTTGAAATCCACGTTCACGATATTGCTGTTGCAGGAGCACATTTGATTCATGAAAAATGGAGAATCTCTTTTCTAACATATCTTGATCAACGACTTTCTCTCCACAAAGTATTAGTTTGGAACTAGTCTTGAATAGTACAGACTTATACTCATTTACAGACTTAAAATCTTGTAAAAATAGACGCATCAATCAATTCATATCGGGCTCTTGGGAGCACTACAATTCTCTGATAGTGAAATCTTTTTTTAGATTTTTCCAAAGCTCTCATGGCTCTTTCACGTTGAGATGCTTAACTTTCAACTCATCATTAAGATGATGACGAAGGAAAATGAATGTTTTTGCACGCTCCTACTGGGACATTTCATTTCATTCTTTGATTGTATCCCATAAATTCATTGAGACAAGGTGGACCTCAAAATTTAAAATCCATGATAAATATTTTTTCCAGTCAAGTCGAGTGCTTCTAATTCAAGTTTGGTGATGCTGGTCATTACAACTATTATGAGAAGAAACCAAAATCTAATTAGAGTGATAATATTTTTAAAATATTATAAACATGACGATGAAATACAAGAAAATATAATAAATTTTAATTTATACTCTTAAGTTAATACGGTACATATAACAGTAGTCCAAAGACAATTTTATAAAAGATAAACAAAATTCTCTATGAAAGTTTATTGAAATTGTTCATTTCTTCAAAACCTCAAATCCTTATTCAATGCTATAACTCTAGCAGAGCATAAAAGCCGAAGAGGAACAAAAAAAATTTGACAGTTAAAAACCCATAATAATAATAATCTGACACAAACGTATTTGTACAATAAAACTTAAGGGAACAATCAATGGAAATCGTAATTATAAACTCAAGAATGTAAATAATGACAAAAATTTGTGTGAGACGGTTTCACGGGTCGTATTTTGTTAGACGGATCTCTTATTTGGGTCATCCATGAAAAAATATTATATTTTATGCTAAGAGTATTACTTTTTATTGTGAATATCGGTAGAGTTGACCCGTCTTACCGAATAAAGATTTGTGAGACCGTGTCGCAAGAGATCTACTTTAATTAAAATGATTTCCCTATTAATACGAGAATGAGTTATCAATTTAATATCAAATTTTTAGATCAATTAATTATAAATATTATATTTGCATCGTAACAACCAACTTTAACAAATTAATATATGATACAAATATTTCAAACAAATACAAGTTTTTACCGATATTTCTTCAAGAATATTAACAAATTTAATATTTTAAATCATAAATCTTGTAGATTAAAAATAATATTGTATCACTTCAGGGACATCAATATAAAACTAAAGTAATACTACTTAGAAGCATTCATATAAAATAAAAGTTGTGCTGCTTCAAAAATATTAACATAAAATATGAAGTTGTATTCTTCACGAGCACTAATATAAAATTAAAATTGTGTTCTTCAGGAACATCAATGTAACTTTGAATTTGTAGTACTTCAAGAGCATCAATAATAAGAATAATTATTTATGAGATCTATCTTAAATAACGTTCGTGCTGATAACTTGTTGTGAATAGTAAAGAAGATAGAGAAGAATAAAAAATGACTTAAAATACTTTATTCATTATTGGAGACTTTTGTTCACTAGTAAAAGATGAACACGTGTTGCATGTGTTATTAATGTTTTTAACTTGATCAAATAATACTAAACAATTAGCACGAAATTATTCTCAATTTAGAAAGTTGTTCGATTTAAAAGGGAAGTTTTGTATATATTTTTCATGTAAAATATGGAGTGACTTGAGAAGGTTTTTTTTAGTAGTGCAAGAAAGAGTAATTATGGAATTAAATATTTTGATATCCTCTAAGGTAATTACTCTAACGGCCTCAAATTAATAATATAGTATATATAGTATAGATAATGTATATTGAAAGTTTGAATAGTTGATAACACGATGAAATATAGATCTTATCTCAATAATCATCTAAGTATTTTATGTATAACATAAATCATGCAATTTTAATAAAAATTCAATTACTGAAATGTCAATTTAATTTTCATTGGAGTAAAGTACATATTTTTATATTCTACAAGGGTTTTGAAATAAAAAAAACTTCAATTATTTATTTTTAATTGTAAAATTATTTAAATAATATATATAATAAATTATTATTTTTATATTTTATTATTAATTTTGGCTTCCCGACGAACTAGGGCACGCGGATATAAATACCTCGAGCTTGCAGTGACCTAATTAGGGCGGCAGGCAAGAAAGGGTTTTTCTTTGTGGATTTCAATATCTTATCTTGCAGACATATTCGGGTAATTTGATTTGAATTAATGTGTCTCTTTTATTTGGGGAAGAAATTGTTTTTGTAATTAATATCTTTCTTTTTTGCTCTTATTTTCACCTGATGTTACTGTTTATCCAACGAATTTGTCGTTTTATTTTCATTTATTTGTAGATTTTTGCTTAAGTTTTGATTTTTTGTAGGTTACTGGTTTTTTTAACGAATTCTCGTTTTATTTTCATTTATTTGTAGATTTTTGCTTAAGTTTTGATTTTTTTGTAGGGGCATGGATCGGTACCATAAGGTGCAGAAACCGAGGGAGGAAACATCAATTGGAGAGAATGAGATTCGGATTACAAGTCAAGGCAGGATGAGAAACTACATCTCTTACGCCATGAACTTGCTTCAGGTTCAATTTTTGCTCATTTTTATGTAATCATTATCTCTTGTTCTTGTTTTCTATTTTTAGATTTGATGAATGGCCGATAAACAGCATTTGAAAATAGTAGGTAGAGTTTATTTATATATGATTGAATGAGATGATTATACTCGATTTTATTTTGTGGCTTGGTTTTCTATTTATAACATTGTGTTGAGTGGAAGTATTTGACACATATTTTGGCGGTTTAGGAATTTATTCTAGGGAAGGTTATGCTTGATCGAGTTGATTTTTTGGACATAAATGTAGTTTGATAATATGACAAGGTGATGATATCCTGGAACTTGCCCAGCTACGTGAATTGCCTGTAGTTCCTCATTAAGGAATTGTGTTCCTAATTTAGGGGGAAAGTGAGAAGTCTTTTAGAAAATTCACTGTTCATACATATCTTAGAAGTAATCCTTGTCGATGTTTGACTGTTTATGTTAAATTCAAATCCTGTAGTGATGAGGCTGAGATGGTGTGAGTGCAACATGAGGAATGTATCATGGTACTTCATTTTTCATTGGATTTTGTGGGCTGTAGAATTTTGTGTGGTGTGTAGATGAGCAAGATTTTTTCATCTCTCTTTACGGACAGATATATGTTCAAGGATTATCTGAGTGCAAGATATTTGGTGTTTCATGGAATTTATATTACTCATTTGTGTTCAATGAGTATGAGTGTTTTTTAAGCTTCCATGAGTGCATGTATAGGGCGTACTGTTTCTGATGTGTAATTATACTTATTGTAGGAAAAGGGTTCAGATGAAATAGTTTTCAAGGCAATGGGCAGAGCCATCAACAAAAGTGTAACAATTGTGGAGTTAATCAAGGTTTCTTTATGATGATTATTGTATTGTTTAAGTCTAACTAACCATCAATTTATTCTTTTACTGGAGATATTAAACATGTGTTTCCTGCAATATAGAGGAGAATAGTTGGTCTTCACCAAATTATAGCAATTCAATCTATTGACATAATCGACACATGGGAACCATTGGAAGAAGGCCTCCAGACGTAAGGGCTATATTTTATTTTGTGTTCAGCATTTTTTGAAAAATGATTCTCTGTAAGGTGCTTTTGGGAAATGGAAAGTATATTGAAGAATATTCATTTCTTCTCCTGAAAGAAACAATGTTTACTGTGGATGTCACATTGCATGAAATGCATCGTTTTAGTGATATAATAGCATATATATTTGTTTTAATTTTACAGTATTTTAGAATTTAACATGTACTTACTCTATTGAAATATGATGGAATTAAATTTGATGATATTGTTGGAGATTTTGTGAGTCTTCTTTTTG
Source organism: Primulina tabacum (assembly GCF_025594145.1). Lineage (NCBI taxonomy): Eukaryota > Viridiplantae > Streptophyta > Magnoliopsida > Lamiales > Gesneriaceae > Primulina > Primulina tabacum. Next base: position 2,783,208 of record NC_134561.1, on the reverse strand, counting down.
CGATAGAAAATGAAATTGATAGCATAATGTTTGAAAAACCCCTGGAAATTGTATTCAGATATACCGAGACATTTCATATTTTTAAACTTCTAAATTGAATTTTCCAGTCGATATTGCTCTGAGTGTGTCAATACTACTGATCTGTGTGACATTCTCGTGTATTCTACAGTCTGGAAACGACAAGGAAAGTCTCTATGGTCACTATTACTCTCTCAAAGAAGCAGTTGGACAATGAAAATATCGGGCAAGTGATTTCTGATTTTTATGACTGTTTTAATCATATGTTTTGTCCATCTGTCAAATTATAATCACCGTTTAGCCAGTTGATTATCTTGTAGAACAAATAATATGGTGGATACAAGTTAAAAAGCCTAATTCTTCTTTTATTTGAATTTTTTTTTTGTTTTTTTTTTGCTTTTTGTCACTCCCTATTTATGATTGTATTTAAGAAATTTCTGATCCTGTTGGTTTACAATTTATTTTTTGATCTCTTGGCACCTTGCATTATTTGTGCTCCTTGTGTAATTGTTTTTTTTAAGTGGGGTTACTGATTGGCCTTAGTTTGCTGCAGGTACCAACAACCCATACCAATTGATCAGGTGAAGGTGTCTACAGAACTCGACTATGATGGAGGTGATCACCCATTTTACCTGTATTAGTTTTTGATAATTCCTTCATTACTTCTGATTAACAGGTTATACATTTGCAGATGGATCACCACATGCTCGAGGAAGAGGTCAAATTGCTAGAGGGAGGGGAAGGCCTAGACCTCCGCATGGTTTTATCCTGATTGATCTTTTTCATAACTGTGGATTGCCCCAAATTGTTTCGTGATCTTGTTATTTCTTAAAGAAGTTATTTTCTTTCTCCAAAATTTCAAAATGGATTTTGCAACGTCTAGTTTTTTTTAACTTTTATTTTCTTTTTTTAATTTTTTTTGGGTTTTTGAAAGAGTTGAAAATTTTACTATTTGGATATGGAAAACAATTTCTCCAAAATTTAGCGTAAAACTGTTAAATATCTCACTCGGCTGGATTAAGTCTTTAGGATTTGTATATATGGATTTGGAAAATATTCTTCCCTTGATCTAGTTTTTAGGTTTGAGTTAGGCCTAAGTCTCAATCTTAATATGGTAAGCCAAGGCATGCCATTATATGTTGTAATGTCCTGTGGGCTATCCGATGATGTCTTATAAACTTCGAACTCCATTTGTTCATTTCTGTGCCTGAGAGGGTGTGTTGAATGTCTCATATCGGCTGGATTAAGTCTTTGGGAGTTGTATATATGGACTTGAACAATCCTCCCTCCTTGAGTAGCTTTTGGGGTTGAGTTATGTCCAAATATCAATCTTAACATAGTTTCAGAGCCCAGACCCTCCGTTGTGTATTAGACTGTCTATGGGTCACTCGATAATAGCTTGTAGACTTCACGCTCGAGTTCATTTATGGGCGTGAGAAGGTGTGTTAAATGTTCCACATCGGCTAGGTCTAAGTTCCTATCTTAATAAAAACAAATGCAACCTTTGTTTTGGCAGTAAACTTACTGTATTGAATGGAACTTTTAATATACCTTTGATGTGGTTATTTTATTGCTTGCTAGGGAATGGTTTTGCATCTGTTGAGTACAATGATGGAGGCTACGAGCAAAATCATGGGTATTCCATGGGCAGGGGTCGCGGAAGAGCTCGCTATTTCCGTGGACGTGGAAGAGGAGGGTACAGTGGTCCGCATGTGGATACCCAGTATGATTCTGGAGACTACTATCAAGATGCACATCGCGGTATTATGCATTTCTCATGTTCAATTTGAACTGAATATAATTCTGTTAGACAATGCCTTCAGTTATTTCTGTCTTGATCGGTGTTTGAAGGGTTTCATACTTATTTCTTATCAGCGTCACCACCTGACTTGTCGATACTATTGCACCAAAATTCTCGGGCTATTGTTTGGCTGCATTCCCTGTTTTAATTGCTTTCTTGTGCCATTCTGACCAATCTAAGCTATTTTTTTGGAATAATTCAGAACAAAGAATTAGGTCAAACCCTCATGAAGGGGAAAAAAAGCAGGCCATCCAAAAGACCTGAGTTTTTTTTTTATTGCTATTATGGATCATTGTCATCCAACATGTTGTTTCAAATTATTGCTGTCTCACATCATTGCGCCTTATTTGAATTTAAACGAACAACCCGCCTAAGTTATTATGTTCTTAATGACTTCAGACCAACTTAATTTTGTTATTTTTCTCATCAGGCCGTGGCCGGGGAAGGGGTACTCGGGGTACTCGTGGCAGGGGCGGCGGATTCCGATCTAATAGGCCGGTTCCTACAACTGCCTGAGGTGGAGTTTGTGGCTTATGTGAAATAAAATATGCCGTGCAAAGGGTTGAAGGATGTAGGATATGACTTTATTCACTACGGATTGAATGGGCAGCTTTTTCTGTTTTATTTCCATTTGTTTTTCAATTTTCCTTTCATTTTATTGTTAGGTTAGTTTCATAATGTGGTAAGTTATTTAAATGAGGCAGACCATTCTTTAAATATTTCATAGATTTCTTTTTCTTCAACTCATATTTATCATTTTTAGGAAAGAGATTATATATTTCATTCATTAATAGATATATACATTTTCGAGTTCGATTTGAAGCTCAAAAAGATTAAAAACAATTGCTTGAATTCGATTCAAATCATGGTTCGAGTTTGAATCACAATATTTGAACATTAAAAAAAATATTTTTAATATTTTTTAAAAGAGTATGTCTTTTGTGATACGGTTTCACGAATATTTATCTGTAAGACGGTTCAACCTTATCGATATTTGTAATAAAAAGTAATATTCTTAGCATAAAAAATAATATTTTTTCAAAGATTAGTCAAATAAGATATTTGTCTCACAAAATACGATCCGTGAGATCGTCTCATACAAGTTTTTGTCTTTTTTAAAAGCTTACGAGATTTTTGTAAACTATTGAGAAAAATATGTCGCATTCATATTCGGCTAAAAAAAGTTCAAACCAATTCAGTGGAACTTAAATTCGTGAGATGACACTATTTGTTTACACCTCTATTGACAGTCAATACATTCGTCGTACGGTAGAATCTCACATTTTCTTCTATCTAAACGTCGATTATTTGAGACCGAGTTTTAGTTCTAATTCTCACCATGTTTACTTCTTGTATTGACTTGGATTCGAGTCCTCCCACCCCCTAAAATAGAATTTAAAAAAAAAGTCAGCTTATAAGCTCTCGTGATTTGTTCAGTGAAACAATTTGAAAACAAATAAATTGTCCAAATAAGCTGTTTGACAGCTTATAACCTGTTTTAAAAAAAGACAAAAACTTGTGTTAGACGGTCTCACGGATCGTATTTTGTGAAATGGATCTCTTATTTAAGTCATCCATGAAAAAATATAACTTTTTGTGTTAAGAGTATTACTTTTTATTGTGAATATCGGTAAGATTGACCCGTCTCATAAGAGACCTACTTTTAAAAAAAATTGAGATAACCCTTTTTATTCAAAAAGCTTTTATTTTGACATGTTTCTTTTCCAAATATCCTTAAATATCATTTTAAATCCCCACTTTATCATCAGTTCTAACATCCAAATTTTATCACTTTTCTTTTCGTCGAATTTAAAATATAATTTTGTTCTATTATTTTATTAGGAAATAAAAAACAAAATTTTTAAAATTTTATTGAGTAAATTAATAACATTAATTTTTTAATCAACATTTTACTAGCACACATTATAAACAATATTAAATATTTTTTTCCCAAAAAACATCGAAACTTTCTAAATATAAATATAAAATAGATTTAATTTTTAATATTAAAATTATAAAACTATTTTCATATATATACACATTAACTCATAATATTATATTTTTTTGTTAATTTTGACAATAAAAAAATAATATATTATCAAATGCATTAAAATATTTAAGTTATTTAAAATAAATCCATCCAAACAATTTAACAACTTATTTTTAAAATATTCATAAGTTGTTTTAAATAAATTTAGTCAAACGTCCTCTAATTAACAACTAATGCATACTCTAGTTAAAATAAAAATAAAAATCAACTGAACAAACACGCAGGTATACACTGGACTATGAAAGATTTTGTTAGAATCAGAAGTGCAAAAGGTTGCCCCAAATTTAGGGAAGAAAAAATTGAAGGTATTCTAAACATCATACAGATTACAAAACAATTTACATTATATTATAATACCTAATTACATATTTCACTCTCTTTTTCCTCAATCGGACCAACTTGGTGATGAGCCTATTGAATTGGTCGTGCCAAACTTTTATTTGTTCCTCAAACAAAATTCCCGTCCTATGGACTGCTAGCCAGAAAATAACAAATGCATACCTCTAATGTTATACCAGTTAACAATTGCAAACAGTCGTACGATTCGACCAGAAATAAGCCTCGGTATCTTCAGCTCCTGAAAATATTTCATCAATGTAGATTGCATCAAGTAATTTCTGATGCTACCACATCTGAAAGGCTACTGTCGTGTACATTAAGAAGAAAGTCGGAAGTCATTATGGTTTTACAACTCTTACCGATGAGATTCGCTAGGCCTTGTATTCATCAACATGCATCCACTTCGTAGATGACCACTTGTTCCCCTTGATAACAGGGCAACCTCCTGGGATAATTAGAAATGTAAAAAAGATTTGTTCTTACATGCCGGAGAGGAAGATGATGATGGTGGAAAATTAACGAAATGAAAAAAGTGATGCATATTTCCAAGTGGAGATAAATGACACTTGCCGTGCAAGCTTGATGAATCTAAAGTGGCATCGGGGCGCATACTCCAGAAAAGCAATGCATCGCCCATTTTTGGTTTCATGGCAAGGCCTCTCCGAGCACATTCTGACATCTCATTCCATCCTGGTACACCACTAAAATTGCCCTTTGCAGCAGGAAAAATTGTCTCACCCCCATCTTCAACATCTGACCTGCATTTGATGAAAAGACAGAGATCAGAAGTCACATTATCTTGCCTCGGTGAAAGTTAATATGAGTGAAAATATTTTATAAAGGGAGTACAACCTTCACAAATTTTAAAAAAAAACCTTACAAATAAATAAGAACAGTTGCTATCCGCTGACCCCCGTTTTTTGTATTCAATTCATCAATAAAGTAATCATAATGAGGTTCATATTTTTGTCCAACTTCGTAGTGCAGCACCTGTAGACCTTCTCCATGTTCTGCAACGACAGTCTAAGCATAATCAACTAACCATTTCTAGGAAGTATTTTAAACACTTTCACAGAATAGAAAGCACTAGCAGACCAGCATCTCATGTAGAAAAGATGAACCCTGCACTAATCTTGTCTTGCAAGTATTGACTAGAGATGCAAACAAATCAAGTCAACTAAAATACCATTCCATTGTATTGGAGATTCAAACTCGATCTTCAAACATTTTATGACCCAAATTTGAACAAGAATTACTTTTTTTCAATGGCTAGCTAGTCACTCGTGAGTTTAATAACTGAAATTCAAACAAGCTCACAAGTTTAACCCTGAACTTGAGCATTTGTTTGATAGAGCTCGATAAGTAAGTTCTAACCAGACAAATCAATCTCAAATTTGAAATTTAAGTCGAATCGAACTTGAGTCCAAAATAGTTCATTTTTTGAGCTATGAACCAGCTTTAGAAAATCAAGTCTGAGCTTGAAATATGAAAAAAAAAAGGCTAGTATTTGCCTCCATTTTGTTCATTTGGATCCATAGTATTGAAGCAAGAAAGAATGATATATATGTTATTGCATGAGGAATATCATAATTAAAAAAAAAAAAAAAAAGCAAGAGAGAATGAAAATAAAGGACGAACTGCCTATTTGATCGTCTAAGTTCAAGCATTTTAAATATTATAGACATCCATATATCTTGTCCACAATAAAAAAAATATATTATTAAAAAATACAGAAATACAAGAACTGGGGGAGGACAAGATTACATCCAACCAAATTGAGGAGGCTTCTTAATTCAAATTTCTAGAGTATTTTCATAGAAATTTGTGTGACATAAGGCGAGCGGAACTTTGTCATCAAACAAACCTTGGAAAATGAAAACATTGGAATGATGCAGCGAAAATATTTATAAATTCGCATACCTGCAGGGATAAATGTGTAGTCTGCTATTCTTTTTTCAATAGTTCTGATTATTTTATCTTGCCCTCTCCTCAAAAACATTCCAGAACTTGTACGAACTCTGAAAGACAAGACGATTACAGCTTTAGATATTCAAGATAAGAATAAGACAGAAAACAAAAGTTCTCAAGATTAGACTAATATCGATTTCAATAAATAAAAGAATTCAAGACGAATAAAAGAAAGGGCACAAAGAAACATACCTGCTATCTTTACTCTGGCCAGTCTTGCTATCAAGAACTGCTGACTTTTTCATGTGAGGTCTTGCAAGATTTATCAGGTACTCACATTCCTCTTTACTCTGCCAAAACACGAGTAAGTAACCACATACAGTTATCTTATTAAATAAACTAAATTACACACAGCATCAAAATTAATAAGTCTACCAAATTATCTTACGAAACAATCCAAAAGCTCCGATTTTAAGTCATTCGCCGACATAACCATATCTTAATTCATACACACTATTTCCAAATTATGTGGAAAAAAAATTTAACGCCAGTACACCACCATGGGTGCACGCGACATAGACATTAGCTTACATGAAACAGAAGCTGCACTTTCACTTTGCTCATCAGTATTTTAAAACAAAATTGCTACAGTGATGGACAAGCCCATGATTCATTATTCTTCAAATAAAAGAATCAGTTCACATTAACAGAGAAATCCAGGTTAAATACTGCTGGTATGACAATTCAGCTCAAGCTTAGATTATAATGTAGCAAGAACCACAACCATTTGATCTTGATTAATTCGAAAGGGAACAAGAAATAAGGTTAGTTCGGTTCTCCTATCCTTTCACCAAATCTTATAGTCGAGTCAATACGCATATAACCGACAAAATTCAGAAAGAGGACCAAATAGTTCTAATCAAGAAATAAACATTTGAAAAAAAAATGGCAACATCACAATTGAAGCGGATAGTTAATTCTCATTATCCAAAAGAAAAATAAACAGGCAATAATCCAAACAAACAACATGCACACAACCAAAACTGACCAAGAAATTATGATAGATGGAAGCCCTGGGCTCCCAAGAAAGAATCTCCGTCCACTGTTCTCCTCTCTTCCCTGATCCTCCCAACTCATCTTTACCCCTACAACCAAAAAAAACCAAAATTCAACACCAGACATTGACGAGAAAAAGTCACCCAAAATACAAAATAAACTACATTTCTATCGTCACGCGCTTAAATTTGATACGATCGGCGACAAGCGGGGAGTCTCCGTCGGAACCGATGGGTAGAGATAAAATTCCGAGGCCCAGCATAATTAATAGCACCACAGACAGCATTAAAAGCATAGAAAGCACCAAAACCACCGTCGATGATCGCTTCCCCTGATGCCGACTGCCCCTCACCTTGGCCATTTAGATCAAACTTTGATTGAATTCTCGGTGTATGAATTTGATCCAACCTAAGGAAAATCTTGATTTTGATCTGATGAAAAAGAAACAGGGGAAAATTTCGATGGAACAGGAACGATGGAGTTTGGGTTTTGGGTTTGGATTCAACGGATATTGATTCAGTGAGGAAGAAAGGATTTGTAAAAGTAGAACGGGGTTTTGTGAGTAAATGCTGGTTTTAAGAAACCGGTGCAAATTTTTTTATTATTTGGACCTTTAATTAATTAATTAATTAATAATAGAATACGATTTCACGAATCTTTATATGTAAAACGAGTCGATTCTACTGATATTCACAATAAAAAAAATAATACTCTTAGCATAAAAAATTAATATTTTTTTATTGATGACCCAAATAAAAAATTCGTCTAACAAAATACGACTCGTGAAACCATCTCAGATAAGTTTTTGCTTTAATAATGTTAAGTAACTTCAAATCAAATTTTATTAATTTCAAGAGGTGTTAATCAATGAATTAATAATTTATTGTTTTAAAAATTATTTTTCGATCCAACAAATATAAATTTGATTTTATAAAAAAAAATCATTATGGTTCACTATATATATATATATATATATATATAAAAGTAAGTGATTCATTTGCCCATAAAAATGTGGGATGTATCATGCACGTGATCGTGCCAATTTATGATCTATCCGACTTCTACGATCAAGCGTTATATGTCTCGATTCACCGTTTGTTACAATTTTCTCTGTATGACTTCAAAGCTAAGAATTTGGTTGAGAAATATGATGAAAATTACATGAAAATCTATGAACAACGTCAAATTTAATTATGTTGCTATGAACTTGATTAATATTTTTAAAAGAAAATTTGATAAACAACATGAAACAAAAAAAACAATGCTAATGAAAATTGTAATAAGAGAATGAATAATTGAGAGAATTTACATAGCTTTGTTATAGTTTTTTGTTAATGAGTTTGCGAGCGTCTTTTTCTGATTTTTTCTGTTTGCTTATTGTTCGACTCCACCGACTAGTACTAGACCCTTCTACGATCATCCACAATGAGTCTAGATCAACTCGTCTCAGCGTGCTGGTTAACTGATTTTTTTCATAGGACTAGTATTTAACACGTACGATGTACGAGATGATATTATTAAAAATATTGAAAAATGAATAAATATTTAAATTGAAAATAATTTAATTTTAAAAAATAAAAATAAAAACCATTTTTTCGCTAATTTTAAAAAACTTTCTTAAATACAACGTATGTCGATTAATTTTTTTTGGCTAATAATCATTATCATATATCAAAATTTTAGATTGTGTTATCCTAAGGCAATGACACGATGTTTATCGTGTTTAGTATATTGATGTCGACCATCAATCTTAATACATATTTAATTCTTTAATTTTCGAGAAGTTATATATTATTATTTTTAAACATGTGATAAAAAAAATTTAAATCACATTCAATAAAATTAATGAGAAATATTTTTTTAAAAATTCAGTAATTTTGTTTAAATCCACATTCACAAACAATTTTGTGACATGACACGTGTTTAACACAATTGAATAATAACAATAATTGTTTCATCGATATCTTTATCCAAATGGGTTGTGATTTTATCTACAAAATCTCTTCATAATATACAAAACAACATATTATTCCGAAAGAAAAATGAAACATGTGATCATAATTAAATTATATATCGATCAGGAAAGTTATTTAATTAACATTTGTTATGTGTATTCCAAAATAATGTAAATAAATTTTATAAAGGTGTCTTCTAATAAGATGCTTACTTTATATAGAATTGGTTTAATCATTTTCATTACGGAAAATTTTATATTATCTTGTACCCATGAACTTTGTAATATAGAAGAAAATTATCACATTAGTAATACATAATAATTAAAATTTTGTACAAATAGATTAATGATATTTTTTACTTCTCAATCATGAAAAACAGATTTTAAACTTAATTTATTGTTGTTATCGTTGTTTCCATATGTATGTAGTTCATAACAACGAATAAATCTAAATTTAAAGGAATATTACATCTTGGAAGGATTCAACTCATATATGGTGCTGAAAAGAGGAGTCATTTCAGAATTCAATTTTGGAGTAGATAAATTTAGTTTATAATTTAAAATTAAAATAAGACATCCCAATGGACAAAAATTATACATTGGATGCTTTTGACAGAATTATATCATATATTAACTCTTTCAAATTATGAAAATATCAAATTGCATGCATTGTGTGTTAAACATTTCTGATTATTGAGGGCAATATACAATCTATCTCTTTTAATTTTCTTGTGCTATCTTATTTGAATTTTTAATAAGACAATTCAAGATATACAATATACATATAGTTTGGAAGAAAACTACAATGCATTAATTCTTTCAAATTAAGGCAATTTCGAAATAATATGCATTTGAGATAAAAAAAATATATGATTATTAAATGGTAGTTTAATGTCCATTGGAAATCGTTGTTGTAGTGATAACTTTTAACTCTCAACCAATTGTATTTTTAGAAAAATTAAATAAACTAATTAAATATTATATTTTTTTTAGTAAGTAATTTGGACAAGAAATTACTTAAAATAACAAAATGTATTTTTGAATGATTTACCTTATGAGTGATATTGAACATTGCAATCGTTTGTATTTTAAATTTATTTTTACAGTTTTTAAATTGATTGATATAATCAATGCAAAATTTTTAATATAGTTTATGTTTTGAATATAGTTTAGTTTCAATTTGAATAAAAAAAAATAAAAAACATATAATACATAAATTACATTTGAATTAATATAAAAAGTAATTAAATTCAAAATTAAATTAAATGAATTGATATAATCAATGCAAACAATAATTGAAGTTATTATTTATTGCAGTACACACACACACACACACATATATATATATGAGTGATGCTGAACATTGCAATTATTTATATTTAAAATTTATTTATACATTTTGTAATAAAAATTAAATATATCATAATAACACAAATCATATCACAAATTAAATTGATTGATATAATCAATGCAAAAATTTTAATGTAGTTTATGTTTTTAATATAGTTTAGTTTCAATTTGAATAAAAAATAATAAAAAAACATATAATACATAAATTATATTTGAATTAATATAAAAATGAATTAAATTCAAATTTGAACTAAATGAATTGATATAATCAATGCAAACAATAATTGAAATTATCATTTATTGCGGTATATATATTTCAATATTAATGATATATCTTTCTTTTTTTAGAAATGACATTTTGGCGGGAAATTACTATTTCTGGCAAAAACTCTGCTTTTATATATATATATATATAGATTTACGATTTTCACATTAGATGGACTTCACAGAATTTGGGTAAAACACGTTGCTTTTTATAATTAAATAATATTAATTATGTTGCATGATCAAATAAAATTCATCATATATTGTGATTAAAAATCATTTGGATGTAATGAAATATAGAAAAATTGTGCATCCAATGGGTGAGTGACACCTCATCGGTGCTCAAATAGGTGTGCACGGTAGGTGTGCAGCATATCAAAATTGTGTATGTATGTATATATATATATATATATATATATATATATATAAACAATTATTAATTTATAATAATGATGAGATCATAGGTTTATAAAAGAGTATTTTGAAAATTATTATTTTATTAATTTATGAAAATTATTATCTTAGTACATTGGTCCAAGTCAAGACAGAGAAATATATTGTTTTAAAAGGAATATTTAATTTATAGAGTATAAATTTATAGATGTTTTATTGTATGCCAATATTATTATTCTCGGTTTTAATTCTCTGGATAATTAAATTAGATCTTGACATTGTAAATTGGTTCTTATTTTTCTTTTGGTCTTATTTCACCATAGTGGTGTTTTTTTATGACATATCAATATTTTCCTGTGTATATCATGTACTATTATCTCTGATGTCACGTCAATATTCGATGAAATATGATATAAAGTAAAAAAAATACTAAGATTCATTTTATTACTCAAATGACCAAATCTCAAACAGAGAATTTAGACTGTAAATCTGACTGTTTTAGTAAATAGTTATGTGTCATTTTAATAATATTTTTGTTTTACTTAAAAAGTACTAGAATTTTTTTTTAAAAAAAGTCCACTACTCGTTTTGCTTAAAAATTACTAGAATTTTTTTTTTTTTTGAAACCTCACTTAGCATTCAACTCGGCCGAAACATACCAATACACTTAAAATATTTTGTACCATTTTTAAAAATAAATCAACCAACTAATATTTGAAAATTCCAAAGGAAATAGTTTGAATCACAAAATCGTCACTCGTTTGCAATACCTAAATTAGCAATAAAGCTAAAACTAGCAACCTCTCAAAAACCGCTCAAAGCATAAATAAATGTCATAAAAATATCTCTAACATAAATCATAAACGTAATCGTAAGTGCGGAAAACTAGAAACGCTGGTCATCGGGTTATGTGCACCTTCAGTCCAGTTAGATCAACCATCAAGACCTCCATTATCATTATTATCATATTCATCTGCATCGACACACCTAGTGAGTCTAAAGACTCAACACTTCATGATCTTGATAACAACATAATACGTATACAAATCACATGCAACAGTGAAAATACTTGTACGTAAAATAACTTTTTCATGAAGATGCATAGACTTAAACATAAACATTTTTCCTTTTCTTCAATCCATATCATTCATCATTTTATCATAAATATTTTTCTTTTTTCATCATAAGCATATATGTTTTTCTGTTATTGACTTTGGATTGTTAATTGTGACTTTCATGTCATCATAAGGTCGATGGATCCATCTATCATGTAACCACAGTACTGGGCGACGGAGACATCAGCGACACTCTCACCCTGTCAACTGATCATTGGCCTATCATCATCATATGGAAATACGATCTTCGGCCTCCTTCTGGGGCCTTCTTCCGTAGACGAGCTCTCCCACGAGTGGGCTCCCTCTAGGGCCTTCTCCCATAAATGGGCTCCATCTGGAGTCTTTTCCCTCACGATATTCCCTAATCATATCATCATAATAGTCACAATTACTTCACCTCCTCCAACGTTTCACATTATCATAACTTTACAAAAATCATGCATAAAAATATTATTTTTCTTTTTAAACAAAGCATGCAAATTATCTTTTAATTGTCCATAATAAATCATAGAAATCTAAAAACATTTAAGATAATCATATTAGCATAGAAAACAGCATTCAGGACACTGTCATGATGTTTACTAATTTTCGGGTGTAAAATTACCGTTTTACCCCTAGACATAAAATTTCACGTTTTTGACTTTTTCTTAATTCTATTGACTCTAGATCATCCTAAATAATTATTTAAGCTTACATTAATTTTTTCAAATTTTTATTTCGCTTAAATCGAGGACTTTTAAATTATTCTTTAAATATAACATATTAATGCGTTTTAATCCCGAATTAACCCAAACTTTAATATAAAATTGACATATTTAAAACTTAGATTTTTTATAATTATTTGGCCCTCGTGAACCATGACTCGACCTCCGTGAGCCATGTTTCGAATTATTTGATCATTTAAAACCCTAACTTGACCCCTACATGTTAACCTCGAGCCATCTCCATTTTTTATCGAACCATGCTCGAACCATCATGAGCCAACCTCGAACCAGACCCCCTATAACCCAACTGGACCCTTAGAACCCTTAGGATTCAACCCAATCTCCAAAACCGAACCACTACACCAGATACATGCTTGGCCGAGAACTCCTAGTATGGTGGACTCTATGTTTTCTTGCCTAGCCGCTTAACCAACGAGCCAGCCCTTGAACCAGCCCCTCAGGCACCTTCCTAGGACCCTAATGACTCGACCTAGCCCAATCCAAAGCCCACTGGCCGAGCCCCTTTCTCCCTGTACGCTGCTGAACCCTACGCATCTTCCATGAGGGCTCATAGGTTGGAGTCCTAGCTTCTTTCCAGCCCTGGTGCTCGAGTCCTAGCGTGGCTAAGACTCTCTCCCTGATTCATACATAATCCTAGCTCAGCCTTGGTCCAGCCACATCCAAGCTGAGCCACAAACCCCATGTACCCGAGCCCTATGATCACCTACCAACAGTTTCGGTTTCTAGCTTGTTTAGTTCGTGTTGCAGCGTGTAGTGTGTGTTCTTATGACCCTAAACTCGCGTAAAGATATCCTTGATCATATTCTAATCATGGCAGCCCCTTCTAACACATAAAAACATGTTTTTGGAATAAAAAATCAAGAGTTTAAAACATGTATATGCATAGTTACGAAAATAATAGGTTGTGTGACTTGCTTTCATGAAATTTCATAAACAATTACATAATATGGTGTGATGATGAGTAAAAGAAAGAGTATGGTGTGCCTTTGTGTTTTTAACGCACGATTATACATTGACAAATCGAAGAACGATGTCACGAAGACGATGACTTGAATCTCCTTGAAGAACCTTCGAATTTTCCTCTTAATTTTGATGGTGTGTGTGCCGTGATATTTGTGAAAGAAAGGGTTTGAATTGTAAAGGGGTGGTGGGCGTAGGACTTGTGTGGGTTATGGGGTAGATTTGTATATTAAATAGTTAATTAAAACACTAACCAAGCATTGGCCCATTAACAAAGTTAATTAGACCCATTAGTGCTTAATTAAAATATTTTGATTAGTAAAGTTTGTGAATTTATTAGACGGGTTGCCAAAACATTCGTATTATTGTTGAAAATCCAATACCGATAAAAATTACGTCCCGGCGTATAAAATCACCCAAAAGCCCCTTATTTTCAAAAATAAGAAAAAGTATAAATCATATTTTAAATAATTAAAAACAATTGTTTAATAAAAATATTTTTCCATTTTTCAGCACTCTGTCTCCGTTTCTCGATCGCAACTCGAATAACCCTTTAAAAATATATTTTAATGCAACCATGAAGAAAAGTACATTTTAAACATGTCAACATGCACAACATATTTAATCCATTTAATTAAAACATTTAATTAAAATACATAAGAAATTTAACAACTTGCATGTACGTTGACCTTCAAATTTTTGGGATGTTATAGTTTTAGTAAATAGTTATGTGTCCTTTTAATAATATTTTACTTTGAAACAGTTTATTATAAGCTCTCAAAAAATATTTGATAATTTGCCATTTTTAAAAGAATTTATAAAATACATAAAATTGTAAGGGTGTCAAAATTAGACACGATCTACCAACCCGACACGGTTCAACCCGAAAAAAATTAGGTTTGGTTTGGGGTTTTCGGGTTCGGGTCAGATCGGGTTGGACCCGATAGCTGACCCGAAAAAAATGATCGGGTTGGGTTGGGTTGGGTTGGGTTCGGGTTGACCCAAAAATTTTAAATTTTTTTAAAAAAAAAATATAATTAATAAATACTGCTTATATTTTTATATATTGTATGTCTGAAAAAATATTTATTCTATATTTATATAATAAATTTTCATAATTTATTATTTATTTTGAACATTTTTTATTTTTAAAATAATTTTTTATTGATTTAGTAAATATACTTTTTTTCTACAATTAGATTTTCAAATTTAAATCAAATATATGAGAGATATTTTATTATTATGTGTTTAAATTAAAATATTAGTATTATTTTTTTGAATTTTATTTAATTTTCTTTAAAAAAATTTATAAAAAATTCAAAATTAGGTTATACGGGTTGATCGGGTTGATTCGGGTTCAGGTTCGGGTTGAGAGTTTTCGAGTTGGGTTCGGGTTGAGCAATTTTTGAATAATATTGTTGTTCAACCCGACCCAACCCACCCGAATTGACACCCCTATAAAATTGTTTTAAATAAATTTGTAGAAACACATCTTAATGCAAAAATGTGCGTAAAATTAGGGATATTTTTGGGAAATTATATTATTATTAATTATGAGACTTTAATTGAGTTTGGTCATTTTGGAGACCCAAAATTAATATTTACTAGATTCCCACATTAATATGCTAATTTTTTTCAAAATGGAATAGTATTTGAAAGCCAAAAAATATATTTTCTAAGGTACTTTTTGTTAGAGTGGGTGTCCAGCAATCAAACTTGTTTCTTGAGCTTTATTGACGTTTATGTAAATGCAATCTTTATTTTAATAATATTTTATGATTTTATCCAATTATGACATTTTTTATTTGTATACTCATGCAAGCTGAATAGATAAAGTCCTAGAATATACAACAAGTACCATGAGGTCTGTCTCCCAATATAAGATCATGAAACTCACTACGAATTGTATCATATATTCTGAATTTATTCTTAGTCGATTCAGCTTCCTAAAATAGGGATAAATGTCACTTGAGTGAGACTAGCATATGTTATGTAAACGTCGTGTTTCATTGATAAGGGCATGAAGATGTCAATTCATAAATACGAGTAATCATTTGATGATGCACTGAATAACTCTAACTCGTACTTTTCAAGTAGTTATCATTATCGAGTTGAATAGTCGGCGATTAATGGTTGTATATCATTAGTCATTTGATCCGAAGGCAACATGTAGGCTCTGCGTACTAGCATGTACTTTGATCTATTTACCAACTATATTGAAGGTCATTAGGTGACAAAGTTGAGTGTAGTTTCGAAATACGTATGAGTCAATGCATTGTAATCGGAAATTCACTACTCGCCTACAGGTGAAGATATCCTATGAGATTTGATGAGTTAATAGTGCGAGAAATCTCTAGACAGAGTAAAACATGTGCATTTTGGAAAGAAGTTTCCTTAATTATACATACCATGTCACTTTTATTACTCAAAGATATATTACATCATTATCGAATTCATTTGCAACTCTCGATATATCAAGGGTTGCAGATTGATCAATATATATGAATTGAAGGGATCGTATTGTACGCTAACCATAACTTCAGGTTCTTGCAGGCACTATCAGTTATACCTAGAGGATCATGGGACAATGCTATTAGACGCTCTCACCATGATCTGATGGGTGCAATTAGGCTTAAATTCTGACGTTCTTGATCAAATGATTGATGAAAAGGAATGAGGCTGATTAAGGTAAGCATTAATAAGAACAAACATTGTTATGAATCACATGACATTGTGAACCCACTACTGGTTATATCTATGAGCTATTGAGGGTCAAACAAGTATTGGATTATGTGTTTTCGTTGAGATAGTCAAATTCAAGGAGTTGAATTTGGTGACTGTAGTATGATGGATATCAAACCTATTGCTTATAAAGGAGTTTATAATTTGATTTCATATAATGAAAGTTGTAAAATTTAGCTTAACTGTTAATTAAGTGAAGAGAATGGAACTATCTGTTTTAATGAATGAGTTCACAAATCTCGCAGCTCCAAAAAATGGATCAGTAGAAAATTTTGTCATTTGAAATTTTCATTTTTCATTATGTGAATGATAAGTGCAAGAATTCCACTTAATTTATGCAAGAATCCATTTGAGTTGTGTTAGTTTCAAACGAAATTATGCGTTTTTTGGGTTGTTTTGAATGTCAATATAGGAATGGAGAAAAAGATTTACATGAAGCCAAATTGATGCAAGAAAAAACAGAAGAGCGTACTCCAGCAGCTTCCGCGCGGCCGCGCCAGAACACGCGCACCTGTGCGTAAGAGACATGCAAAAACAAATTTGGAGCCGCCACGCGTGAATAAAAGGGCCAAAAACCTAGAACAAAAGGACGGCCGTTTTCTGAAGAAAAAACGTGAGAGAAACATAGAGCACACGCACGAGACGAAGAATTGGAGCGCAAGACTTTATCGCAATGACGAAGAACGATGACTCTGGGGACAGAGACGCCACTTATGATTTGTTATCTAATTTTTTCACCTTTAATTTCTTGTGTGTTCGATGTCTAGACTTTCAAACATAAGAGGTTTTTGTTTAGATTTCGCTATGAACTAACTGTTCCATTCTATAAGATGACGTAGTTTTGTTGATACGATAGTTCTGACTCAGTTGTTTATATGATTGAATTCCTTTTGGTTTAATTATGTTTTTTAGTTCTTATCACTTTCAATTTACTGGCCATAATAGTTTTTTATCTGAATAATTCTACAACTTGGTAGAGAGACTAGAATTATAGATCATTAGAGATACATCATTAAATGTATGTTGTTCAGAAAGCGCATAACTTTAGCGAAGCCTAGGTAAGATCATCGTTTGAATATATCATTTGAACTTAGATTTTTATTAGGAATGTTTGAATCAAAGTTTGAATGATACAATTTATTCGTCACTTGAGAAATGAGGAATAAAATAATTAAGTGTCCTTGGCTGTTAAATGTTTGGAATTCAATTGGATATAAATGCAACCGGGAATGATTATCGCGGAAATTAAGTGAAATCACTCGTCTATATATTTTCTCTCATTTATATTTCTCAATTCGATGATTAGATTAATATTTGTTTGCAATTAATTTGTTTTATGCAAACCAAATCATTATTTGATTCTTTTAGATAAATTCGTGACTATTTTAATTACAAGTACTTATATACTTTTATATATATACTCCGCGTGAGAACGATACTTTACTCTCATATATTAAAACTTGACAACCGTGCACTTGATAGCAGAAAATATGAAACAGTGAACGAGATTTATACCATCGATACATCGGTGCTGTCTGATCATCGATCAAATTTATAATGAGTTCATGATTATTTATTTTGTAAATTTAGAATATAATGATTAAATAATAAATTAAGTAATGAATACAAAGTGCAAAATACTCATGAAATATCCTAGAAGAGCCTAGAATAAATTAAATAATTAATAATTAATTGAGTAATTAAATAAATATATATGTGTGTGTATCTATATGCGTGTATATGTGTGTGTGTGTATATATATATATTGTACTATCAAAAGTTAATTATAATTTAATTATGCATGGTATTTCCAAGACTTGAAAATACATACATGATAGTTTCTGAATAATGAAAAACAATATCCTGATAAAAGAAGAGTATTGATTAGATCAGGAAAAGATTTTTATATATATATGTAATCAATAGTTCAATTATACGCAAAACTTTTATACACAAGTTTTTATCCACCAATTTTTTTCTCTCTAGCCCCTCACAAAATTCGACCACCTCCTCCAAGGGATTCGATTGACCGTCTTCCACCATATCATCGTCGTAACGTCATTGCCATCTCGTTAGATTTCTGAAATCCCATGATCACCCCTTGACGTAAATTTTGTTTAGATTTCTACTGCGATCTATACGAGAAATTAAGTTTCTGATCATGGACCTGATTAAACGATTGAAGAAGGAGAAAAATCTGTTCGTAGGAATTTACAACAAAGACTATATTCTCTTAAAATTTGGAATAGTTAGAGTCATTGTTATATACACGAAGGTAAAAATCATACATATTTCAATGAAAATTTTGAATGTCAAAACAAATTTTTTTGAACTTCTATTATTCTTGGGTTCGAAAAAAATGATACTCTATTATTGACTTCAGCAAATAAGAGTTTATAATATAAATAGATAAATTTACTTAATTTGAATATGCTTGGAGTTAATTCCAAAAGTCACCAATAACATTAAAATTTGATAGATTAGTTTAGAAGTGAATATATATATATTGATAAGAATTTGATGATAACGCTCGGAATTATTTCCAAAATCATCAATTACAATAAATTTTATGAATTAGTTAACTTTTCAAGTTTAGAAGTGAAATGCAAACGTGAAAATATGACCTTATACAAGCTTTTTTAAAAAAATTATGTCTTGTTTGCCCCCCCTTTCGAAAATATACATAAATAATTTGTACAATTCTTTAAAGTTTTTTTAAAAGTTATTTTTATTTAATTCTATAGTTACGTGTTGCGTGTATTTAAAGAATACTTTACTATGATTAAAAAAAGAGTATACTTTAGTAACTTTACTAAATCATGATGTAAAATAAGCATATTTTAAATAGTTTTTTTAATATATTTGATTGTATAGTTTATTTGTTTTAATACTTTTATGTGAAAACTTGTGTAACACAATTTCACGGATCGTATTTTGTGAAACAGATCTCTTATTTGGGTCATCCATAAAAAAATTTTAATTTTTATGCTAAGAGTATTATTTTTTATTGTGAATATCGGTATGGTTGATCCGTCTCACAGATAAAGATTCGTGAAACCGTCTCACAAGAGACCTACTCGTACTTTTAATATGTGTGTGCATCAAAAATTAATCCGACCCACTTAATTTGAGCTCAACCCAAGAAGAATAGTGACAAGAAGATTAGAAAAGTCTTCGATTTATATTAGTTTGAATAAATCAAATAGCATGCAGACAGGGAGAGATCATGAGAGTTGAGAAATAACCCAAAATTTGAAGAAAAAACAGGTTTGCAGAAAGGGACACACACAACACAAATAGCGATCAACTCTTGCAAACTCTCTGTAGAATTTCAGAATTCTAGTTTAGCATATTTCATTTTTTTTCATTCCAGATTTTCATATTATAAGTCACTCTTGTTCAGATTTTAATAACTTTCTTTTGTTATATGTTTTTACTTATTAAATTCCTACGGTTTATTGTAAAGATAAATTATGGCAGAAATTTATCTTTCAATTTCCATTAATCGTTCTTTAGTTTTCATTGTTTTGACGTTGTATTTGTTTAAAAGATTACAACGACCATCAAATTTAGAAAGATTTTTTGTATATTTCATTCATATGGGTGCTTGTAGCACCTCTAATAGCTATATAGATATCAAAGATGGGATGAAATTAATATTGTAGTTTTACGAAAATTGTGAGTTAATTCGAAATACACGAAGTTTCATTCACCCCAAAAAAATGTCGAAAACACGAGTAATGATCATCGGCCTTGCATATCGAGCATCTCATCCAGCCTCTTCAATCTCTCTAATCCGTCACTGATCAAAAATCTAATCCTCTGTTTGTCTTTGCAGGACCTGTTATCTTCCATTTCTCGTCTGATAAACTGCCTCAATTCGTCTGTAGCCCACAAAAAAAAAGGGGGAAATGAGGTTAAAATGCGCACGCGAACACACGCACAAAAGGCCATCAAAATAGAACTTATAACACCATATTCCGATGTTATCCGACAAGAAGCATGACAAACATGATCTAAAGAGCGCTAACTCACTAGGAAATCTGGCCATATTCAATAGATAATGTTAACAAAATTATCATCCATGTGCCAACACTTTGTGGTGTAATGACATAAACCACTACCAATAAAAGAGAGGTGTGAGTTCACATCTATGTCAAGATCATCGAATATCACGTCGTCTGAACTTCCTAAGGGAAGTGACCACCACCCGACATCTAAGAACACATCAAGCTTACAGTCGTGTGTTCATAACTCATGAGAAGACAATCACCTAAGGCAACGCTCGTTCGTGGGACGAGATAGATAACAAAAATCGAAAGATATGAATAACAGAATCATCTTTAACTCCAATTATTATAGAACTCGAGTCAAAACACCACATGACACAAGACCGCGGAGTCCTATTCCGCACCAAAAGATGACTAATAGTGGACCGGTTCCCAAGAGCAGATCTTTCTGAGTCCCCGACGACCCTGATAAACTAAGTCAGTCCGGGATGCCCGAGCGAGCCCGACAAGTCTAAACTGATTGGCCGATTTTGACTCCGGTTCGGCACACCCTTAAACATATTTAGAGTATTTTGGGTGGCTTGGCAAGCTAAGATTCCAAACATAGACTTGGATATGCTGACACAAACTTGAATTGAATAGGAAAATATGTCTCACCTCTAGAATCTTGGGGAGTTCTCCCAGCAACCCTGAGAGCATGCCTGTAGAGCTTCAAAACCCTAGCTCGAAGAAGAAAATCCTGCAAATCTAACGCGAGAACCATTACCGATTCTCTTTCATTGGCCAATTCAAGTCAGAATATACACAGCAAAAACTACCAAAATCTCAATTAAAATAATAATAATCGAAACCACGACGGGGGATCAGAAATTTAAACTAAAAATTAAATGGGATCGATTAAATAATTGACGGCAGCTGGTGATTATCCATCGATTTCAAGAAATCCTGGACAATAATGAGCGCAATTCAGGAAACAATAAACCCCCTAATTCGAACGAATTATGAATCAAAGAAGATAAAATACACAATAACAATAAATTGAGGTTACTATTCTCAGAAGAATCAGAACTAAATAATCTTATAATCGGAAAAAAAGAGAGAAATTATCAATAAAATGCAGACCTCGAGCTCCGCTCCGCTCCTGCTCCTGCCTCCGGTTTGATTTCAAGTTATTTAGAATGTTGGGACTATGAGCCAACTTTGGTCAGATGTTTTCGAAACTACGATAATATATAAATTTTTTAAAGTATACACGTGTAAAGCTCAAATACCAAATTTTAATTGTTTCTCCAACAAAAAAATTATTATATTCCAACTGCATCCCTCCCTATTATAGTCATTTTTATAACAATCGAACGCGTGACATTTATACTGATAACAATTATAGGATCAAATGTTTGACAATTTGCAAAAAGTTACGGTTAATGCTAAAAGTTCAATTTAAATTTTTAAATTGTACATCATCTCAAACAATGGGTTTTTTTGTCAAAAAAAATATATATATATATATATAATTTCATTAATAAAGTTGATGGCGCCACCATTTTGGAGGACCTTGCAATTTTTGAAGGGTCCAGCTACAGCGGTGCGACGGTCGTCGGGACTTTAGAGCTACAGCTTTTCCAATGAGTGTAGTGTTTATTGTAATTGTAAGTGGACGCTGTAGGTTCAATAATTTCGGACAACCATTAAGCATTCTTTGCTATAAATAAAGCTTCCAAGCATATGAAGAGTAAAATAATCAAACGAAAAAACAAGAACAGTATTCGTCCATTTGAAAAGTAAAGATTGAATTTTTTATTGTGTATTTAATATGTATAATACTAAATATATATATATATATATTAAGTATGCGTATTCACATTTTCATTGGCATTCATTTCTTCTTCTTCTTCAGGATCACCATTTGGCACCTTCTGTTCAGTATCACTCCTAGAAACATCATCATTAGTGGTCATATCCAGACAACGAGCCCTCGTATCTAAGCCAGCATTATTTGCTACACAATTATGTCTTTCTGAATTCAAACTTGCTCCACCAACATTTAGGTTCCAACCTAGTGTCGTATTCGACCAACATGTAGTAGGATTTGGTTCAGATAGACCTGTGATATATTGATCTCACGATCCACTTACATGCTCCAAATATATATTGCTTAAACCTTCAGTGACATGTGAAACATATAATTCTTGCTCATGGAAAAGCCTCATAAGAAGAAGTATCGGTTTGGTTATTGAACCATGAATCAGAGATGTGTGGAACGTATGATTCATGTGGGGCCCTTAACTCCTAATCGTTATTACAACACAATCTGATTAGGATTAATTAATTATAGCGGAAAACGAGTTTAAATTTTCTTTACAATGAGCCCAAATCATTTTATTTGAATACTAAAATAGTATTTAATCTCACGTCATAAACATGCCCACACGTAATCAAAACCAATCATATACAAACACCTCAAATCCTCGGGACATGCCCCGGTATATAGATACATATACATATATACTGGGAACAAGACAAAAACATAAAACCTCAGCCCAAGCTGTGGCTCCCTCCAGAAGTACCCTCTCCGGTCTCCTGATATCCTGGAGTACCTGCCATTGTCCACACACAAAGACAACAAAAGCCCCCCTTGGGGGTGAGCAAAGCTCCGTATGGAACAACCAATCATATATACCACAGATATCTAAACAATGATATATGGTATGCAGTGCATGTATGTCGTGGAGGTATCAGGTCAAATGCCCATCCACTGAACACATGTCAGAATCAATCGAATCGCTATCAAATCAATGCTCGAGCTGGCACACCGGCCAATATGGGATACTCGTATGATAGCGTCGGCAAAGCGCCATCAAATCTCAAATCTCATATCCAATCATATGGGGCCACAATTGTCTATACTTTACGGGTCATATAATACCGGCATAGCGATTGTGTTCACAAACCCCGGAATCCAATCAAATCATATCAGGGTATCCAAGGATCATAGCTCAACGTGCATGTCATGTATCGATGTATGCATAAAATGTGTTAACAAAACATTTATTTTATACATCGATATCTCAATCTCAATGTCATGTATGCCACATCAATCAACAAATAAGGCATATAGACACATAATCTCATTCCAATCAATCAAATCAATCCGACATATATCATATAATACAGATACCTGTCGTATGTTACCCGGTCGCAACATACCTCAATTCTTCGTTTCCAGTTGATGTAGCCTGAAGATATTGATATTACACTTTATCTACATCAATAACATACTCATTCCAATCAATAACATACTCTAAAATCATTAATATGAGTTTCAAATATCATTTGAAATTTCAAAAATTCATATCAAATCAAATTCATATCATAATTCAATTGAATACAAGTTTCTTGTCGGTTATTCTACTACATATCAGAAATTCAACTTCAAATACATGCTATTCCAGCACTTTGATATTTAGAGCTGCTGGAACTAGAAGAAAATTACCTCAGTCAGAAGCCCTCGACGCGAAGATCACAAATATATAATTTGTTTCGCGTTTAGACAGCGTTTCGAAGTCGATTCGGACGAAAGAAATTTAAATTCCCTCGTATTCTCTCGAACTCTCGGTAGGTGAAATGAAGGAAGAAAGAACAAAAATCTAATCTTTATCCACACCGCCTACGCGCTCGGGCGGTAGAATTCTCGCGCCCGAGCGCGAGAGGTTCTGCCCCCGAGTCAAATATATACCGCGCTCGAGCGGTCACAAATTACCACTCGGGCGCGGCATGTTCTGTCCGAGAACACACCATATTCCACACTGGCGCTCGGACGGTCATTTTCTACCGCCCGGGCGCCACATGTATTGTACCAAATGTTGGTTTTGGTATTATATTGGCGTCCAGCCTCTCCAATCGAGCTCTTACAACGTCAATTCATATTCAATATTCATTTCTCAATTTCATTGTCATAATATACATCAAATGTATAATCACATATCAAATTCATGAATTATTGATAATCATATAGGATTTACGATAATACGATACACGGTCCTTATATTTCTCCCCCTTAAAAGATTTCGTTCTCGAAATCTCAAACATCTCTATATACATAACATTGGCAAACATACATAGGTCACCAGTTATAGTACATATCAAAACTAAAATCAGAACAAGGATCAAAATACATCGAATACAATGGAACAGATGGACCAGCATCAAATAAATGCGGATATGATTCTCGCATTTTGCTTTCCAATTCCCACGTCGACTCTTCAACACCATGCCCGTGTCCATTGCACTCGAACTAGAGGAATCGATTTATTTCTCAGTATCTTTTCCTTTCGGTCCATAATGCGAACATGTTGTTCGACATAGAAAAGAGAAGGATCAAGTTTCACCTCATCAGGTGCAAGTACATGTGATGGATCGGGTTCATATTTCCTCAACATAGAAACATGAAACAGATCATGAATAGCAGATAGAGCTGGTGGCAATGCCAATCGATACGCAAGATCACCAACTCGATCCAGAATTTCGTATGGACCAACATAACGAGGAGATAGTTTCCCTCGCATGCCAAATCGAACAGTGCCTCTAAAGGGAGATATTTTCAAAAACACTTTGTCATCTTTCTGGAATTCCAAGGGTCGTCTTCGTTTATTCGCATAACTCGTTTGACGATCCTGAGCAGCTTTCATCCGCTGCCGAATTAACTGAACCTTATCATTCATTTCCTGTATCATTTCAGGTCCAGTCAATTGTCTCTCACCAATCTCATCCCAGAATAACGGTGATCTACATCGTCTCCCATATAGAGCTTCAAACGGTTCCATACCGATACTCGTCTGAAAGCTATTATTATAAGAAAATTCAACCAATGGTAAGACATCTTGCCGTCCCATTCTGAAGTCCATCACAATCGCACGCAACATATCCTCTAGAGTCTGAATCGTACGCTCAGTTTGGCCATCAGTTTGAGGATGATAAGCAGTACTCATAGCCAAACGCGTACCTATCGCCTCTTGAAAACTACCCCAGAATTTAGAAGCAAATCTGGGATCACGATCAGATACAATCGAGACTGGCACACTATGCAGTCTCACAACATTCTCAATGTATAAACGGGTCATTCTCTTATAAGGATAAGTCCGTTCATATGGAATAAAATGCGCAGATTTCGAAAGCCGATCAATAATCACCCAAATAGCATCACAGCCCTTGGGCGAACGAGGTAAATGAGTCACAAAATCCATAGCAATATGTTCCCAATTCCATTTCGGGATTTCAAGACTATGGAGCAATCCTCCCGATTTCATTCTCTCGGCTTTTACTTGCTGGCAGACAAGACATTTCGAAATAAACTCAGCAATGTCCTTCTTCATACGTTTCCACCAGAATTGAGGTCTCAATGTCAAATTTATCTTTCGACCTCCAGGGTGAATACTGTATTTGCTACAATGTGCTTCACGAAGAAGGGCAGATTTCAAATCAGAATCATCAGGAACTACCAGCCGACCATTAAGTCATAAAGAACCATCAGAAGAAATCTGGAATCCAGACTGATGTCCGTCAGATACAAGTTCTTTCGACTTTTGGATCTGAGCATCGCTTCGTTGGGCCTTTCGTATTTTCGATATCAAGTTCGGCTCAATTTGCAATGCTGAGACAGTGACAGAATTCCAATTCGAGTGAAAAGTCCAACCAGAAGTACATATATCCTCGTGTACTTTGGCGACACTGACAGAAGCTAAAACAGAATCATAAACTTTACGGCTCAAGGCATCCGCAGTAACATTCACCGATCCAGGGTGATATTGAATCTCACAATCAAAATCCTTCAAGAGATCCATCCACCTGCGTTGCCTCATATTCAAATCAGATTGAGAAAAGAGATATTTCAGACTTTTATGGTCCGAATAAATAACAAACTTTTCTCCGTACAAGTAATGGCGCCAGATCTTCAAAGCAAACACAATGGCAGCCAATTCGAGATCATGAACATGATAACGTGTTTCATGAGATTTCAATTGACGAGACGCGTAAGCAATCACTTTGCCATGTTGCATCAGAACACAGCCCAAAACTTTACCAGACGCATCTGTACACACCACAAATCCTCCGGTACATGAGGGAATAGTAAGCACAGGTGTTGTGGTCAATCTCATCTTCAATTCAAGAAAACTAGCTTCACATTCTGACCAAATGAATCGCTGATTCTTCTGTGTCAGTTGAGTAATAGGTTTAGCTATTTTCGAAAATCCCTCGATAAAACGTCGATAATATCCCGCTAAACCCATGAATCTACGGATCTCAGGAACATTCGTAGGTCTTGGCCAATTCAATACAGCTTCGATCTTCGCAGGATCAACAGATATGCCATGTCTCGAAATGACGTGGCCTAAAAATACTACCTTGTCCATCCAGAATTCACATTTGGACAATTTAGCATACAAATGACTAG
Organism: Primulina tabacum; assembly: GCF_025594145.1. NCBI lineage: Eukaryota > Viridiplantae > Streptophyta > Magnoliopsida > Lamiales > Gesneriaceae > Primulina > Primulina tabacum. The sequence goes on along the minus strand of NC_134561.1, from coordinate 2,756,072 downwards.
TACGAAGAGTTTGAAGTACCAGTCTTAGATGTTCAGCATGCTCCTTTTTCGATTTCGAATAGACAAGAATATCATCAATAAAGACGATAACGAATCGGTCAAGATAATCTCGGAAGACACGATTCATTAAGTCCATAAAAATAGCAGGAGCATTCGTAAGACCAAAAGGCATAACCAAGAATTCATAATGGCCATACCTCGTACGAAAAGCAGTTTTGGGCACATCTTCGTCTCGAACTCGTACTTCATGATACCCAGAACGAAGATAAATCTTCGAGTATACAGAAGTACCCTGAAGCTGATCAAATAAATCATCAATACGAGGAAGTGGGTACTTGTTTTTCACAGTAGCCCGATTCAGTTGCCTATAATCAATACACATTCGCATCGTACCATCTTTCTTTCGAACAAATAAAACTGGAGCTCCCCAAGGTGATACACTCGGTCGAATATATCCCTTATCGAGAAGATCATGTAATTGTTCTTTCAATTCTTTCAGTTCCAATGGTGCCATGCGATAGGGAGCTTTAGAAATAGGCGCAGTCCCCGGCACAAGATCAATACTAAACTCAACTTCTCGATGAGGAGGAAAATCAAGAATCTCATCGGGAAATACATCCGGGAATTCTTTCGCAACTGGAATCTCAGATAAAGAAGACTCCTTCTTCAAAATATCAATAGCGTAGATAAGATAACCCTCATCTCCGCTAGTCAACAATCGGGACATTTCCAAGGAAGATACCAATGGAATTTTGGCTTGGGAACCCTTGCCATAAAAACTTCCACTTGGGTCCATCAATCGGTCGAAATCGAACTACTCCATGACAGCAATCCACAGTAGCTCGATTCGTCATCAAGATATTCATGCCAACAATACAATCAAAGTCGTGCATTGGGAGGACAATCAAATTCAAAAATACCACATTATCCTCATATATCAATACACAATTATGCACAACTTGCTCAGACAAAATAATCTTCCCTGCTGGCGTGGCTATCGACAAAGTATCATACAACGGGGTACACTCAATATCGTGAGATGCAACAAATACATGAGATATGAATGAATGAGATGCTCCTGTATCAAATAAAACACGTGCAGGATAATCGCAAAGCGTGCAAATACCTGCAATCACGCCTCTAGGAGCTTCTCTCGCCTGATCCTCAGTCATGGAATACACTCTCACTTGAGGAGGAACTTGGGCACTCTGACCACTCGGTCCTCGATATCGTGGGACACTCGACTGCTGAAAAGATGGAACAGGAACAGCAGGTCTCGTCATACCAGGGCCACATCTAAATCCTGGCTGGGGTTGAGCAGAAGTCGTACCCCTGTTCGGACATACTCGAGAGAAATGGCCTTCCTGCCCACATTGATAACAAGTACCAAACATACCTCGACACTGCTCGATAGTATGTTTACCCCCACAATGACTACAGTAGGGAGCAATCACAGGACTCCCTCTCTGGGATCCACTCGAACTCGAAGAAGACGAAGAAACAGAACCAGTCTTCTTGAACTTCTTACCTCTCGGCCGCAAAGTAGGCTGCTGAGCTGACACCGGAGGTGGAGGAGTATACTGTGGACCTCCTCTCCTAAGTCCAGCCTCGGCTGCCTTGGCTCGTTCCACTGCCTCTGCGTAGCTGGTAAGGCAATCCAGAAACAACATAAGTATATAAAGCAGGATGTAATCCATTTACAAACCTGTTATATTTTGCCTCACATTCCCAGCTACGTGAGGTGCATACTTCAACAGAGTAGAAAATTTCGAAGCATATTCTGCAACAGCCATCGTTCCCTGCTGCAGATTATTGAATTCATTCTCCTGAGCAGTATAATAGGATGGAGGGGAATACTGCTCCAAAAACTGGGCCTTGAAGACATCCCAAGTGACTTCAATCCCGACTTCTTTCAATCCAATCTCAGCGGCTTCCCACCAAGATTTAGCTCGGTCCTTCAACTGATAAAGAGCAAGTTTCAGTCTCCGAGCCTTAGAATATTCCACAATATTAAACAAGTGCTCGATATCTTTCAGCCAGGCCTCAGCGCTTTCAGTACTCTCTGCCAAAGAACCTCGGTGGTTTCAAATCCTGGAATCGAGCCATCACCACATCCATGGACAATCCTTCAAATTGTCCAACAATCCTCTCAGTACTGCTACTCGCAGTTTCATTTGTGGGATCCATCTACAAATCAAAAGATGAATATCACAAATCAATATCAATCTCATAATCTCATCATCTCATATCATCAATCTCATGAAATACTTACTCGAATCAACTCACATAAGAGCAAGTAATACAAGTAAATCAAACACAAGCGCACAATTCATTTGTGCCTATTATGTGTGCACAAGACTCAATCGAGCATTCCCAGCTATGCTCTGATACCACTCTGTGTGGGGCCCTTAACTCCTAATCGTTATTACAACACAATCTGATTAGGATTAATTAATTATAGCGGAAAACGAGTTTAAATTTTCTTTACAATGAGCCCAAATCATTTTATTTGAATACTAAAAATAGTATTTAATCTCACGTCATAAACATGCCCACACGTAATCAAAACCAATCATATACAAACACCTCAAATCCTCGGGACATGCCCCGGTATATAGATACATATACATATATACTGGGAATAAGACAAAAACATAAAACCTCAGCCCAAGCTGTGGCTCCCTCCAGAAGTACCCTCTCCGGTCTCCTGATATCCTGGAGTACCTGCCATTGTCCACACACAAAGACAACAACAGCCCCCCTTGGGGGTGAGCAAAGCTCCGTATGGAACAACCAATCATATATACCACAGATATCTAAACAATGATATATGGTATGCAATGCATGTATGTCGTGGAGGTATCAGGTCAAATGCCCATCCACTGAGCACATGTCAGAATCAATCGAATCGCTATCAAATCAATGCTCGAGCTGGCACACCGGCCAATATGGGATACTCGTATGATAGCGTCGGCAAAGCGCCATCAAATCTCAAATCTCATATCCAATCATATGGGGCCACAATTGTCTATACTTTACGGGTCATATAATACCGGCATAGCGATTGTGTTCACAAACCCCGGAATCCAATCAATCATATCAAGGGTATCCAAGGATCATAGCTCAACGTGCATGTCATGTATCGATGTATGCATAAAATGTGTGTTAACAAAACATTTATTTTATACATCGATATCTCAATCTCAATGTCATGTATGCCACATCAATCAACAAATAAGGCATATAGACACATAATCTCATTCCAATCAATCAAATCAATCCGACATATATCATATAATACAGATACCTGTCGTATGTTACCCGATCGCAACATACCTCAATTCTTCGTTTCCAGTTGATGTAGCCTGAAGATATTGATATTACACTTTATCTACATCAATAACATACTCATTCCAATCAATAACATACTCCAAAATCATTAATATGAGTTTCAAATATCATTTGAAACTTCAAAAATTCATATCAAATCAAATTCATATCATAATTCAATTTTGACTTCGAATACAAGTTTCTTGTCGGTTATTCTACTACATATCAGAAATTCAACTTCAAATACATGCTATTCCAGCACTTTGATATTTAGAGCTGCTGGAACTAGAAGAAAATTACCTCAGTCAGAAGCCCTCGACGCGAAGATCACAGATATATAATATGTTTCGCGTTTAGACAGCGTTTCGAAGTCGATTCGGACGAAAGAAATTTAAATTCCCTCGTATTCTCTCGAACTCTCGGTAGGTGAAATGAAGGAAGAAAGAACAAAAATCTAATCTTTATCCTCACCGCCTACGCGCTCGGGCGGTAGAATTCTCGCGCCCGAGCGCGAGAGGTTCTGCCCCGGAGTCAAATATATACCGCGCTCGAGCAGTCACAAATTACCGCTCGGGCGCGGCATGTTCTGTCCGAGAACACACCATATTCCACACTGGCGCTCGGGCGGTCATTTTCTACCGCCCGGGCGCCACATGTACTGTACCAAATGTTGGTTTTGGTATTATATTGGCGTCCGGCCTCTCCAATCGAGCTCTTACAATGTCAATTCATATTCAATATTCATTTATCAATTTCATTGTCATAATATACATCAAATGTATAATCACATATCAAATTCATGAATTATCGATAATCATATAGGATTTACGATAATACGATACACGGTCCTTACAATTCAGGTTCACAAAACCAACATGATGATCAATTGGATTTGTTTCCACGTATAAATACGACATATGCATATTGAGACATTGTATTGTAAATTCTAAAGCGCTGTCATTAACAAGATTGACTTAAACTTCATCCTTGCATGATCTCTCCATGAATAAATATCTTGTTGACAACTTCATAGTAAAATTACTTGGGGCCGATTCATAATATTTTATCTACAACTTGAACAAATTCCAACAAAGTAACAGATCGTAATAATCATATTGGTCTAATATATAGAATACTATATTCGACCAATCCATTCCTGACAATGACATGACCACCAAAATACAAAAGCATATCTTACTAGCCATTTGGAAAAAGAAATTTCGGATAGAGGAAAAATTTAAACAAATTGATATAATAATTTTGGACTTAAAAAGTGTAAGTAAGAAAGAAATACAAGGCAAAAAAGTTTAGAAATTATGAAGGTTTTGACTATAACGAAACAAACTAAAGAGAGATTTATAGATGAATATTTCATACTCTCGCGCTGAAAATTGCTGAGGCTGATAGCAGGTGCAGAGTCCGCTTCTATTGTAAGCGGACTGACCGACAATTTCGGTTGGGAATAATTCTAGCAAGCGGACTACGTCAAATAATAATAATTGGATGATTAGTCCAGGTATCGTACCCACAAATATCGATGTTTAAATACTATAATATGAATTATTTTTCCTAATTTAGGATAATCAAATTCAAATGATATAAGATGGATTGATTAAAAATAAATTAACTAAGAAAAAATAATCCAAACTATTAATTTAGGCGAAAATTCAAATTCTTTAAAAACAACTAAGGCGCACAACGGTACGAGACAAACTTGTAATCCACATGTCAAATTCAAATTAAATAAATTAATTATTTAATTCATGACGAGATTCTCAAAATTATTTATTAAACGATTTCTTGAATTAATAAATCTAATTAAATCTAACAGTCTAATTATACCTAGCTGAATTTAATTAGATTCAACCACATTAAATCACTGTGAAATTTTATTTTTCAACCTAAAGTCGCACACTGAAATCGAATACTATTTCTAGTAAGTTTAACCATGTGTTGATTGATGTAATGAAACAAATATTAATCTATCAACTTCCGGTTTTAGATTAACCAACGAATATTCAATTTAATTGGCTAGATTAAAAGAACACGTGATAAATGACATCAATCAATGAATAAAAATAAAAAATTAGATTGAATCAAACTCAAGACATTAAAAAAAATTATTGCCCCTATCGTTGCCTTATTCTATAAAAGTCTACTCCATAAATTCAAAACAGAAGTAAAAACTCATGTTTAAATTCATAGTGGAAAACATAATGGCAATGGGCCGGGGCCGGGGCGGGTTTGTCATCCCCATCCCCATCCCCGAATTTCATCCCCACCCTCATCCCCGCCCCAATCCCCACTTTTTCGGGTTCGGGGAATCCCCAAACCCGAAACTTCGGGGATTAACTTCGCATCCTCGTCTCCATCCCTGTTTCAAAAATAATAATATGACAAGACGGTGACGAATTTGAAGATTTTCTCAAATCCAAGACTTATTATTATCTATTATTATTAGAGATAATATTAATATTAATATCAATATCAATATTAATAATAAGATTATTAATATTTTAAAAAATAATATTATTATTATATTATTAATATTAATAATAATACTATTATTTTATTATTGATATTATTTTCGGGACGGGTTCGGGGATTTCGGGGATGGAGATAGTAATCCCATACCCGCCCCGAATTACATCGGGGATTTTTTTTAATCCCCGAACCCGAACCCAAACCCGAAAAAATCGGGTATCCCCATCCCCGTTTCGTGCTTTCCCCGCGGGGTCCCCAAACCTGTGGGAAAAGTTGTCATCCCTATCAATAAAGAATAAAAAGAATTCTTAGTAATTTGTGGCGTGTGTTGAGGTCTTCCTCCTGCTTCTGCCTTCTGTCCTTCCTTCATGTTTATTTTTCCGCTCTGTTGTTGTCTTCACTGTAGCCTTCTATTCTTCTCTTCTGTTCTATTCCTTCTTCTGCTTGTTCCCTCTTTACGTCTCTCTTCTCTTCTGTGCTTCTTTCTTTTGTTCACTCTTCTGCTCCCCTTTGTAAGTCTCTCATCTTTTCCTTTTATCTCTCTTCATGGGCCTAATCCTTCAACTCTTTGAAGCTCATCTCATGTTTAAAAATTGTAGAGATTTTATTTTTCAACTTTGATGATTCATCTCTATCAATATCTGCACAGATTTTCTTCCAAAACTTCAATATTATCAAGATAATAAAATATAAGAATATTTTATTTCCTTTATTTTGGTATTTTGTTTCCTTTGAAATTCTGTATAATCATCTCTCTCAAAATATGAATTTTTCCTCTTTTATTCAAATATACAAATGTTATAAAATTAATTCAGATAAACACAATATTAGGGATAAAAATTTTAGATAAACACAAATATTATAAAATTAAATCTCTAAAATTTTTATAAGATTTGGCCTTATCACGGACGCGGCAAAATAATCTTGCAAAACTTCACCTACAAAATTATTTTTGAAATTATATATATTTTTAAACTAATAATTAAAACCCCCAAAAAAATGTCTAACCGTATTTGTTCATCAATCATCCATATTGATTAATCATTTATGTCAAGCCTCGATTTTCCAGAACTCTTATATCAGATATTGATTTATATCTCAAAAGATTTGGTCAAACATGTTGTGCTGGTGTTATCAGATAATACCAAATGTCGTATGGTATTATTAACATTGAGTAAATGCAATTGAAGTTAGATGTTTTTAAAATAGAGAAAATTTCTTCTTCATTTTTTTCGGTTTCGTGTGTTTATCTGTTTGCTATTTTGATCATCTATTTAACAAAATTGAAATTTTGTTCAAATATCTTTTTTTATACCAATTTTAGTCCATTAAAAATATCACTTCATTTAACAATGAGTAGGTCTCTTGTGAGACGATCTCACGAATCTTTATCTGTGAGACGGGTCAACCCTACCGATATTCACAATAAAAAATAATACTCTTAGCATAAAAAGTAATATTTTTTCATGGATGACCTAAATAAGATATCTGTGTCACAAAATACTATCCATGAGAACGTCTGATCATACAAGTTTTGTCTTTACCAATTGCTTCAATCATAGATGGAAGAATGGACCATAGTTGCATGTTAAGGAGTCGAATCAGAATTAAGATGTGTTTGGTTACATGTTATAATAGTCCTACTATCAATTTATTTCATTATCTTAAATTTAATCTTCATGTTAATTACAATTAATTATCCATCCAACTATGGATTTCTTTGCCCTTTGTTTTTTCAAAAGCCAAATTTTGTGTAATTATAATTTCATATTTAATACCTCAGGGTATATGTTTGTGAGTTACGCGCAAAGTCGATGTCGTTTAAATTTTTTTTTTTCAAATCGTTCCTCGAAAAAAATATCATTTCGAATAGAATATTTCAATCCAAATACAACATTAAAGAGTTGGAAAAGGAATGAGAAATCTCATAACAAAATGGTTAACCCCAAGATTGAATGAGTACATTCTTGTAAATATATTGTATAGTACATTTTAATAACATAAAACTCGATTTGATTAAGCTCGAAAACTGAGACCTTTGACTAATAATAATAATTATTATTATTATTTAATGATAATTACTAAAACCATATTTAAGCGGTAGGACTTGAAAACTAGCAAAAAAAATCCGTGAAACAGTTTTATAAATCAATTTTATTAGACAAATATTCTATTTGAGTCACCTATGAAAAAAAATTTATTTTTTGTTGTAAATATGAGTAAGATTAATTCGTCTCACGAGTAAAAATATGTAACACAGTCTCACACAAATCTACTCAAAAAATAATTAAATGGAACGAGTCTTGGCTGTATTGTTTAATATTTCTTGTTTTGTGAAGTCATACTTATCATTTGACCATTACTTTGTACTTGTCTGTTTTTTTACGTTTCATTTTCTTGAAGAGGTCAATTATGAGAACCTTGTTTGATCCTTTCCTATGTTCTTGGTTTGATCCTTTCCTATGTTCTTTTTTTCCGACCTAGAGAATGCATGTTTCATATTATTGAAATAAAATCCTTATCATTGTCGGTCTAAAAAGTGTTCGAAATAATGAAATAGATAATCGTTTGATCAATAATAAAAAATTTAATTCTGTTATCAACTATTTTCTCGTACGAGTCTATCGCATAGGATTTATCCGACACATTTTATCTTGTTAATGTGGGTTCTATACTGCTACGTTAATCCATATATTTACTCAATACATATTTAAAGACAGCAGCATTAAGTTTTTCGTTATGAGTAGGTCTTTTGTGAGACGGTCTCACGAATTTTTATCTGTAAAACAGGTCAATCCTACCGATATTCACAATAAAAAGTAATACTCTTAGCATAAAAATTAATATTTTTTCATGGATGACCCAAATAAGATATCTGTCTCACAAAATATGACCTGTGAAACCGTCTCACACAAATTTTTACCTTTCAATAAATATATTTATAAATAAGAAATTAAAAATATCATATCCTCACCCACATAAATGCTACTCTTGCCACACGCCTTCATTTGCGTGTGAATATAATAACTACCACTTGTGAAATGTGGCTCAACTTTGTAGACTCAAAATTTATGTGTGTGAATAAAATTAATAATTATGAAAGTATAATTTATAATATCTGTATATCGAATTGGTTCGAAAAATATTTGATTCTTATTCGAGTTTATCGAATTTTCCGAACTCGAACATGTTCGAATTTTTTTCCGAACCAAACTCGAGCACAAATTATTTTGTTCAATATATGCGAGCCGCTCGCGAGCCTTAATATTTTATTAATATAATATAATATAATAATATGTTATATAAAGAAATTTTGAGTCTTCCGAGCAATATTTCGAATAGTTTACAAACATGTTCTAATTTTTCGAGTCGAACTCGAATTTTAATACGAAACGAATTCGAGCCAAAAAAAATTCGAACTTCAAATCGAGCTCAAACTCAAACATAATTTAATTCAAGACAAATTCAAAATTTCAACTTTTTACCATATTTGACTCGATTGGATTTCTTTGTCCCTGGTAATACCCCTTGAGCTCATCCTTAAAGCTTGTTTACGGTCTATAATGTGACTCGTTTTTCTTGGACGACGCTTGAATGACATGGAAGAGTAAATACAAATCATTGGAATGTGTAATTTAATATAGACAGTAAGACTATATTACGAGTTGGTTTCATGAACGAATATCTGACTCAATCAATTCATGAAAAAGTATTATTTTTATTTAAAAATAAATCGAGTTGTCTCGTTTTACGCGAATAAATTCATTTGATCGTATCACAGAAGAATATTTCAAAGTAACTCGGGATATACAAAAAATAAAAATTCAGCGACATATAAAATGATTGATATATTAATAAATTTGATTATTATCAACAAAATAAAGATATTAATTTCAAACCCGTTACACGAATTATACACGCAAATACACAACCACACGTGTGACTGTGTTGAATATGTTTATTTATATACACCCAAATATATAAATATATATGTATATCTATGTGTGTATATGTGTATCTATATATAAAACGGAGAAAAGAGAATCAAGTTATTCCAAAAATAATTCCATGGAGAAGCCAACTCCGAAACCGAAGAACAAAATATTAAACTTCTTGCCCAAAGCAGCGCAGGCGGCAGTCTCCTTCCAAAATCTGCCGTTCAGTCCCGGCAGAGACAGGCTCAGAGCCCATCACAACAAGGGCTTCTCCGGCCCGATATTGACCTCAATGATCCCGCCCGAAGCCCGAGGGAGATCCAAGAAATTCGAAACCCAAGAACCCACTTCGCCCAAGGTCTCATGCATGGGACAGATCAAGCAAGTGAAGAGGATCAGCAGTAAGAAGAATCGCGTTTCCCCGCCGAGGAAGGTCAGGCCCGATAAAGCTTCGAAGCCCGAGAGACCAGGTAAACCCAGGCCAGCCAAGGTTGAGCTGAAGAAGAAGCCGTCCGGGGTCTGGAAGCTTTTCGGGCCGGGGAGGAAATCCGATGCGTCGATCAATTACAGCCCTCCGCAGCAGCAGCAGCAGCAGCACCCGTCTTCGGCGGAGAGAGCGCCGGGGATCGGTCAGATGAGGAAGTTCGCAAGCAGCCGTGATACGTTCGCGAATTTCGATTGGTCGGCTGTGCAGATTGCGCCGGAGGATAACCGGAGAGACTGCGACTATTCCGGTGAAGAGAAGGGGTACAGAGACGGGGAGGACGACGTCATCATCCCGTTCTCGGCGCCGATATTGACGGGCGGCGGCGGCGGAGGAGGACCCGGCGCGGCGGTGGAGCCGAGGAAGGAGATTAATTTGTGGAAGAGGAGGACCATGTCTCAGCCTAAGCCACTTCAGTTAAACAAGATCAGATGAAATTGAATCATAATAAAAAAAAGGTTATTTTTTTTTTATTCTCTAGAAATTCTTTTTGTCCAATTTTTTTATTATATTGTACAAAAAAATTGAATTTGTGAATTACAAAATAAAAAAAAATACAAAAATTGCATATATCAGGTTGTCATTTTTACATTTGTATGATCTATGAACTTTTTCCCCTCAATCGAAATTTTTGGGATATTACCAAATATGAATCAATAATATATATATATATATATATATATATATATATATATGAGTGAATTTATCAAAATTTTGTATTTGAATTTACATTTACATCTATCAAAAGTTTGAATTTGAATGGGAGGATTTTGATTTGGGTAAGTAAATGAGATGAACTTGAAGTTCATGATTCAAAAATTAACTCGTTGATGTGTTAAAGAATGGAACTTGGACTTAACTCAATCCCAAAAACTAGCTCAAGGAAGAGGATTGTCCAAGCCCTATATATACAACTACAAGGTTATTTATCCAACCGATGTGGGACAATTAACACACCCCTCTCACGCCCAGGAATAAACATCTGGAGCGTGGAGTTTACAAATGACCCAATTATGGGCAGAACGGGTGGCTTAATTAAAGACAGTCCAACACATAACGGTGAAACCCGGGCTCCGATATCATGTTAAGAATGGAACTTGGACCTAACTCAACTCCAAATGCTAGCTCAAGGGGGAGGATTGTTCAAGCCCATATATACAACTCAAAGGTTATTATCCAAATCGATGTGGGACAATTAACATGATGATTTAAAATTTATTGTGAAATGAATTAATTTAACCAGACAAACTTGTCTGACTTATTATGAATTTTAAATCTTTAGCTTCAAACCCACTAATCAAAATACAATTTAAACTTGAAATATTTGGTTTCAGATCTATTAATCCAAATATAATTTAAAAGAGAAGGGGGCTTGATTTGAAATCTCTTCGAGTAATCAAGAATTTGAAATCCAAGCCTTCAAATGTCTCAAATGTTAATTTATGTATCACAAAAAGTCATACGAAAGTGTCTCACTTGTCAATTTTGTGATATAAATATTCGAGTCAATTCATTAAAAAAAGTATTTGTTATACTAAAAAGATTAATTTTCATTATAAATATAGAATGTATCGACCCGTCTCTATGTAGAACAAAAAAAGTTACACTTTATAGCACAAGCTGATGCTATCATTCCAACTCTAGCCATTTTCGGCATAAAAAAGAGCTTCAGGCAAGGTATCATCAGGAATAACCTTCTTAACCCAATGGAAGTCTCTAAGATCCATTTAAAGATAGTAGCTCATCCATACCATCAACTACCAAAATCCTCTTCATAACATCCCTATTTTCATATAATATAATAAAATTAATATAAAACTTTTGTGAGACTATTTCACGAATTAATTTTATGAGACGTATCTCCTATTTAGATCATTTATAAAAAAATATTATAAGTAGTACTTATTATTGTAAATATTTGCATGATTGACTCGTCTCACAACGTATCACAAGTAAATATATGTGAGAACGTATCACAAGAAACTTATTATAAAATTAAAATTAGAACATTAGATAGGACTTTTGTATTCACTTTAGTGTTTATAATTTTTTCTTGGGATAGCATAAAAATAACAAAACTTACTTCATCCGAGATCAAACAAAATTGGAAATGAATTACTATTGATTTTAAAATTTCAACTAAAATTCTTGATGAACATATTTTTGAAACTTCTATAATAATATTAAAATTATTTATGAGTAAAGGAGCAATTTGGTGAAGTTTGAATATTCATTAGATTATTATAATACCGGCCTCCGGAAAATTCGATCATGCCCGTGCATGCAAACATCTGCACGGACTAGGATCTTGACATGTGTTATTTTTTTATAAATGTCATAATCTTATCTAGGTCTTAGATTTTGAGCAAGAACAAAATTTAATAAACAATATATGTCAAGATCTTGACGCGTGCCAGCAGCGCTAGGCAATTTCGCAATCAGTGTGGGTTGTAATTGCTGGGCTTTATAATTTCGTGCCACTTTCCATTATTTGAGGTTTCACAATATTGATTAGTGAAATTCAGATTATTTTTATTTTAAAATTTGGATTATTAATTTTAACTAAAAAGAAGATTTATTTATTTTCCGTGATGATATATTCAAAAGTGTAGAAATATTTTAAGAATTTTTAATATGAAATAATAGTCCTATTATATCGTTTCGCACGAGCATGTAATTATATTTTATGCATTTTTTTATAGTAAAAGATCAAAACATATATCTAATAATACTAGCTAGTGAAACAAGTACATCAAATTTTCAGATATGAATTCTCGATAAAGATTTATATAATTTTCATTTTTAATCTTAAAAATATTTGATCTATAGTTTTAGTCTAATAAGTTAGTCTTAATCAATTTTCACATTTAGTCATTTTCACCGGAGCGTTTACGTAGCATCGGATATGTCATCAATGTTCGACACTATATCAGCAATTTCCGATGAGTAGGTCTCTTGTGAGACGGTCTCACGAATCTTTATCTGTGAGACGGGTCAACCCTACCGATATTCACAATAAAAAATAATACTCTTAGCATTAAAAAGTAATACTTTTTCATGCATGATCCAAATAAGAGACCCGTCTCACAAAATACGACTCGTGAGACCGTCTTACACAACTTTTTGACATTTCCGATACACATAATCAATATTCAATGGTATGTCGTTATTTTCATCTGGTCACACTAGTATTCTGATAGAAAATGACTAAAAATAAAAATAAAAATAACTTAAAATATAATAAATGAACAAATTTATATGATAAAAAATTTCAATTTTGGCTGTCAACCACACCAGAGGTCCCCGGATATACATGGGGACGGTGCAATAGATGACGTTGCATATGTGGCAGGGCATATGATTAGGCATCCATCTTATAAATTATAAGATATTGGTTATTTATATTGTTTTTTATTATTGAAAAAAGGGTGTATGCCGGTCCAATGTTTTTAAACAAAATTGAGTGATTTATTTTTCAAAAATAATTTGTTCACTTTAATTTTTAAAAATATTTCTTATATTTTTTAAAATATTAGTTGGAGAAAAGTTGCATACAAATTTTTTTTTTCTACAATAGATCTCACACAAAATACATTAATTTATTTCTTAATTTTAAAATTCTAATATTTATACCATTAAATCATATGATTTATGTTGTATTATAATATTATTTTTATTAGATTAAGTTTTGATAATTGATAAAATAAACATCATCGAGCTGTTACATGATCCAGTCAAATAAATATACATTTTCCTAATTCATTATAGATTTATTTTCTTTTAAAAAAATATTTTTTTATAAAAAAATAAGTATAGGTGAACGATATGGAAATTGTATAAAATATTACTAAAAAAATTGAAAATAAAAAAGAAGAATATTTTTTCTTTATTTTTCAAATGAGTTTTTCCACACATCTTCTGGTCGATCCACACCATACTCTGTTCTTGTAAGATGATACACACTAGTTAACAGTACGCCAGGTGCTACATCATAGGCACATTAGGAACGTAGATAATTCTAACCATATACATATAAAATGACAGCAATGGAATTCCAATCCTCGGGCTTTATTTGTAAAGTCTTTATTCCTTGATAATCAAAGCCTAAACATCTATGAATTATCACATGCTTCACCAGCCAAATAGACAAACGACCCTGCAATTTCAGGTTTTTCGGCTGATGTATCAAGATTAACCGATCAAGAGAACTCAATCTGTAGTTCTTCTGTTTTCTGGCTATGCACAAGCATAACTGTTATAGTTCAACCGCACCGGTCAGATATGAACAAATCAAAGTGATACTACAATCCCAGTCATCCAACAAATGTTTATTAAAATATGATTTGACATTATCCTATCAACTCATAAATGACAAAGTCTCCTAAATCATCTATGGCTTATCAATTTTCGGAAGTTAGGAGCTAAAAATAAGCAAAGAAACATTAAATGACGGTGACTGAGAGCGACAAGGACATTCAGTACAGATGATTGTTGAAAAAAATTTACTATTATTGGAGCTTTTCAACTACTATAAATATTCAGATTTTAGATTGAATAAGAAATTTAGTTGAATCACGATTACATGCTTACATCTTTCAAGTTTACATTCATTCAAAATTTGTGAGCATAATCATGAGATCATATTTCAATATGCTCACTTAGCACACGCATAACAGAACATATAAGATATTTTAATGATCACTTTATGATACTCTACCAACTCAAGCCGTTCAAGCTAACTGTTGATTTTTTTGTTGTTGTCTGGTAAACCGAAGATTCTTAAATATCCAGATATTGTAAAGTGATTATTAAAAGTTTCAAATTGACAGTGATAAGTCTTAATTGAAGTTAGTTTTTACAAAAAGTTGTAAAATCAAAGTCTTTTAGTAATTCATTTCTAAATGGAAGAAAGGGTTATGTATGATTGTTTATTTCCGAACATCCATAAATATATTTCTCACTTACTTTACGCACTTTACATTTTTGCCTATCTTTTATGTAGAAATTATTTTTTAATTATCGTTTTCTTTATATATATATATATATATATATATATATATCTTATCACTAGTCAAACCAAACTGTTTCTGAACTTGGTTATTTTCAGTGATCTAGTGAAGTTAGCCATTGAATAATATTTGTTTTAACAGTCTAAAAACTTGATAGACTTAATTTAATTGTGTTGATGATAGTCAAAACCAGTAGATCGCGTTAGTAAACCAGAAGATAGTATAAAAGCAGAAGTTCTCGTATCGCCTTAACAAAGCAGTACTTATCAGCTTAGATAAACAGAAGCAAAACTTGACTTTTACTGAATCAGAACCTATCAATCATATATTAAATGTTATCGTTACTTTACCAAGTACAAGTATTTAATGCATCATTAATGCTGAACAAAGTCATTTAATATGTTTTACCAAATGTGGTATGAAACAAGACTCATTGTTCTGAAACTTTTTGCAGGAACCTTTTTAGGTAATAAAGCTGATTCTATCAGAAGTCAAAGAAGCCGTTTTGTTTATAGACGCTGGATTCAAGACTTCTATAAATACACAAGATCAACGACGTTTATAGGTTACCAAAAACAACGATTACATTCTCTAACATACGAACGTTGATTTGCGCACTCCGAACTTCTTATCATCTTCAAGCTCAATTTACAGAAAAGCAGCACACGCTTCATAATAGTTATCTGATATTTTGAGATCATATCGTGCTAACTGTTTCTTACTCTCTCTACAATCATATTTTCGTTATTATATCTTTGAGAAGAGTTTGTAATCTGGAAAAGAGTCTTTTCCAGAACTTTGCTGTTTTCGTTTTATTGTGTTGAGAAACTAAGAGTTTCAGTAGGCAAATGATAAGTCCTGCTGAAGTGGGTGTGTACAAGTGTTGTACTGGAAAAACCAAAGTCTTTTAGTGATACATTTCTGGAAACAGAAGAAGGAGAGACGTAGAAGATTTTATCTTCGAACTTCCATAAACAACCATTGTCTACTGTCTACTGTTTTATTGTATTTCACCGTACAACTTCGGATCGTTTCCGCACTTTTTATTTAGGAAGGCGCTTTTCACGTCCATCTGATAAACTTTGATATTTTTGAAAGCAGCAAATGCTAAAAATATTATGATCGCTTCAAGCCTTGCTACTGGTGCATAGGTTTCATCATAGTCTATTCCTTCTTCTTGTCTGAAACCTTGAGCCACCGGTCTTGCTTTATTTCTGACCACAATGCCTTCTTCATTTAGTTTGCTTCTAAACACCCTCCGTGTTCCAATAACAGCTTGATGAGTTGGTCTAGGTACAAGAAACCAAACTTTATTTCTTTTAAATTGATTCAGCTCTTCTTGTATAGCTTCGATCCAACAGGGATCCAGAAGAGTTTCTTCAATTTTCTTTGGTTCATCCTGAGAGATAAAAGCAGCATGCATATATTCATTAATCATTTGCCTTCTGGTTCTTAATGGAGCTGCATGATTACCAATAACCAAAGATGGAGGATGAGATTTCCTCCAGACAAAAGGGTTTAAAGAAATTTCTTCCTGGTTTGATGGATTCGAATCAGGCTCAGCTAAAGCAGTAGCATGTTCTGGAATGTTCACTTCTGGTTCTGGTAAATCCTGTGTCTGAGCAATTGGTTTTACCAGAGGAATGTCTGGTTCTGGATTTTGAGCATCTTTAACACTAGGTTCTGTATCATATTCACTATCCAGTTCCAGATGAATCCTATCTAACCTGTTACTTAGATTTTACACATTAGAAATTCCAGGAGCACTGCTATCTTCATCAAAGACAACATGAATAGATTCTTCAACATTAAAAGTTCTATTATTGAAAATTCTAAAAGCTTTGCTTACTGCTGAATATCCAAGAAATATTCCAGCATCTGATTTTGATTCAAATGCAGACAAATAATATTTACCGTTATTATGAACAAAACATCTGCAACCAAATACATGAAAATAATATACGTTAGGCTTACTCTCTTTCCATATCTCATAAGGAGTCTGATTGTGCCTTTTGTTGATCATTGTTCTGTTTTGTGTGTAGCATGCTGTGTTGATTGCTTCTGCCTAGAAGCGCTGAGAGATGTCTGCATCAGCAATGTTCTAGCAGCTTCTTTAAGAGTTTTGTTTCTCCTCTCAGCTACTCCATTCTGTTGAGGCGTTCTGGCAGCTGAATATTCATGATGAATGCCATGTTCATCCAAGTATAACTCAAGCATCTTGTTAGTAAACTCATTTCCCCGATCACTTCTGATTTTAATGATAGAAATAGATTTTTCATTTTGAATCTTTTTCAGAAGCTTGATCAGGAGACTACTGGTTTGATATTTTCCAGCAAGAAATATTACCCAAGTAAATCTAGAAAAGTCATCAACAACAACGAGTGTATATTTCATTCCCCCTAAGCTCATGATAGGGATTGGACCAAATAAGTTCAAATGCAATAATTCCAAGCACCTTGAAGTTGATTTACTACCTTTATTCTTGAAGCTAGATCTGACTTGCTTACTAAGTTGACATGCAGAACAAACATGATTCTTAACGAAGTTTATATCAGGCAAACCATCAACTATGTTCTGCTTCTTGAGATTATTGATTGACTTGAAATTCAGATGATTCAATCTCTTATGCCATAGCCAATGTTTATCACTAAGAGAGGCAACTAAACATGTAGGAACATTAATATGGTCTTTGTTCCATGAAACTTTGTATGTGTTGCCTTCTCTTTTTCCAGTTAATACAGTAGACTCATCAGCATTTTTAATTGTGAATGTGTGCTTCTGAAAAGCCACAGAGTAACCATTATCACACAGTTGGCTAATGCTAATCAAGTTGTAACAAAGATTTTCAACTAATAGTACATCATTGATATTAATGTTACCATGGATAATCTTACCATTACCCACGATTTTACCTTTTGAGTTATCCCAAATGTTATCTTTGGTTCAGTACAACTCATTATTTCTGATAGTAGATTTTTCTGTCCAGTCATATGTCTGGAACATCCACTGTCCAGATACCATGTGGAGCTGCTGATTTTGGCTTTCCTCTCCTGTTCCTGCAAACACAAATTTTAGTATCTGGTACCCAATCTATTTGGATCAAATCCTTATCAGTCCTTTAGGAACCCACATTTGTACAATTTTAGGTGACCTTGTACTTCGGGTATCCAAAGAGGTGTTTGCAACACAAAGCTGCTATTTCTAACAGAATGCATCTTAGAATGTTGTTCTTCCCTTCTGTTTTTGTTGTCTGGTCTGTATCTCTTCTGAACAGGTCTAGAATTATAGTACTGGTAGTTTTTAACCTTCATAGAGGGTTGTCCTCTTGAGTTGAATCCTCTGCTGGATCCAGAACTCCGGTGAACTCTTCCCTTAGGTTCAACATAACCCAGACCACAATGCTTCCTTCTGTTCGTCTGATCTACAGTCTTTTCAAGTCGAACAGTTGGTACTTCAGGTTCATATACCACACTGGATTTGACAAAGTGAATGAATTTTCCTTTGCCTTTATCCAGTTCTGGCTAGTACTTGTTTCAGAAGTGCTTTTATTATTGCTGAATCCGAGACCACTCCTGTCACCGGATTGATTCTGCAACTCTTGCATCTTCTCTAAAGAAACATAAGACTTGTTCCATGCATTTACCAAAACAGATAGCTTCTGATTTTCAGACCTCATTGTTTGGTAATCTGCATTCTCTTTCATTCTCAGTTATTAAGTTACTCATTTCAACTTTTAAATCATTGCAGCTGTTCTTTTGCAAGCAAGTGAATTTACTGACTTGATCTTTTAAGTCTTGATTTTCAATCTTAACTTCCTCGAATGATTGAGAAAGTCTTGAGCACTCTTCTACCATGTCATGCAGTGCTTTAATCAAATCAGTTCATGTAAATTCGTCAGAGTCAAAGTCAAGTACCTCTCCAGATGTCGAGGTTGGTTCAATATCTGCCATGAGACATTTGATCTCTTCTGCATCACTTTCGCTAGAATGACTTTCTGAGTCAGAAGACTCAGAACTAGAATCCGCCCATTTAGATTTGCTTTCCTCAGCAATCATCGCTTTGCGGTCTCTTCTGAATTTCTTGTCATTCCTCTTGAATTCTTTTTTCTTCTGGTCATCCTTTTTGGGCTTTGGACAATCAGCAATAAAGTGACCGATCTTTCCACAGTTAAAACACGCCATGTCACCAGGTGGTGAATCCTTTTTGAAGTTCCGGTTAGGGCTTTGGTAAGCTTGGTGATTCTTCTTCATGAATCTGGAGAATTTCTTCACAAAAATAGACATAATATCATTGCTGATCTTTTCAGCAGTCTTTTCAGAAGTGCTCTCAATGATGATAGCAGGTAATGCTTGTGGAACAACTACGGCAGGAGCAGCAGCAGCAGGAGTAGTGGCAGCAAGAGCCTTGGTCGGTAGATTTGTTGAGGGCTCTTCTCCGCTTCTCACTTCCAGTTCGAACTCATAGGCTTTTAAGTCAGCAAACAAGTCATGTAACTCTAACTTGTTTAGATCTTTAGAGACTCTCATAACCATTGTTTTAACGTCACATTCCCTGGGTAAAGCTCTCATCACTTTGAGTGCTATTTCTCTGTTGCCATACTCTTTCCCAAGAGCTGCTAGTTCATTAACCAGGCTACTGAAACATTCATCAAACTCATTTAGAGTTTCTCCAGATTTCATTTTGAGATTCTCAAATTTCTGCATTGCTACAGACAGTTTATTCTCCTTCGTCTGCTCATTTCCTTCACAGATTTGGATGAGTTTTACCCAAATCTCTTAAGCAGTAGAACACATCTTGATCTTGCTAAAGGTATTTTTGTCGAGGGTTTTGTAAAGAATGTCCTTCGCAACATTATCAAGATTGGCTTTCTTTTATCTTCGCCAGTCCATTCACTTATGTGCTTCTCAACCATCTGGGGTGTTCCCTCAGTAACAGCAACAGCAATGTTAGATTTTAAATCTTCAAAGGACCATCTGTGATGACAAACCACATGTCATCGTCTTGAGCTGCAAGATGAGCTTACATCCGGATCTTCCAGTCATGAAAGTCTTCTTTTGAGAACATGGGAACCTTGCTGAAGTGTGCCATATCTGTTGTAAATATAGAACAAGAAAAATCTGCTCTGATACCACTTGTTGGGGATCGAAATAGAGTTTAGAAGGGGGTGAATAAACTCTATATCGATCCCCAACAAAAATGTTGGGACAGATCAAGTTCAAAGAAAATATTTTAAAGAGTTTATTCACCCATCTTTAAAACTTTAATATTGATCCCGACAAGTGGTATCTGAGCGAGTTTTTCTTAAAATCTGATAACAATATATTTAAAATTACATTCTTTAACAAGATCTCTATGTTTTCAAAAGAGGAATTTGATAATTGAAAGATTCGTATACACACATTTGGTTACAGAAGATGATAACATGCGGTATGTCATCACCGGAAATCCAATAAAGATATTTAAAGCCAATACAACTATAGCAGTTTATGAGGAATCCTAAAAAATGGTCGAGAAACACTGGTCAGAATGGACCACATAAGATAAAAATAAAACTAACTTGAACAATGTGGCTAATGATATAATATATCAGACCCTTGACAAAAACATATTCAGCAAGATCAAGACATGTTCAACCGCCAAAGAGATATGGGAGAAGTTGATCCAACTTTTCGAGGGTAATGATCAAACCAAAAAGAACAAGCTGACTGTCTATCCAGAAGTTTGATAATGTCAAGATGAATCCCGATGAGATTCTCAATGAGTTTGATGAATTGTTTAACATTATTGTTATTTAACTTGCATCACTTGGTAAAGAATAATCTAATCGTGAACTTGCTTTGAATCTTATGAGAGCACTGTCCAAGGAATGGGGGTGTAAAGGTGGTGTCCGAGAATCCAAATATCTCAACAAACTCGAGCTGCATGACCTATTTTTCAGATTTGAAAGGCTACGAGTTCAAGCTGGGGATCAAGACGGAAGAAGAGTCATCCACTCCACAACCCACCAAAGCTCTAGTCGCCACAATTTTAACTCCAACCGTTAGTGAAGGAGCTTTCAACAGAAAATCAGCTGACCAGATAAACAATGAAACACTGTCTTTATTTTTTTAAAAAAAATTGGCAACTTTATTAAGAAAAATTAGTATAAATTCAAATCTTATCATAAAAGGATCAAACAGATGGTAATCATGATTGTTTTTATTGTGGAAAGAAAGATCATTTTATTACAGAATACAACATACCAAATAAAGATGATAAGAAGCCATTCGAGAAAAGACAATTCAAAGATGATAAAAGAACCTACAAGAAACACAAGAACCAAAAAGTGCTAATTGCCAAAGAAAGTAAGAAACAATGGGGTGACTCAGATTCATATCAATCAAGTCCAAAAACCTTAACAAACGAGAGTGATGATGAGAAGTGACAATGTCTCATAACAGATATCGAACCAGACTACAAATATTGAGCTGGAGAATGCCGACGATGATCTGATATTTAATTTTTATTCCGGTGAATCTACACGAACAGATCTTTATCACGATACCGCATAACATGGTAGATGACTAAATGAATATAAAACTTTCACAATTTGCCTTGTTTGCCACGTGTTCCTGTATGAAGTAAGACGCATCATGTGTGTAAACATATTAAATTCCAACTTTACGACTTTGTCTTACATATTTCGTGTGGGCAAAAGAACGACAATGAAAATAAGGCCACAAAATATACCATTTTGCCACGTGTTCCCTTTCACACAAATGATGTGTAAGGTTGCCTTTTAATTTCATATTACAAATTTGACAAAAATTTGCATGTGATGGTTTTACAGGCGTATTTTGTGAAACAAATCTCTTATTTGGGTCATCCAAGAAAAAGTATTACTTTTTATACTAAAAGTATTACTTTTTATTGTGAATATCGGTAGGGTTAACCCGTCTCACAGATAAAGATTCGCGAGACCGTCTCACAAGAGACCTACTCTACGAATTTTATTGTAAAAAAAATAATGAGATCAAGGTTATGAATTGGAGTAATATACAATTTATAATTTACCATTATATTATAAAATGGACAAAATATATTATATAGTTTGACTCGTTAAAATTATTTAATATATATGAGTTTTATACAAATATTTATAAATTATAGACAATTCAGGTATATTACAAAACAATGTATATTTCAATTAACATAAAAACTCTCATGAGACATGTTACATATCAGTTTTGTGAAATAAATCATTTATCCGACCAGTGAAAAATATTATTTTTAATTGAAAAATAAATTGGATCGATTCGCCTTACAAATACAGAGACATTCAGCTAATACAACATGTTACTTCAAAATTTGAATGCTATAAAACTTATCATATGATTGGATTTTAAAAGTAGTACCTTTCTTATTAGTCAAATGCTAAATATAAATTTAAATGCATCTCTTTATTAACCATGTAATTAATATTACATTCATTACTATTTAGTAATGAATTTAAGTAATGAGTTTAATGTGCAACACTTTATTTATTAAACTAACATTTGATTCTTCTGAGATACACTTCAAATTTTTTATTCTCCTGTGTTGTCATCAGTAGGTGATGCCATATTCTCTAGAAATACGAAAGATCCGTATGATCTAATGATATTGAGACTTTTTATCTTTTATTATATTATCAGATTTAAATAATAATTATGTATCTTTCAATTTTTGATAATTTTATTTTAATTTTATTGAAATTATTAATGTGGGCGGCGTGGCACATCGAGAAATAAAGACTAGAATGATAAGAAAAACAAAAATAACCGATTAAACCGAAATTTGATATTATAGAAACCAAAATTACATAAGCAATAAAAAATTTACTTTAGGACATAAATTCACTAGGTGACACATTTTATGCCTATTTTTCTACTTTAAGAAAATATTACAAAAATGTAAAATAAAAAGAATATTTTTTTAAGAGACATCTTTTTTCCATTGATTTTTTTTTTTAAAAAAAATTTTGGTCAACCAATTTTTTTTTTAATAATTTTTTAATTTATTTTTTAAAATTGAATTTTTTTTAAAAAAACGTGGTTGATCAAATTATTTTACAAATTTCCTCTTTTGCCACCAACCAATTGAAAAAGAGTGATCCCGATATATAGAAACGGGCCCCACACAAAATTCAAACTTCCAGTTAAATAACTTCTCGTACACCTGTGGAAATACAGATGCCACCCACGTCCCATTCCCCATAGTTGTCTCCGCTGCCGCACCCGCTCCTCCCTGGCCACGGCGGAGATACCTAACAACCACCTACCTCTCCGCCGCCGCAGCCCACGCTCACCAATGGTGGAAGAGAATTCGGAAAGCATGATATACCTTCATGGAGACCTTGATCTTAGGATCCTTGAAGCTAGGTGCTTGCCTAACATGGATATGGTCTCCGAGCGCCTCCGCCGGTGCTTCACCGCATTCGATGTCTGCCACAAGCCGTTCTCCGGGAGCGGAAGAGGCGGGAAATCCAAGCATCACCACAGAAGGATCATCACCAGCGATCCGTACGTCACCGTTTGTCTCGCGGGCGCACGGGTTGCGCGTACTCGGGTCATTTCCAACTCGCAGAATCCCGTTTGGAATGAGAATTTCAAGATCCCCTTAGCTCACCCGGTTTCCAAGGTGGGTTCCAGCTGGAATGACTTATCAATTATCTTGAATCTTTGATTTACTGTATCCATTTATATTTGAATCTAATTTCGTTTATCATACTAAAGGAATATTTATTTCGAAAATGCTATCTTTGTTGACCACCCGCATGCTAAACTAGAGGATGCTTGGATATTGATTTGATTAATATCAAGTTGACATTTTTTTATTACCAATTCTGCTAAGACAATTTCGAAATGTTTTACGATCTTCCCGAATTATTGGTAAGTTTAAAGGGTTCATCTGGAATTATACATTAATCGTGCCTCATGTTGCATTATTGTGGACCAGGTTGAATTTCAGGTTAAAGACAACGATGTTTTCGGTGCCGAGCTCATCGGAGTGGCTCTTGTGTCCGCAAAACAGATTGCGGCTGGCGAGCCGTTTGATGAGTGGGTCCCCGTGCTCGGGTCAGGTGGGAAGCCCCCAAAGCCGGATACAGCCATTCGATTGCAGATGACGTTCATTCCCTGTTACAAGAATCCCATTTATTTTAATGGGATTTCAGAAAATTATGGATTGAATGAAAGCTATTTTCCGCTACGCCATGGGGGGAAGGTAACATTATATCAGGATGCACATGTGATTGATAGGATGCTGCCAGAGATTGAGTTAGATGACCAGAGCAATTTTGAGCATGAAAAGTGTTGGGAGGATATATGCCATGCGATAATGGAGGCGCATCATTTGGTGTACATAGTCGGATGGTCGATTTATCACAAGGTGCGGCTTATCAGGGAGCCGACCAAGCCTTTGCCAAGAGGTGGGAATTTGAATTTGGGAGAGTTGCTTAAGTACAAGTCACAAGAAGGGGTGAGAGTGTTGTTGCTGGTTTGGGATGATAAGACTTCTCACAGCAAGTTTTTTATTAACACGGTACGGAATTTGATTCTGAATGGACACAATGTCATTGTTATAGGGGGAATTATTTTTACATGTCCTGCTTGGAGTTCTTATAGGGGCGATTGATGTTAATAAGGTGTATGTAGTACAGAGGCAAGATGATTGCTTGGAGACAGGATGAAGGGAATGTGATAGCTGTGGCCTTTGTATACCTGAAATCTTAAATTTTTGGAGTGATTTTACTGAATTCGGGCTAAATTTGTTTCCCTTCTGGGCATGGGACTTTTAGGTTTGACATGATTTTTATCGTGATTTCCTGCACCTGTTCCCTTCCATGTATAAACGTGTAGATGTCTTGCGATGGAATTAGAAACATACAATTGAAAATATCGATGGTGAAGTTGCCAAATGTTCCGGACAGCTAATGTTTATCTTGATTTCTAGGACAATTACCCAAAAGTTTGGTTGATGGGATGTGTGACTCAATCTTCATATGAATTTATGACTAATCTATCTATTTCATTTATCAGTTGTCAAGATACTCGACTAATCCGCTTAATGGCATCTTTTAGTGCAGGCAGGAGTGATGCAAACTCATGATGAGGAAACCCGAAAGTTTTTCAAGCATTCTTCAGTAACTTGTGTTTTGGCCCCTCGTTATGCTAGCAGTAAACTTAGCTTTTTCAAGCAACAGGCATGCTTTACTCTACATTAGCATTTTTATCAAGTCTAAATGTCTGATTTCCCTAGGGGCCTGTAGATGTTTATTCTTTTGCTTCTAATTTTAACATTTTTGGGAGCCATTTCCGTTAATTCTTTTACTCAATTTAGGTCTTCGTTCAGAAAAGCCATTATATGTTTCACCACGTTTAGATCATGTTTCTATTTAATAATTGCAACCGATGTTTATTCTTTTGCTTCTAATTTTAACATTTTTGGGAGCCATTTCCGTTAATTCTTTTACTCAATTTAGGTCTTCGTTCAGAAAAGCCATTATATGTTTCACCACGTTTAGATCATGTTTCTATTTAATAATTGCAACCGGGAAGGAAGACTTCCCCATAGAATATTTTTGGTCATTTCAATCAAATAGGATTCCCACAAAATAACAGCTGAGCAAACAATACCGAGTTCTCGCTGTTCTCTTATATTCAGCCCGTACTACCAACTTGTATCTTGCATTTTCTTAAAGCAGTTATCGAGTCAAACTTTTTCTTCAAATTTTGATTCATCTGCCTAAGGGTTATCAGGTAAAAATGACTTGAAAGACCAACTAAACCTTGAAATGTTTTTCCAAACTTGAGGATACAACTTGAGACAGACTCATTAGTTTTTGAGAGGGGGGCAACCTAGTCTTATTTTTATGCTTTTTTTTATGGGGAGGGGAAATTGCATGTGAAATTTGGAAACTTTTTTGTGTAGTGATGGCCGCCCTGCTTGGCTCATCCCTTCGAAACAAAATCCATTCTTATAAAAAGTTGTGCATATGTTAACAACTAGACATCGACCTATTCTTCATATTTACTTGTGTTTTTATGCAGGTTGTCGGAACCCTTTATACTCACCATCAGAAATGTGTGATAGTGGACACTCAAGGCCATGGCAACAACAGGAAGATAACTTCATTCATTGGTGGCCTTGATATCTGTGATGGACGCTATGATACACCTGAACATAGAATAACTCGTGATCTCGACACAGTGTTTCAGGAGGATTATCATAATCCCACATTTCCTGTAAGCAAGGGTCCATGTACCATTATAAACCATGAAACGAACTAGGAAACATGTTTAATATTCTAATTTGTTACCACAATACTTATTTTTCAAAACATGGGTTTTAAATTTTTTGTCATGTTATTAGGCAGGAACAAAAGCCCCAAGACAACCATGGCATGATTTACACTGCAAAATTGAAGGCCCCGCTGCTTATGATGTGCTTACAAATTTTGAGCAACGATGGAAAAAAGCCACTAAATGGTCAGAGTTCGGACGCCGCTTTAAAAAAATATCACGTTGGCATGATGATGCTTTGATAAAGATTGAACGCATCTCATGGATAATTAGCCCTTCGTCCACCGTTCCAAGTGATCACCCTTCATTATGGGTTTCCAAGGAAGATGATCCCCAAAACTGGCATGTTCAGGTCAGGTTTGTCTAACTTAAAAAAACTTTTCCTTTTGACTCGAGGAGACTAAAGTGTTGAACTTGCTGGTTATTTTGATGTCAACAGGTTTTCCGATCTATAGACTCAGGATCTTTGAAAGGATTTCCCAAAAATGTACATGCAGCCGAGGAGCAAGTATTGGCTTAAACTTTATTTTCATTCCTGGACTTAAATGTTTTGCTCTGGCTTATTTAAACTCGCAGTTATATTAATCTTCCGGACTCTCTCTATTGCAGAACTTAGTCTGCGCTAAAAATTTGGTGATTGATAAGAGCATTCAGACGGCTTATATCAAAGCGATAAGATCTGCTCAACACTACATATATATTGAGAATCAATATTTCCTTGGGGCATCTTATGCTTGGCCCTCATACAAAGATGCAGGTGGGGTGCTTTAAGATATTTCAGTTTTAACTTGACAGCATTACTTGGTTTGAAGTTTGAACTGGATTAAGATTTCAACACATCCAAGTATGGGTCCGGTCAGATGTAGGATTTTAGTTGATTTGGCGATTCATTGTATTTTTGAGACCAAACTCTTGAAAAAACTGTACCTGGAAGTTGATTTTTCCCCCATGGAGGGGATTGCCAAAACAAACGAATGCGTTTTTAAGAATTTATTTATAAAGAAAACTTTCTTTCTACATCAAAATTTTACACATGCACACGATCATATTTCTTATTTAGCCTTCCTATTCATGGTCTCCTATTCTATCTTGCATTTATTTATCTCACATGTTCATGCTTCTTAGGTGCCGACAATACAATTCCAATGGAACTGGCGTTAAAGATAGCCAGCAAAATAAAGGCAAAAGAAAGATTTACGGTTTACGTTGTTATCCCAATGTGGCCTGAAGGTGTTCCCAGTTCAGCCTCAGTCCAAGAAATCCTTTATTGGCAGGTAATGAACAAGTTAATCTACATAATGGGAAGTGTCAAGCAGTCTAACTGAGCGGGAAAGAATATTTGAAGAATTGATGAAAACATAAAATGTTTAATCTTTTGCTTTCTGCACATGCAGTATGCTTCTGGTAGTTTATTCTCGACATATTTTATCTGCAGGGGCAGACAATGCAAATGATGTATGAAATTATTGCCCGAGAAATCAAGTCCGCTGAGCTTGAAAATGTGCAGCCAACTGACTATCTGAATTTCTATTGTCTTGGCAATAGAGAGGAACCGACTGATGAATCAACTGCAAACGGCCAATCCCCCTCAAATGGAAATTCAGTAATAATCTTACATTTTAAACATCTCCTGTTTGTATAAATGCCACTGAATTCATACCTCTTCTGACTCTTGCTTCATTTGAAATACTATGCTAACATAAAAATACCAATTGTTTGGACCGTTTTACATGGAAGCCGAATCTTCTAAGCTGAACTTGATCCATAATGACATAGTATATCAGTCAAAAATATAAAATCTAGATGTCAAGATTGCTCGTTTGGTGAGGGGGTGTGAAAATTAAAAATAAAATAAGACTAAAAATAAACCTTGCTAACTTGTTGGAAGGGTCTTAGATTTCATGATGACCCCTTTATTAGTTAAACCACGATAATTTGATATCAAACTCTTGCCAGGTACCTTCGCAAAAATTCAGGCGTTTTATGATATATGTGCATGCCAAAGGAATGGTAGTGGATGATGAGTATGTTATACTGGGTTCTGCCAATATAAACCAACGGTCTATGGCGGGTTCTAGAGATACCGAGATTGCCATGGGCGCCTATCAGCCGCATCACACCTGGGCTAAAAAGAAGGCTCATCCATATGGGCAGGTTTGCTAGCCGTGTCAATAGTTTTTTGTCTTTTTCCCGACATCTTGTGACTATAATATGCTAATAAGCTCATGTATCTCTATAATTAAAGTTTCTCAGCATTGACGTAGTTCATAAAGTTCATATCATTGACAGATATTGTTTATCAATTTGGTTAACTGACGTGCATTTGCAGGTATATGGCTACCGAATGTCGCTTTGGGCAGAGCACATGGGAAACATTGATGATTGCTTCAAGAATCCTGAGAAATTGAACTGTGTGGCAAAAGTTAATTCTATCGCTAATGATAACTGGCAGAAATTTACAGCTGACGAGTTTACTCCACTACAAGGCCATATCCTCAAATATCCAGTGCAGGTAGATGAAGATGGAAGGATTTCTCCATTGCTCGGATATGAAAATTTTCCAGATGTTGGCGGTAAGGTGCTTGGAGCTCCAACCAATCTTCCTGATGCTTTGACCACATAAACTTGCAATAGTTTTTTCACGTCTATAGGTTACAGATATTTGTTATACCATCAAGGGGTCATAAATAGATATGAACAAACACACGATTTTACAATATTTAACTTTAGTGGTGTTGTCATGTAACATCTGATATATTGTATTGCACATATGGTGTCTATTGGTCTGTAATTCGGATACACAAATTCTTTGTGTCATTCTTTCATCATAAGCTATAAAATAATAGTTATCGTATTGCAATTTCTTGGTTCATTTCAACTTTTATCAACTTACTGGATGGCAGTAGCAGTGTAAAGAACCATCATCTCATACAAGAGACAGTTTCAATTTTCAGTTTTTACAAAGGAGTACAAAAATGAGATGACTTGCACTTTTCATTCAGGTACAAAGAACTATCTATGGCTTTTACTTTACAGTTACTTTCCCAACCATTCCAGCTCCTTGGTGAGGGGAGCAGTAAAAAGTGTAAGTCCCTTTCTCTGTCAAAGACACAGAGTAAGTCTCCCCTTTTGCGTTGAGTAAAGCCTCCTCATCCATTGAAATTTTGGATACATCGACCCCTGCCGGAACATTGTCGTCGTCGAAGACCACGTTGTGTGGGAATCCAGCATTGTTTATGAAGGTAATTTTCTCCCCTGATGCCACCTCAAATTCCCCTGGGAGAAAGCTTAAAGAACCATCATCACCACCAAGTTTGACATCAACTGCTAACGCATTGCTAGCCAGCATTGCACTGGCGGCCGTGGCTGCGACCGCGACGCCAAAGTCCTTCAATGAGGCCTTGACACAGAATTTCGGGGCGGCCCGAGTGGCAACTACAGAGGTGGCAGCCTTGGATGATGAGGCACTAGCCTTTAGGCCAGTGAATGATGATGGAATACTGACTGATGCAGAGGTAATAGCTGCCATTTTTATTATTGTTTCTTTTTCTCCTACTGGTTGGAAATCAAGAAAAGCTGGATCTTGAGGTAGGATTTAATATGTTGAGAAGAGGATGTGATTGCAGTGTGTGTGGTGTGTGTTTTGTTGAGTTGTGATTTATAAGATAACGGATGATTGGATATCTGACTAAAATAAAGATTGATTGGATGCTATCCTCTCAGGTGGGATTGGATGGCTCTACTGTATTATGAGGTGGGAAATTGGACAAGTTTTTAGCTTATTTTATGATTGAAAGTGGATTATTTTCTCACACACATGCATGCACAAATGTGTGTGTATATATATAGTTTTAATATACTCTTCCTCATCTACCGCTCACACTTATGTGAATATCGACGAAGTGTCATAGACATATTGAATGTGATGAAACATATAAAATTTTCATATCGGTTTCATCGGTGCTCACATAAGTATACGATAAGCGTGCAACATATCAACATTATATATATATATATATATATATATATATATACACACACGCAAACATATGGGCATATGCCATGTGCTGTTTGAATAATAATTTAGAATATAAGTAAGTCTTGAAAAATTAACTATACTATGATAGGGCATGGGTATAAAGCTTGATGATGTTAACCACTAGATTGTGCTTAACTAGTTAATTTGTTATGCTACTATTTCTTTGGACAACAAAAGTAGAGTTTACAAAAGAAAGAATTCATCCTTGAAATTGGCCAAAGTAGAATTTTGATCGGATATTACTAACACGACGGCCCCGATCATTCGCACTCCGACGAGAAAACATAGCTCATTCTTCTAAGACCAAAGTTGAAGATCAAAAATCAACACTGGCCAATTTCCAGGACCAATTCTTTCTTTCTTTCTTTTTTACTCATCTACTGACATACTATAAATTTTTTTTTTTTACCATTTTAGAGAGAGACCGAATTAAAATCTATGTAAACTCTATGTCTTATTAACAATATTCCTAAAAATTAAATATTTTAAACTTTAATTATAAAGAATATAAACGCAACCTATAATATTCTCATTTCCACCACAAAATTTTCGATCGCCCCTTGAATAAATCATATAATAACAATAATAATTGCGAAAAATATATATATTTCAACTAAAAACACAATGTGAAGAACTTAATACCTCTAACTCTATGGGAGCATGGCACATTGAAACACGAGTAAGGAAATTGAAATACCAAATATATATATATATATATATATAGATACACACAAGAAATTATATATATAGATACACTTTTCAGTAGTACACAAAAAGTACATGTTGAAGATTCTGATTTTTTAGGTGATGGTGCAGTACAAATGGGATACAAAGCCGCCGTGACTTGTAGTAGTAGTACAACTATGGAACAAACACACACAAACAATATATTGCCCATTTGCTCTCTCTAACATTGAAAATAGGTACTTTTGAAAATAGGTACTTTTTGGGATGAGATAACTGTTCCCGTAAGTTGAACTATCGAACCATGTTGTTTAGTCTGTTGTATAGCTTGAAAACAATTTGAGCTGTTGGTTATACCACTTGCAATAACTTTTGGTGAAGAAAGCGCTCGGTTCTATAATTATTATCAGAGTAAAAGTCACGACTTCGATTTTAATTGATTTTAAGAAGTACAATTATTGAGAGATAGATTATTGAGATGAGATAATTTTCTATGTTGGGAAAGTGATCGAACAATGATATACTTGACTTGCTATACAGTTTCAAAATAATTGAACTTCACCATTATCATCAATTATAATTTTTGATAAAACGATAATCACTTGGTTCTACACATTTGAATTCGATGCTTTCAGAATTAATGTAGACTGACTAGAATATATTATGCACAAATATTAGCGATAAATCTATAAAGATATAGGGTGATAATTATTTATATATATATATATATATATATATATATATATTTCATCTGTCCCCATTATATTTATTTTTTAAAATATATAATTCACTTTTATATTTAATATCATTTTTTAAAGAGGCAAGCGCTCGTTCCTACAAACTATCCACATAATATATTAAATAATTACTCAAGCTACAGCCCAGACGTTGGCCCAAAGGTAGTTATATGGACTAGAGGGGGCCCAATCTAATCAGCAGGCCCATAAAAATAAATAGTTTTATGGTACCCAATATTGTTCCTAACACAAAAAACTAATTTCAAATAAATTCAATTATATTACTTGGATGAATTTATTATGTTAATTTGAAAACAATTATTTATGAATTTAGACAAATATAGTAGTATTTGTGGTGGATTTGAAATGCATTTTCGAATACGAACATTATTTCAAGTTCGTTATTAAATCGAATCCTTTTATTCAAACGAAATGCATCCGTCGATCCAACAACAAAATAAATGTACTTGACTGAAGGGTACCGGCATTTGAATTTCTTGCATTGTTCTTGATATAGATTTGAAATTATTTTGTAGATTATACAATAGTTTGAATAAATAATTTGTATAAAACCAGATTACGTTGTATAAAGACGTAGTTGTAATTTGCAAGAGGTTCGGGTCTAGTCCTCCTCCTATTTTGTTCAATTCACTTTTAGGGGTCAGCCAAACCCCGGATTTTTTTTTTTATATAGAGAAGCATCATAGTTAACGTTGTATAACAAAGTAACCAGACCGAGGGTGTACGTGCTCGATTTAGTAAGAGGTCTGTTGAAGGGAGCAAGAGTCTTGTTCGAGTTATGGCGTGGTCGTGCCATTAATCAAGTTGCACATTATGTCACAAATTAAGCTCGATCGATAATTATGCAAACGACTAAATGAATTAAATCACCCAATATTTCAAATGTCAAACTAGTTTCCAACAAGAACATGCAGCCTAATCAATCAACTATGTATACTTTAAAACTTGTTATTTATCACAAATAGAAGGTGTGATAAATAATTATGTTTAACTGATAATTTTTTGAATGGAAGAAAATTATATTAATAACATTTACTTCCCAAAAAATAACATATGAAAAACCCATTAAAAAAATTATGAAACACGAATAAAAAATCAAGTAATTTAAGATATTATTTAATACATTTCATTTGATGAATCGTATATCATCAACTTATCCTTATTCGTGGAAATTTTTTTACTCTATTTGTTAATTTTTTTTAAAAAAATAAATAAAATTTATATCCAATAATTTTGGTAAATGAAAATAACTTACATATGAATTCATAATATTTTACATTCTTCAATAAAAATCACAATCACAAATGTATAAATTCATCAGATTATTTATTATATGTCTATGACAAAATTGTAACTCGTTACTTAATCATAATTTCGATCACAAAATTGATCTGCAACGTCCAAAAATCGACCTACGTAAACAACATGCATGCAAATGAACTAAATTGCTTAATTATTTTATTTAATTGATTTTAAATATTTGCATGATGCATATTATATGATTAAATGTATGATTGCATGATTAAATAGCATGATATCATGAGAATTGAAGATTTTATCTGAATATTCGATAATAGGCTGGGGAAATGAGACCGGGGACGACCAAAACAAAATAAATATTTTCAAGGCTTCTTAATATGATTAAAAATAATTAAATTTTTCTAAACATGATAGAGTTCAAAATTATTTTACAAGACGAGCACGATTTTATCCGGGAAACCGGTTCTGGGCAAATGAGGGACGTTTAAAATAACAAATGCATTATTTTTGAAAACTAATTTTTATAAAATTTTATTTTTAAATTAAATAGGTGTTATTGGACCTAAATTACCTAGGATGAGTAAGATCAATTGCTCCTAAACTTGAGAGCCCAAAACCCAAGCCCATTATCATACAAATTAAAATATATAAAATAGAAAACCTAGGCTTTTTGTGCACACAACCAGCCGGAATACTACACACACCACACACACATATTTTTCGAAACTTTGAGGGAAGAAAACAAGGAGTCTTCGTCGCCCGTTCGTTCTTCTTTGCATCCTATGCCGACGATAGCATATTCGAGTGTTCTAAAACGCAAAGACACGTTTCTAAATTCCTTTGACGTATCATTCAAACTATTATATGCATGTTTTGATTATTGTTGCATGAAAAATATTTAAGCATGAACCATTTAACGATAGAACGATTATTGTCAATGTTTTGATGATTTTACGCTTGTTTATTTAACGCTATGATTCCTAAGGATACGCTGCGAATAGGAGGTGTTTAAATGACGGGAAAAGAGTTGATATGGGATGAAATGCAGGCTGGAAATCGAGCTTGGCCAAGGAGGAGGGTCCTAGGATTTTCCTAGGCTACTCGATGGGCAAGGGCTTCGGCTAGGTAGCTTGGCACCATGCGGCTCGGCCAGGGCTCGGCTAGGGGTCGTGCTGGACGTGGTCAAGGCCTGGGAAGAGTCCTAGCAAGGCTAGGGCTCAAGTATAGCGGCTGGGGAAGAGTCCTCATGACTTAGGACTCCCCCCATGCATGCTTAAGGGAGGCTACGGCTAGGGTGGTCGCGGATCGGTCAGGGCGGTCCAGGGTTGGTCCAATAGGGTATAGCGAGGTTGGCTATGGATCGGGTCAGGGCCTGGTGCAACCGTGGTCGATGGTGGCTCGGTATGTTGAGGGCCGAAACTTAGTGATAAAAAGGGAGAGGCGCACAGCTTGGCTTTAGGGCTAGGGGTTGTTGCGTTGGGCTAGACTAGGTCTGGAAGGGTTTAAAAGGGTCTGGGCAGGGTAGGTCCAAGATGGCTCGGTGGTGGCTCGAGGGAATCGAGCCGTAGCTTCACATACATGGGCTAGGGTTCGAATTATGGGTTTAATGGGAAAGGGTTCGAACCATGGGTCCACGGGGGTGGCTCATGGCTCACGAGGGTTATTTAGATTATAAAAATCTATGTTTAAAATTTGGAAAGTTTGAATTAATTCGGGAACTAAACGCTTCACGAATTAGTAATTAAGGAATTAAATTGAAATCTTCGAGTTTATGTTAAATAAAAATATTAAAAATTAAATTTAATCTTAAATTATTTGGGATGGTCTAAAGTCAATGAAAGTAAGAAAAAATCAAAATCGAGAAATTTTACGTGCATGGGCAAAACGATCATTTTACATCTGGGTTGTACAAAAAGAGTTGGCAGCATCCCGAAGGGTCATAACGCATGTAAAATGATATCTTATGATGTTTATGATGAAAATATGAGATTTAATTATTTATGTTAAAGTTGTGCAATTTTTTCTGTTAAAATGCTATTTTTGGAAAATCATGATATTTGATGATTTAAAAAGGAAAATGAAAATATTTTGAAGGATGTGAATTGACTGTGATAAAGAGGATATGATATATGATTTTTGGTAATATCGTGAGGGAAAAGGCCCCAGAGGGAGTCTGGATACGGGAAAAGACTCCAGAGAGAACCCGTCGATCGTATTTCCATTTTATGTCGGTGCCTAGTGCCTATCCCAATGCGCAATGGTGAGCTAAGACTGATCAGTCGACCAGAGGATAAAAGGCTAGTCACTTTCAAGGATCAAACTTCACCCAAAATGATAAATGCTTGAAAGTTTTATGATTTTACGATTTTATGATTTATTTATGCTTACAAGTTATTTTAAATAAAAATATGATTTTAATGCATGTGCTTGTATATGTGTTATTTGTTACTCATGTTTAGAACGTGCTGAGTTATTAGACTCACTAGGTTTGAATGCTGCAGGTGATGATGTTATTGAAAGAGGCGATGACGCTTGAGTGGATCGGGTCCGACAGTACACTCCTGAGGGCCTTTATTTTTCCGCATTAGTTTTGATAGTTAAAAGATTTAAAAATTTTGTAAATGATTTTATTAGAGATTTTTACGTTTTATTTTTAAAGTTAGGTTGATCATATAAAGGTTGGAGTTGATTTTTGGTAATTGACGATTTAGGGATTTTTATGTACTTGAGATTTAAATATTAAATTATTTTGATTTATAGAAATGTTAAGTTATGTTAATTATTTTCGAAATAAGGGTTATATCAAGAAAATTAGTAGGATTTTAAATTAAAAAGTGGAGGACGTTTCATGATCAAACAAAGTAAATATGTTATTTCTTATCCATCATTAGTCAACATCTTGTAAAATTATTTTAATAGTTTCATAAACGTAGATTATGAGTACTATAAATGTTGGAAATGATTTATGATCGAATTGTATCCTGTGAAATGATCGAATTTGAAGAAATTCCGATCGTTTGATTTATGGTTTCAAGAGTTTTGGGGTGAGTCAACCTTGCCTATATTTACAATAATAAGTAATACTTTTAGCATAAAAAAATATCTGATACCCCCCGGAGGAACCAGGGTCATGGATCGGGAGGAATCTGGGTCATGGATAATCATAAAATAACTCGGAGCATGGAAAGTTTTCAGTAGTATCATGTAAGGCCCGAATATATGGATGCTCGGGGCATCGTTTCCCCGGGATAAGGTTGATTAGGTAAGGTTCATGATAGATGGATGCCCGGGGAATCTAAGGATGCCCGGGCTCTCAGACAGATTCCGGATGATATCTCCATGCCGGGTGGCCTTGATAAAAGCAACGCACTTGAGTGCATATATATGAGACACCTCGATTCAGTAATCATCGTTGTCAAATCAAGGGACATAATGGATGGTCAGGAACAGTTAGTGTTAGAAACATGGTATGTGTGTTGCGTATTTTCACTACCACAAGTATACGGTGTCAAGTATTAGTGCTGGTTTGAGTACAGATATCGATCCCACGAAGAATAAATATTTAAAATTTTATATTAAGTACCATAATTGACATAGCTCGACTTTATTTAGAAAAATCAAGTGGTTGGTTTGTAATCAATTCAAAGAAAATAACAATTCCTGTAATTCTAGCACGCAAGAGAAATTCCATGAGTAAAACAATCTAGAGATATGATTTCGTCGAGTCTCTCCTATGCTAAATTAACATTGACTAACATTTAATTAAATCGCACCATATTTATTAACCAAGAACTCACAATATTTTCTATTCCCTCTGTCGAGTGATAAATAGAACTGTATTACCTATTACCGATTTTAATATGTCTATTCAAAATCATGTAACACGTAATAAATGCACACAAGGTTCTCTTATGGATTCGCCAAAGTTATACGTCTTTTGCATGTTATAAACATCTGACGATGTGATTTCCCCTGTCCTAATTTCGATCACGTCTCTCGAGTGTTAGATCTCAATTATTAGATCAGTCGAATTATGGCCAGTAATCCAAAATCATTGAAGACAAGAAATCACAAATAAACACGATGAATTAATTCAATGAAAATTCAAAATGTCAATAACATAGGTTTGAACACGATTACGTCAATCTCTAGAAAATAAAATTAGTTCATGCTCAAAACTAAATCACAACAAAACCTGTTTGTAATCATTAAAACGTAAAAGCAAAGAACCGAATTAGAAACGTGTTGAAGAGAGATAAAAGTGCGTCTCCGTGTCCGGATTTAGCGTCTTCAGTCTCCGTACTTCGCGTTTCGTCGTCCGTATCTTCTGACTTTTTCGCTCCTTTTCTCTCTGATATGTCGGCTGTTCTAGAATTTTCGGAATCCCCCACTTAAAATCCACGAGAACCCTATTTAAGTCTGACTGTTGCGCCGCGCGCATATGCGCGACAAAGACTCGCGCATATGCGCGGGTCCTTCTGTGCATTGCCTTCTTCTTGCGCGCATATGCGCGATCTTACTCGCGCATATGCGCGAGCCTCATTGCCTTCAGACCCGGGCGTCTTGCATGTTTCTCTTCTAGGTGCCATTTTCACTTTCCTTTGCGCCCGAATGACAGTCTTACCTAGGTTCCTGCAATCACACCAAAAAGCAACAAAAGCGCGTAATTCCGCCCAAAAAGACTAACAATCTATATAAAGTATAAGGATAATTTAAGTGCATAAAATGCACTTATCAATGTGCAACCATCTTTGCATAATTAGTAAGCAAGCACTGAAAACAAGTTAGTGTTAGAAAACATGGTATGTGCAACCATCTTTGCATAATTAGTAAGAAAGCACTGAAAACAAGATCATCGTTGACTTTCTATAAAGACCAAGTTTGTTTAACATTAAAGCATGGTTCATTTTCATATGGCCTACAACATTTATTATCAGATTCTCTCTAAAAACCCTTC
The DNA here is from genome assembly GCF_025594145.1 of Primulina tabacum. NCBI lineage: Eukaryota > Viridiplantae > Streptophyta > Magnoliopsida > Lamiales > Gesneriaceae > Primulina > Primulina tabacum. The sequence goes on along the minus strand of NC_134561.1, from coordinate 2,717,811 downwards.
ACTGACTTAAGCGTCGGAGTGATCACGCCGGAGAATCTTCCGATGCCCATTAATGTTCGTTTTTCCCTTGAAAGTGCAGGTTTAGGTGCCCGGGCAATCATCTCCAGCTCATCAACTCGACCCGGTATAATCGTCAACCAAGCTCTTACCCGATTTACCCGATCTTCATCATTATCCTTCTATACAAATTGTATGCATGGCTTGTCCAAAGGCAGTAACTTGAGGGTATAATATACGGCATGCAGACTTGCAAGATTATCAAATCATATTCCCCTTGCAGAAATAATTTAAACAAGCCATTCTGTACCAAATTTTCTGAGAAAAATAAATAGATAGACACAGAGACAGTGCATTGTGTGTGTGTGTGTGTGAGGGTAAATAAATTCCCTTTATATTTTTAGTGAGAGAATAGAGAATATTATGTTATATTAATCATCTGTTGCCATTAATGGCTCTGGTCCTCTTTTTTTAGGGTTTGGTAGTCCTCAGTTTTAAATGCACTCCCCATTCTTCTATTTTTTCCACACCACCCTCTTTCTTTCTTCTTCCTTGTATTTTTTTTCACCCATTTTTCTCTGTTTTTTCATCAAGAAAGTGGGGAAAAAATTGTGGGTTTTCTCTCTTTTAATCCGTTTTTCTTTTTGAAATTTTTTTTGTTGTTCTAGGTTTTGTGGTTTTAGGTTTCACCACTGTTCTTGTTGAATTTTGAGGCTAAAGGGGTGAAAATCAGATACTTGATATATGCATCGATCCTTTCTGTTCGGGATCAAAGTAAAAAATGGGATAAAGGGTTTTGATTTTAGTCAAAATCTCTATGCCAAATCTTGTCGTAGAGTCTCTTTCAAATGGAAAAAAAGAAGGAAAAGAAACAGATTGTGTGACCCTTTTTTAATCTAAAAAATGTTTTTCTACAATTATAATATATATTATTCGATCCCTTTTAGCCAAAACTTTTGAGTTCTTGAATCGGATTACAAACCTCGGGCCTTTCTTCTTCCTCTTCTTTTTCCCCTTTTTCGTTGCTCCGAAGAAATTATATAGAGATCACATTGAAATAGTCACTGCGATGTTGGCTCGGTTCACTCAGAGAAATTTCAAACAAATTTGAATTCTTGAATAAGATCCCAAGTTCGTGTTTGGACTTTTGATTGAGCCGTGCCAATATCTCAGTGCTTTTTCATGCTTGAAAAAACTACTTAAGAAGACCAACTCCCACCAATATACCGATCTTCAATCTTGAGGTTCGATTTGTGTTTTATAAGTATATAAAATTTATTTTTTCCTTAACGATTCCAAAGAATATTTGTCAAATTATATTGTACAAATCATGATTTTATTAAACCTTAATTGAGTTATGGTCAAGTCCAGTTGGTTTTTTCAAGATTAATTCATAAATTGGATCGAGCAACATTAATTCTGATGAATCCAATAGTTACATCGAGTTTGAGTAATAGAAAAAGTTAAAGTAAAGTAAAATTAACTAGAATAGATTTGTGAGACAATTGTCAATCATGTTCATATTTTCCATAAAAAAATGATTTTTCAAACGTGACTCAAATAGAAAGATCATCTAACAAAATTTACGCTTTGAGATCGTCTCACAAATATGTAATATCTACGTTACATAAAAGATTTTAAGATTTTGGGAAATTTTTCGTTTTGATTGCCTAAATTTTTGTATGTTTTCCTTCCTGATTGGATTGAATTGTGATAGGAATATTTACATAATAGTTAGAGTATATTTTCCCACAAAATAAATATTTATATTAAACGAATATACATATTGTTAAATAGTTTCTATTTTTATTTAATTAGATTGAATACTTTTTTCTATTTAATTTCCTAATAGTACACAAATTGTTTTAGTTAATAATTTGTTGAATTTTTGTAGATGATTAATAAATACTATAGTAGTATGGGCAAATCCTGTTCAAAATATTTATTGTCCATGTTTCTTTTGTGTTTTTTGCACCAAGAGAAAGGAACTCTATTTCAACATCATTCCTATTTTCTTCAAAAATTTCAAAATTATATATATATATATATATAAATTTTATTTTATCAGTGTTATTTTATATAATTAATATTTAAAATTAATAAGTATTAGTGTTTGAATAATATTTTAAAATTATTGATTAATATAATGAAATATTTAAAATTTAAATATTATTATAAAATGATATTATATAAAAAAATATTTATGTCATTTGAAATAACACAAATGAAGATAACAATATTCTATCATTAAATTGATTTCTTTGAGTGGAACTATTATTAATAAAATTATAGAAAAAGATATTTAAAATCATATATTATTTTGTCTATAAAAAATTTAAAGAATAAATAAATTTTTTTAAAAATAAATTTTTTTGTTATTTATTAGATAAATAATTTTTGATAAAATTGTAATTATTTTATTAAAAATATTTATATTAAATTATTATAATAATAGCAATTTACAGACATTTGATGTACCAAAAATTCATGACGACACTCATTAAAAATTTGAAAAAATAATATTATATATAAAAAAATATATTTTATTTAATATGTTGGAGAGTAGTGAATACTAAATATATAAAAATAACACAAAATTAAAATTCATAATCGAAATTAAATTAAATGATATAATAATTAATAAATGCATAAACTTAAATGTAGTTTATGTTTCAAAAGGACATCACATTCAAATTTGATTTTTTTAAAAAAATTAAAAAATAACACAAAATCAAAACCATAATAAAATTAAAATGAAATGATATAACTAATACAAACACTAAATGTACTTTATATATTTACGGGACATCATATTAAAATTTTAATTTTAAATTTTTTTCATAAAAACTTCATATTTGATTATGTTTGTCGTTTTACCAACATCTATAGCTAATGGTAACAGTGTGAATCAAATATTTTAAAGCGTATAATAACACGAACATAATGTTTTGATTGTTCTATAAGCAAAAATTGTACCCCAACAATATATATTATCTCGTTTGCATGCCCTACCCTCTATTTATACATGTGAGTGTGTGCCCATGTTTGGCCGACTAAAATGGATAATTTGCATAACATATTATTTAAGACTTTATGACATACAACTTTTCTTTGCTTATAATTAGGTTTATGAAAATGGAAAAAATTCTAAAAAAATTGTGAATATTTTACAATATATGTTAGAAAATATTACGTAAATGAAAGTTATCTAAAGTGTATAAATTAAGATATTATAGTGGCATAAGAGTACTCTATACTTTTGAATATTTCATATTTTGATATATTTAATCTGAATGTTGAGTTATCGATTTCTCTTTGTTTTTAGTATAGAAAAAAAAAATCTTTGAGTTCGTTATTTTTCAAATCACCAAAAAATCGGATTGGACCAGATTGGGACCAAAGTAGAATCGATTTTTTAGAGATTTCATCACGTATCTAAATAAATTATATATAAATTTCACGTCAATTCTTAATTTATCTATTGATTATAGTTGTATGAAACAAGACGAAATCTTCTGCTACACTTGTTGCTCGAAAAAACGCTACACTTTGCTCAAACAAGTCTATTTTGTAAAAAACAAAACATTCAATCGTCTATTTTTCAATTAAAAAATCATCAATATATTATTTTAATAATTTATAGTGCTTGAGATACAAGTTATTATCGATTTCTTAAAAAACAGATGAATTGAATGTTTTATTAATGGTTAATTTTATTTTTATTTTTATTTATACATGATGTTTAGTGCATTTAACTTTCAATAATTTTTGCAAATGGAACTTGTTTGTGCAAATTTTTGTACGGTTTGGAGAACCAAGTGTAGTAGATGATTTAGTCCCGTATGAAACTAGTCTTGAACTAGTTCCGTTACTGGACTCGAACGAACCATGTTAAAATTGTTGTAGATTTATTTTTAAGCAACCCAATCTGATTCACTATTGATGTTGAATTCGATTCAGCTCGAAATCAGTTGTATTGGTTGCAAATTGAACCGAATTAAACCAGACCAAATTCGGACCGATTCTGGATTGATTCAATCCATCAACCATGCCTAGTCTCACGAGTCAATTTTGAGAGATTATTTTTTAGTAAATTTTTTTAATATTATATTAAAAGTATTTTTTTACTACAGGTATGGATCATGTCAATCTCTCATAAAAATATAATTATTGTTCTTTGTGGTGGTGTACCTAAAATCTTGATAATTGACACAATATTGCAGCAACAAATTTAGTTGAGACAAGTGTTGTACACTCTCTCCTTAAAAATAATTTTGCCCCACTTTAGTTCTTCGGTTTATGACAATTAGTCCTTAAGATACAACAACTCTTTCTTACAATAATAACACTGTTGTGAATTGTAAACACAATAACTAGAAAATGGATTGTACTCTCTTTCAAAAGAAGAAAGTGGAGGAGAAGGTAAAATAAATGAAATGAATGCACAAAATTCGATGATCAAAAGTATTTTCTAGTCGTCTTTGATATTTTATTTATAGATTTCAATCATTAGGGACGTGTTATTTCATCAAAGAGGTATTATTTCATCCAAAAGTCCGATGAAAAATCAAATGACACCATTTTGATGCAAACTATCATGAAGACTCGCAACTTTTAGTCAACCAGCACCGCCAGGCGCCTCTCCTACGGCCCTAGAATAATCCAGGACACTGGGAATGAGTTTCTCAATCAAGGTAGCAACTTGGCTCATTCTCTTTGCATGAATCTCGTGCAAAAGTACTTGAAGTTCTTGAATTTGACTCACTACAGATTTTGAGTCTATTAGCGTCACCAAGCACCTAGGCGCCTCCTCCACGGCCATGAAATAATCCAGGCTTCTTTCTTAGTAAAGAGGATAAAGTACAGGCATATCCAGAGTACCTCTGACCTGCTATGTACCGTTGAAACAAGGGTATGAGTTGGTGCGATCATTATAAACTCGATCGATGATCTTGAAGTTCGATCTCATATTTAAATATTGCTCAAAGATCGTGATCCGGCTCACAAACTTAAAATTATTTTACATTTTAGAAATGTATAAAAATACAAATATATTGCTTTTTCATCGCTGCCATTATATAAGAAAGAAATTGAGTTATTTTATTTATAAAGCTTATTTTAACGTATTCATGGGCTATGAGTTTGCAAGTCAACAAAAAAACAAAAGTATTCGTCGAGATGCAATAATTACCTCTCTATCATTTGGGCTACATTCTAATAATTACTCCAATTAACATCGACAACGTGTCGTTTGCGTAACGACAAGATTACAAGTAGATTGATATATAGTTTAGTAACAACAAACTCATCTTTCACCCCACGCAACGACACATAATATATGATACAAAGATGGATTGCAACTCTAATCTAGGTACACACATCGTGTTTTACTCTTAAACCTATATAGACTTTGTATGTGTGTGTATATATATATATATATATAAATTTTCAAATATTTAGAGTAGTGGTTGAGGGGAGTAAATATTGCAAAGAAGAAGTGGCTGAAAGATAATAAATACGAAGGAACAAGTTACACTGTGATATATTTAATAATGCTGTGTAAAAGAAAAAGGAATCTCTGCACAAATTGTTTGCGGAACAGAGAAAAGGAGATGGCGCACTTTAATTCTTTGCCATCAGACAAAGATTCCCATATTAATTACTCCTCATTTAGTATTCCACCGGTGCACTTCCATACTACATCCAATCATCCATCCCTCCCTCTTTTTTTTTTTTAACAATATAATAATAATATGGAACATGATTTTTGACGGCAAAAAATTGTTTAATTTTTTATTTGATTAATTAAATTAATTTTTAATTTTCGGCTGTTTTGGTTAAATTGTTGACGAGACATATGACAAGTTAGCAATTTTCGATGTAATGTCAACATTTGTATGTCACATCTGTATTTTTTCAACGACACTTCACAATTGAAAAATAAGCAAAACCAAAAATTAGTGTACCGAAAATAATAATTTATATAATGATGATGATGATATTAAGTCCAAATAATTTCCCGTTTTCTATCCAACAATTTTCCCACACTCAAAAAAATCTTTTGTTATTTTTTGGAAGATGATTTGGATCCCTCATCCAAGGGAAATTTTATAATAATCTCATTTAGAAAACTTAAATTTTTTTACTAAAAAAAGATTTATTTTTATATTATAAAATAAAATGTAATGTACGCACACTATATTTTAAAAATTTGTGATAATAGAAAATAAAAATCACCTACGAAATGCATATTATTTCGAAAGAACGATTGTGTTGCTTGTTCGAGTACTTTTTTGGTGGAACATCTGAAAGTCATTTACAAGACCTAAGTATATGTCTTTAACATATGCTCGTGTGTTTGTATTGTGTAAGAAACCTCCCAAAAGTCGATGTAAATCGAGGATCTCTATCGGAGACGATTAAGATAACGAAGAATTCCTTTCATGTGCAATTGTGCCGTGCGAGAGAAATCCTCATTAATTCTATAGGGTATGAAATGGCCAGACTTAGTTAAATGACCAACTACCATTCCAGTTTTAGATCAACATTGATTCCACAGAAATCACCTAACGAAATATGAAAAAAATACATATACTTTGTGAAAACTGTGGGGACTCGGACTCTAACTCAATTCTTTTCGGGGTTAATTGGATCTTTATTCAAAAATACGGGTCAAAATTTTGCTTTTAACATTAAATCTAATGTTTATAACTCAGGCACAAGATAATTCTATATTCATTTCATTACAACAAACATAATATACATGTCTCGTTTTATTCATATTCTACAAACCAGTAATTAAATACAGTACATATCAAAAGTACAACTACTAGTTCATCTGCTACGCCCGTGATCACCACGCTATGTCCATCTCTCATATCTGTCGCGACCCTGATCCTGCCCTACCTGTTGTTATGCACACATACAGACATAACAACAGCCGGAAACTCCGGTGAGAACAAATCCCAGTATAAAACATGCTGATACGAAATCATAAATCATGCATGAAAGCAATAACAATGGCTCCATAGTCTATGAAACCGATCTATCTAAACATGCAACTCAAATCAAATCATGTCTTGACTCGAATCGACTCTACTCTAGGGATCCCGGTATGAATAAGACGTCACTGTCTGTCACCTACCCTCCCAATCGGGGTAACTGTACGTCTTATTCCTAGACTTCGGTCATATCTGTCTCGAATGTCTACAATCAGAGTGAATCTGATCCGAAGCGTCGATACCACCGAACATCTAGTTTGGCAAGTCTGCCAATGACTCTCCTATCTCAAAGGCTTGAATATAAATCTATAAACAAGACATCATCATATCAAGAGATTTGAATATAAATCTATAAACAAATCACAATAACATCAAAAGATAAACAACAATTCTAGTATGTGATTTGGTTGGGAAACTCAAACTGAATCTCATTTGAGTTGTGTCTTCTCCAAACAAAACATGAATTATACCTTTCGTCGCACAATGTCTGTCGATGTCGAAGTCTCGATGACGAATCTGTCACTATCAAATCTGAAATGAAAATGTTGATACATATTCTATCAATCTCTAATTTCAATCAACACATATCCAATTCAATACTTGACCTCGGTACCATTTGACGGCATAATGACGCAATTTCTCGACACCGGTCAATCCAACTCTTAACATATATCATCAATCCATACTTCTCAACTCATAATCATCATCATAAGCATATGATAGTACTCAAAGTCTGTATAAGTTAACTCTAAACATGCTGGAAAATAATAACTATAGCATACAACGTCCGTTCTTCGATCCGGTTGCGTTTCTACGATATCAATAATCTCAAGAACATATTATGAAACTCAATTCATCCTTCTCCTAACACATATATATCAAAAGATGCTGGAATTGAATGAAACTTACATCTTCTTGTAGCTTCCAAAGAAAGGAACCCAAATCTATATTTAAATTCAAGTTTTAATGTATAAATCTCACACAATCACAATTATAACTCTGGGAGAACTTGAGGAATTGTTGGAGATGCTCTCGGTTCTGAATTCTGAAATGAGAAGGACTAATCAGTTCAATATCTATATATATATACATGCCATGTGTCACAACAAGGAACAAAGATGGATTTCTCGCATGCAGCACCGCGGGTGCGGTCACTCTTCACCGCGGGTGCGCTGTGCCCACGGCATGCCTTTCATTTTCTGGAATTAAACGACCGCGGGTGCGCTACATATAAGACCGCGGGTGCGGTAACATCAACGCAGGTGCGGTCACGTTTGAACCGCGGGTGCGGTGTCATTTCTGTAAATACTTTCCAACTCTCTGTCCATCAACCGCGGGTGCACTCTTTCTTGGACCGCGGGTGCGGTGACCTTACTGTAAAAATGACTAACTTTTTGTCCATGCACCGCGGGTGCGGTGCTTCTCTAGGCGCGGGTGCGGTCCCTTTCTTCAAGCACCACTTCATCTTTTCATTTTATCCACCTACAATCCAGGGCATTACAAAAACCCAAATATTTTTAGATTTGTAATTGATCAAAGACATGTATATGATTATTTTCGAATTATTTCAAATAATAATAAATTCAGAATTATTAAAAAATAGGTCTCTTGTGAGACGGTCTCACGAATCTTTATCTGTGAGATGGGTCGACCATGCCGATATTCACAATAAAAAGTAATATTCTTAGCATAAAAAGTAAAACTTTTTCATAGATGACCCAAATAAGAGATTCATCTCACAAAATGTGACCCGTGAGACCGTCTCACACAAGTTTTTTCCATTATTAAATAATACATGGTATGCAAAAAAAATTTCAAGCCAATAAATACATGAAATACAAATTTCAGTGCAAGATACACCTTAAATTCCAAATTTAGGGATGAATATCAACCTAATTGAAAGGAAATTTGCATACAAGACATTTTTCTCAACAAGGAAGCTAGCAAATTTGCAGAACAGTCCAGATACATTATAAATCTGTACAAAAAAGCAGTCTACGTCCAGCCATCCAATACATGAGTAGAATTTCGAAATTTATACTTGAGATACACGATTTTTTTAATTATGACACAATATTATGTATGGAAGAAGTATCTCGAATTGTGGAATAATTATCTCAGAATTTTTTGAATGAATATTAAACGAAATATAAGATTTTCACTTCACCCCTATAAGTACCATTCCATACCATTGAAATTTCACACCCAAATTCAGTAATAATTTCAAGAATTCCATCTCCAAGTGCTGCTGAATTTTCGAAATTGTGCTCTCCAAATTGTTTCGAGTAACGAAGCTCTGCTGCAGTCCAGATCCAAGGAAAATTAAAAATACCCAGTACACGAAACCCCTCCCACGTTTTTGTTCATACAGATCTGAGGTAAGTGTGCTTGTTTTAAAAGTATAATTTTTGTTTTTTCGAAAATTCAGTCAGGTGCAATTCTCCTTCTAATCCCTTCTTGATACGATTATCGTATGTTTTATGTGTTGGAACTGTGAAGATTCAAGTAGATATGGACGAGAATCCCTATATAAAATATGTTATGGCCCTTATACGGTGGGATTTTAACCGTTATACGGCCTCGTCCCCTAGAGGAGTAAAAATTAGGGACTGATATCAGTAAATCATAGAAAATAGAGGAATCTCAATGCCTAGGTCAAAAATATGCTTATGATTTTAATTATGCATGGCATATTGTTTCCGAAATTTATGTTTATTTGTTATGCAAGTGTTCGAACGGCCCCCACTTGCTGAGTGTCAGCAAGTGATGACCATATCACTCACCCTTTAATTTGTCTATCTCAATAAGCCTAAAGAACAGACCGAAGTAGATGAGACATGACAGTTTTGGAACTGGTGATGGATACACAAGACCATTAGTTTAAGTTTACGTTTTATTTAAGTTGTGAACTGCTTCTGCATTATCTCTATCGTTTTAAGTTAGTCTATTCTAAAGACAATGTTATTTCTTTGGAATTTATGATATAAACTAGTTTTGGTTTATATTATACTACAAGGCTTATTATTTTCGATTGTGTGATTGCTAAACAACGCTTGTGTCGATTAACCTCGGTCTCGGGATGTGACATTTAATTTGATATCAGAGCCTTCATCTCTTAGTACGGTGTGGTTCAGGGACGAACTAAGCGGAAGCTGTTGGTGATGTGAGGCCCGGGGTCGAAGAGGGCGGGGGGTCGATAGTCGGTGCAATAGAGATTGCACAGACAATGAGCGGCTCCTGGCAGGTTTCTAGGCGAAAAGAACATGAATGAACTGATATCACACTGGAATGAGAGAGATTCCAAAAACTGCTCAAGTATAGGACATTGCAGTTGAGGAGTGCTTAAAAAATTTGATAGGTACTACTCATATGGAGAATGTGCATCTTCTTTTCAGGAGCTCATCACATAAGAACTCCAAAGATAAGCGTGCTTGACTTGAGACAATCCTGGGATGGGTAACTCCCCCTGAGAAGTTTCTTAAGGTGCATATGAGTGACGACATAAGTATGCTAGAAAGACTCGTCTTGGTACAGTAGGAATATTCATCGAATTTGAGGCGTTACAGTTTGTATCAGAGTCGAATTTTCTTAGTACAGTGTGATTCGGGAACGAACCAAGCAGAAGCTGGTGGGCATGTGAGGCCCGTGACCGAAGAGGGGATTAGGGGTGATCATCAGTGCAATGAAAGGTTGAAAGTGAAGCGTGCTGGACTTGAGACAATTATGAGATAGATGACCCCCTGGGAAGTTTCTTAGGTGTGTGTGAGTGAGGATATAAGTACGCTGGAAATGTCACGCCCCGAGACTGTGGTTAGTCGACACCGATGTTGTTTAACAATCACACAACCGAAAACAACAAGTCTCGTAGTATAGTGTAAATCAAAACCAGTTTATATCATAATTTCAGAAAAAATAACATTGTCTTTACGACGAAACAACTGAAAATGAAAGAATTAATGTGGAAACGTTGATACTTAAATTAAACTCAATTTAAACTAATAATCTCGAGAGTCACCAGCTCCAAAACTGGTCCAACTCTTCCTCTTCAATATGTTCTTCCGACTTATCTGAGAAAGAATAGTAAGGGGTGAGTGATATGGTCGTCACTCAACAAGTAGAGGCCGTTAGAGCACAACATAACAATATGCATAAATTTCGAAACACATACCATGTACAATATGACTTATATCACATGTATAACATTGACCAGATACTGAGATTTCTCTACTTTCCATGGTTTACTGTTATCAGTCCCTAATTTTTACTCCTCTAAGGGGGAAGAGGCAATATAAATGTACAATCCTACTGTGTAAGGTCTATAAACATGTCATATTGGGATTCTCACCCATATCAAGTCGAATCCCCACAGTGCCCACACACATCGTACGATAATCGTATCAAGAATGAATTAGAAGAAAAATTTGTATTCGACCTGATTTTCAAAAACGAAAAAATGCATAACCGAAAATCTAACTTTAAAACAAGCTCACTTACAGTATTTCTTGAAGGAAACGAGAAGGTTCGAACCACACTCAACTCGGATTACTTCTTGCTTCTTGCTCGGGTGGCACTTTGGCTCACATTCTAGCCTAACTCTAAGACGATTTTTAAGCAAAATTTCGTCTAGAGTATGCTGCAGGAATTTTCGAAACTTTCAGCTCTAGGTTTCAAATTTTAGGGTGTAAGGAAGACTAGGAATGATGGACTATTTATAGGTAAGGGGAGAAGGCTAAAAAAAGTACTCAAATCATGCCCTAACTTGTACCAAATCTCATGATTTTGACTCCAAAAATTCCTTTCCATGGCTGATGATTTAGCTTACCAATTTATGCTCTTTATTTCCTAATTTAATACTCTTGATTGGTTCGAAGTTCCATTAGTTTATTCATTCAATTGAAGCTTGTATATAGTCTAGTATTCAAACACCACAATATTTAGGTGTATAAATCTAATTGAATTTCGAATATACAACCTACTCATATATGAGATCTCACCACCATCTCCTTCCTTAATTCTTGATCCCAAATATTCTTGAGTATCTACCATTCGAATTTAGTAATATTCATGCACTAATTTCTCTAGACCTTGTATGATATTTTCCAATCTTGCAATATTTATGCAATATTTCCTACCCAAATTTCGAAAATATACATTCACAAGTGTATATACTATTAAAACTCAACCTTAAAGATTTCCAATATATTCTCCAATCATCATGCACATGCATGGATGTCTATCCTAATACAAGAATCCAAAAATTTATGCTCTTAAAATTTCCTTGAGGAATGCGAATATTTAATTACAATGTTCGAAATTTTCGGGTTTTACAGGAAAGAATCATCTTGGTACAGTGAGGATAATCGTCAAATCCGAGACGTTACATACTTAGATACAACTGAGAATTAAGTCCCAAAATGTAGGAACATAATAAAGTGACGGGTAATTAAGTGGTAGGTAAAGTTATAGAATTGATCATATATATATTAGTTTATAGTTGATTGATTTGTCAAATGTCAGTCTTAGCCCAATAATTTGATTTCTTTTATTCTTTTAGTTTTTTTTTCGTTAAAGAACTAACGTGATGTTAGATATTGCTAATGTACTAGATCAACACATGATGAAAAAAATAGTGAAAGCCTAAAAAAAGAGAAATGGTTTTTATAAGACTGAATTTCGACAATGACATGAACACATTCATAATGCAAAATAACTCCAAAAAATAAAAAACAAAATTGATCAAGAGTTCCACACAAATCTTGCAAAACAACTAAAAAACAAAGTCCCAAACACCAGCAAAACCTGTATTTGACATTCCATGAAATTTCAAAATAGAATTTTAAGGATGAGAAAAAAACGCATCATACATTAAAAAACTGCAGTGTACATATCTTTTGTGTCTGCCTTTTTGCAACAAACGAGTGCATATATTTTTTCATTCCATTTCATGAGAAAAATAACTTTAAATATTACTGTTAATTTCAATTAGATGAGCTTATATGTGAATTATATGTGATATGAGTTGTCTGTTAAGATGAATTTCAAAACTTAAAGTAATAATTTAAGGTTTTGGTTAACGAGCTTTAATGTATCTGATAGGTTGTTGATCTTTTTAATATATAGAAGTCAAAATAAAATTTATATTTTTATGATGTGTTAAAACAGAATATCAAAAATAACGATATAAATTATCTATATATTGGTCATGATCTCCGGATCGCACGTTATCATGTTTCATATTCTTTACCCTGTTATAGAAATTAGATCCGGAGATAAAGCTAAAGGATTATCTCAAAGAAAAAACGTGTAGATATCAAAGCGCACATGTGCACCTTAGGTGGCTCGAGAGAGCCAAGCGCGCAGGGGCGTGGATCTAGGGCGTCCTCGCTCGTGACCTTTGAAAATTTCAAGAAAAATTTATTATTATTTTTATGTTTCAAGTTTTTCGGTTTAAGTTTAAGTTTTCAATTATTCAAATAATTATAATTTTGTATATATTTTAATGGATTGGTTGAAACAAAATGTCAGCAGCTTGACACGTGAGAAACTTCTCATGACGTCACTCATATCAGTCTTATCTTTTGTTTTACCTTTAGCATTTTCCGCAATAGAGACGGTATCACTATTTAAGATCTAATGTCACTCTTTTATTGTCGAACTAGCTAACCAAATCAAGCAACGCAACGTCAGTAACTTGAAGCTCAAGAACTTCTTAAGATGTTACCCATCTTAATAATACTAACTTTAAATAGTCAAAGTTTGTTTTTGACATAATAAATTAAATTTGTTTGTTTGTTTGTTTTTTTTACTTTTGGTCAAATAGTGAGTGTATTAAAATCAAATTTTAACAAATTATTCGACTAAAATCTAAAACGAAGATCCACTAAATTTATATAGTAAGACTTTCCCATGTTACAATCTTATTTATTCAACTAAAGCATACTTCAAGTGATATTTTTCATTGCGCTTCACGTCACCATACTTCCAACATTATTTTGACAATGATTCCCTTCGGATTTCAAAGAAAAGTACGAGAAAATTTCAAAAGTTTTGGCTAAATATTTGAGCATATTTTATAATTTATTTATTGATTTTTTTAACTCATTATGATATATTAACTTGAACAATATTTGAAGGATTTTCAAGAATTTTTTACATGCATCCAACCAAGTCTATTTAACTTGCATCACAAAGACGGCTAGTTTGTATGGGGTTAAAAACAAAATTTCCTTTATTTATATTCCAAATACCCTATTACGGAGCAATTTTTTTTCTTTTTCATTGGACGAGTGATCGAATTGTGATGTTTGAATTCCTGTATGTTTTAAAATATTTGTTTTGTAGTATTATCACTAGCTATACTTTCTGGTAAATAACAAATAATCGATCTTATAATTGATATCAAAAGTAATTATTTTACATGTTTGTTTCCCACAAGTTGTAAGCTTGTGTGGTAATTAAATTGGGAAGAGAATGAGATAGTAAACATTTGCTTATAAGGGAGAATGATCAAAACGTTGCTCTTTGATCTGTTATGCGTTGTAAAATATCGAGTTGTATCATTATCATAGGTTGTATAACTTTTTTATAAATCGTATCTATCGAATATCAAATATAAAATAAAAGAATTAGCTCTACAAGTGAACTAATTGGTTGGGCTCTAACGTGGACATTTATTCTAATTCGACAAATTCTTTAAAACAAACGATTTTTTAAAATATATTATTCAAAAAAATGCTAAAATGATAGAGCTTCATTAAACTAAAACGTTCAATAATTAAACTCCAAGAATTTAGAAGCAAAGCTAAGCAGAGAATCTATGCTAAGTTTGTATAAGATTTTCGTGTGAACATTTTATACACAAAAATAAATAAATCGAGAGCATTTCTTTTGATCCATGGCAGCAAAAACATCTTGTAAAAAACAAAATAAAAATTGAGAGTACTTCAACTCACCCAAGCTATTAGAATCCATGGCAGCAAACATAAAACTGTGGATTTTCCCTTTTTTATAATCAATATTAATTATTGAAATTTTGATCAGCCCGTTTCACTTTCAGTTCATGCAAACTGCTGTAAAGAATATGCATACATAATATATATATCACGATTGATACATTTCTTACATCACTCCCCACGCCCCTATCCACTTTCCTTTTTATTTGGAATCTGAATCAAAGTGCATATTCTTTGAGTTTTATGTTTTGTATCTTTTTGGGTTTTTGTTTTTTCTTGTGGAAGTGAAGGTTTGATGGGTGACAGTGAGAGCTGTAGCAGCAGGGCATCGGAGTGTTCGCCGGGTAAGTGCCGGGAAAGAAGCCTGAAAGTTGAAGTATTTCAAGAAGTGCAGCATAGATTGAAGGAATTGGACGTGGAAGAGGCTGCGCAGCCGGGGTTTGAAGATGAGTTGTGGGTTCATTTTTGTATGCTTCCTCTTCGGTAAAGTTTCAATCTTTGCTCCTCTTTTTTTGGGATATTTGATCGTTGAAAGTAGGCCAGGCCATATGTGTTTTGGGGTTATTTTTGGCTTATTTGATCAGCTTTGGGAAAGTGGAGATGGAGAAGCGAAATGATTTGTTTGGTACTTGGGCTGAGAATTTGAGTTTAGTGACGAATCAAAAACATATAAAATTGAAATTCCATGGTTGTAGTGCATTTTAGTAGTACTTATTTAGTAAAATTGGAACTCCTTTATGGTTTAAGTTGATTTATTGGAGCCCTTTTGTTTCTTGCAATGAAAATTTATGTACTTGTACTTTGTGTTGGCATGTTGCTTAGTACTTGCATGCTTGAGGCGATCAAATTTTTTTTGCTTGGATTAGTGATGTTTGTGGGAGTATTTTTGTGTTTAACAGTAGGCAAAGTCATAGTTGACGAAGAAACATAGAGATGTGCCTTATTGAACTCTGGAAACTGTGCATCAGTGATTCAAATGTTGCGAGAATGTTGAGATATGGCTGGATTTAGTGGGTACCGATAGACTAGATTTAGAAGCAATTCTTATGGAGCTTGAAATGGTTTCATTACGACCAATTGCCCTGCTTTAATATTGTAGTTATGCGTTGGATTTGAACACTGAAAGGGCAAAGGATGTTCTGATGCACAAGAAATTGTTGCACATGGCACATGATCCTCTCACTAGACCTGCAGTTGAAGTCCGCCTCGTGCAGGTGCATAATACTTTAATTGTTCTTAATTCTTTATGACTAGAGATATAGTTTTGGATTATAGCGATGCTTATTGCTATTAGGCCTACATTCTTCGTTTTCTTATGGATTCATGCAGAGTAAGGTACTATGTGGTTGATATGATCTAAACTTTTCTCCGTTTCATGTCTTAATGCTTGATATATAGCTTCATGAACAACATTTTTTCCAAATTTTTTGTGCTGGTAAAGAAGCAAATTGACTGATGGGATCAATGCTTTAAAGTATGAGCTAGTGGACTGACATTTACATCGTGCATAAATTTGAGAGCAATACAAAGTCCTAAAGTGAAAATTTTTTATTTAAATCTAAAGTTTTGTATTTAGTTTAAATTTGGAAGTTAATTTTTCTATTCGCGTTTCCTGTAGGCCTCCTATTTGAGTTAGTCAAATAAATATCCATAGTTCATGCAATGCAGGTTCATCCTATGTCTGATGGGAATCCTGGTGAGGACTCCTCTGTCCATTCAAGATTCACTAACGAAGGGGATAGTCTATTTGGAAAGTAGGAAATTAATTATGTAAACATGCATCCAAAAAGTGCTTTTTTTTCCCTGGACAAAACGAGGTAAAAAGTGCATCTGATATTGAAGTCCTTTGTTTCGATTTGCAGTCTTCATCCTCCACCGGCATTTGGGATGTTTGCAAATACTGATCTTTCATATGAAACCGATGAATCTGATGCTCCTGACAGGCATGGCTCTATGAGTAGGAAATTGCAGTTAACTCGGTAATATTCTGAAAGATTTTGATCTATATTGAGTTTTTAGAATGTGTAATTTTTCTCTTGAACCGTCAATTTTACTATGGTTTTTTCAATGTGTATGGGCTGGGATGTGATTTTTTCAGGCAACAGCTTGAAATAACAATATCAACGAAAGACAAAACTAAGCTCCTTAATGGGGTAATGTCTCTTCATTCTGAACTAGTTAAATGCCTGTGGATACCAGTAATTCTCTTATCCTATACACCATTTAATGAGTACATAAACTTTCATGAGCCTTTTATTTATTCATAAATGAGATTATGATTGTCATTGCTTTCCTGTGACTGGAGATTGTATTTTCGATGGGGGGGTTACATGATAATTCTAATTTTATTCCTTCATTGGGTATTTTGTACTGTTTCCATTCACTAATTCTAGAACTTTGATTATGTTGAAAGATGATCCACCCGTGTCACTGTTTCTTGTGACCACTCTCCAAAATCTACAGCCATATATTATTTATTTTGATAACTGTGTATCTGAACCATATTTACAGCTGACTTGCCTGATGTCTGAGATTGGGTTGAACATTCAAGAAGCACATGCTTTTTGCACAATAGATGGTTACTCATTAGATGTCTTTGTTGTTGATGGCTGGGAGCACGAGGTATTTATCTTTTATCTGTGTTGTTTGCTATTTGTACACCACTCATAAGAGGCAATTCAACATTTTAATTACTGGGAATATTAGCATGTTTCGCGAAATAAACTTCAACATCCATGAACTTGCATGCATATGCTTCCATTAAATTCTCAGTGTTCATGAATTATTTTATGGATCTTGGTTTGTGTCATTCTATTCACTGAAGGAAACACTGAAGAAGCAGTTGTTGAGGATGAGGACGAGGACACGAGTACTTGTCCTCGTCCTTGAACTAGGGACGTTCAGGAAGAACGACCTTACAATAAGATTTTTAAACTTGTTTTTATAGAATTCGAGGTGTTTTTTTCCCATTATTTCTCTTGTCTCGAAAATCTACCTATTAGTTCGACTCAGTCCTTTTTTGTTGCATTCTTCTAAACTCTTTTATCCACTAATATTAAATTCTGATACAGTGAGATTATCCTACGTAGATTCTTGCTCCTGGAATTTGTTGCAATTTATGATTTTAAAAAAGAAGAATGTGTTACAACTTTTAACTTTCTTGTTTTTTGCAACTTTTTAGGGCATTGAAGAACTAAGGAATACACTGGTTAAAGAAATTTCAAGCATTGAGGTGTCAAGCTATTCAAATTTGCATAGAAAGCATCATATGTTTTACTTCAAGCTTTTTCTCATATCTCAACGCAGAAACAGTCGAATTTCAAACAAGAGATCAAGGCTCCTATGCAGTACCATGTGGGATCACCTTTGAATGATGTCTGGGAGATTGATTCAGCTTGCTCACGTTTAGACATAAGATTGCTTCAGGATCGAACGGCGACATGTGAGTTTCATTTCTCTTGCTTGTTTTTTCTTTAGTGATTCTGTTGGCTCAAGATATGTCTCTCTTTTTGCCCCCAAATGAACACAGGTTCAAGGGTGTGTTTCACAGTCAAGATGTGGCAATCAAGGTGCTTAGGACCGAATGCCTTAACGAAGACATACAAAGAGAGTTCACCCAAGAAGTTTACATATTGAGGTTTACGTTTTATCAAGCTTTGGTGTAATTCCTTCATCACGTTCAGTCATTTGCCTCCAAATTTCATCCAGGCATTCAAATTTTTTACGCTTACTTTAGTGTCTTGAAGAAATGCTAAAGATTGGATGACATGGCTGTAACCGGCCATTATGATGTCTTGCCAATGTCATTTAAATCACTCTGATTGTTGTTTTTTGTATTTTAATTGTTTTATGTGTACTTAATATTTTCTATCCCCAAGATGTTGCCTGCATGTTACTGAACACGATGTAACTTTAGCTTTCTTCAAACAAGAGATTACTTCAATTTCTTCTGCCTAAACCTTTGTCTTTCGGCTATTCAGGAGAGTGCGGCACAAAAATGTAGTACAGTTTATAGGTGCATGTACAAGACCTCCAAGAAAATTCTTTGATCTGTCAATTTGATTCAAAATATTGTATCCCTTTGGATTTGTGTTTTAATTACAATTAGCTTGTGGCATACTAATGTTTAAAGGTCTGTTTATCCCGTTATAATGAAAACGAAATATTATTGGTGTGATATTGTCAGTCCCTTGAACTAGGGGTCGGCCCATAAATTTTTCTTAGTGCTGCCCTTGTATTTACAAGTGCAGAACTTGCTGTTTTGAGAGAAATATATGAAATTGGAACATAGATTTTCATTTAGAGAGGAAAGCGTCTGATTCAGCTTCGGTGTTGTGCTCTGGGAGCTCCTGACTGGAAAGGTACTTTTTTTTTTTTTATAGCAATACATATATCAATAGATGGACCCAAGATTTGTGGCAATTCAATGTGTTTGGGGAGAGAAATTCTATTTTGCAAAAGATTATGTATATCCAAAAATTCAAATTGAGTGGGGGCAATCGTCATCCGCAGTGTTTCATCACTGAACTTCTGTGAGTTGCAATTATGCTCAAGTCAGGTTAATTTGTGTGAGAACCCAAATTTTTGGACACGTAATTAATTAAATATAGACATGTATAAGAATTTATTTTCGAGTTATAATAAATTCGAAAATATAAATAATACATGGAAATCGAAATCCGGTGCAAGATACACGATAAATTAAGGCTGGACATCTACTAAATTTGGAAGAAAATATTACACACAAGGTAGATTTTCTCAACAAGGTAGCATCCTAATATTTAAGGAATGAGTATCTCGATAATTATGGAATAATTATCTCGAAATTATGGAAGAAATATCAATCGAATTATGGTAGGATTTTTACATCACCCTTATAAATAAGAGGACCCTCTCATTCAGAATTTACATGAATTTTTCGAGTTCCTCCCCAAATTTTCGAAATTTTGCTCCTAAAATTCTGCACGAGTCATCAAAATTCTGTTCAAGTTCAGAAATTCGTTTCTCTCACTCGGGTGCCTGGAATCCGATCTCCGCCGTTCAGAATATGCTTCGGTATGTTTCACATAACATATCCAAATTTCAGCAAAATCCAACGATTAGTTTTTTGTTTATAGACTTTGAAAGAAAACTGCTCAGATTTTAGGCGGGAATTCAGCATACCTACGTTTTTTCTGTATGAACAGGCCTAAACGACTTCCAAACCCGATCTTCACCGTTCATGATATATTTAACGTACTTGTGAACGTACTGTAAAATTTTGAGTCCGATCCAACGGTAAAATAAGGCGCAATGAATTTTTCAAGACGGCTGATTTTTCGGTAGATGTGCTGCTGCGTTTTCGAGGGGTTGGTTGCATGATTCTTCTATAGTTTCAGAGTTCTTCACGTTTTCTTCCAGTCTAAGGTAAGTGGGCTTGTTTTAAAGATTAAACTTTCGTTTATGCATATTTATTTCGTTTTTTTGAAAATACGGTCGAGTACGTTCTTCTTCTACTCCGTTCTTGTGTTGGTTGTCATACGGTTTTGGGCACTGTGAGGATTCGACTGTATATGGGTGGGAATCCCAACCATGACGTACCCTTACGCGGTGGGGGACATAACCGCTATACGGCCTCGCCCCCTTAGAGGAGTAAAAATTAGGGACTGATATCAGTAAACCATAGAAAGTGGATGAATCTCAGTGCTGGTAAATGTTATCCATGTGATATGAATGATGTTATGTAAGTGCAAGTCATGTGATTTTCGAAATTATGCATGTTGTTATATTGTGCTCGAACGGTCCTCACTTGCTGAGTGACGACCATATCACTCACCCCTTACTCTACTCTCCCCAGATAAATCAGAAAAGAAAATCGAGGAGGATGAGCAAGACCAGTTTTGGGGCTGATAATAAGATGATTCAAGAAGTTTATTTTAGTTTTGGCTTAGTAAGTTGTAAAAGATTCCGCATATTATTTTTTTCATTTTAAGAATCTACGTTGTAAAGACAATCTTCTGATTGATTACGAGTAATAAACTGGTTTTTGGTTTATACTGTACTACGAGGCTTGTTGTTTTCAATTGTGTGGTTGTAAAACAACGTCGGTGTCAACTAACCCCGGTCTCGGGGTGTGACAATTTGGTTTCGAAATGCCAGCTTCCCCATGCAAACATGACTCCATTACAGGCAGAAGTCTGTGTCGCCCAGCAGGTAATATTTTCATGCAAGGAAATAGCTTTCTTTTCTAAGAAATATTGAAGCTAAATGCCAGTTTCTTTAGGGTCTGAGGCCAGCAATACCAAGAAACACGCACCTGTTGTTGGTCGAATTGCTCGAGAAGTGTTGGCAGCAAGAACCATCTCTGAGACCGGAGTTTTCTGAAATCACAGACATATTGCAATGCATGACCAAAAAGGTAGTAGTCCCTCTCTCTCTACCGTCTTTCGTTCTTAAGTTGCTTGCTGGAAATTTATCCGTTCTCTTTGAAAAGATTTTTGAAGAAGAAAGGGCTACGAAAAGGAGAAATCTGGGAGAATCATGTCAAGGTAATGGATGAATAACCATTGGAGATGAAAGAAGGCAAAAATCTCTACATGGTATTTTTAGTTCTTTTGTGAAGATTTGGAGCAAAAGATATACCTGTATGATGGCGAATTTTTTGTGTATATTCGAAGTCACTTTTTTGCCAAAAACATGTATTTTATGAAAAAAGAAGATCATAACTTTAGGGTTGATAATAAATTGAATTTTGCTGTGTTTGTTTGATACTTGAATCTCTTCGAGTATACATGCTCTTGAACATCTGTTTGTAAGAATGTTTCCTTTTCTTTTTTCTTTTTCTAAAAAGAAAACACCGCTGAAATATATATTATCAGGTTTTATGAAAAAACGGGGGGTTGGAAATTGTATTTTTTTGTCACGTAATTTGCATATTTTTTTTTATTTTTAGTCATATTGTTGGACAATTCACGATTTAAATACTAATTTATATTGTTTTTTCTTCTGTATTTCAATATTTTATTTCTGTGTTGGAATGTTATACTAATTTACTCTATTTTTTTTCTTTGTATTTCAATATTGTCACATATATAGTTTTTTATCGGTGTGATAAATTTATAATTAAATACAATTAGAAAATCAATTAAAATTTGATACATATAATAACCAATTATTGATCTAACAGAGGCACTGAGAAATATTTATGCAGAATTGATCTTTGTCATTTTATCAAAATTTATAGTTAATATTAATGATGTAACTCAAATATTTTAAATCGGACGACAGCTCAATCATCACGTTTCGATTGTTCTACTCAGTACTAACAGTTATTGTACCAAACAATTTATCTTATTTTCATATATGGAAAATTAAATTTCAGGTTCCTAAAAAAATAAAAATAAAATAAAATGTAAGAAAGAAAGAAGACCCACTTTAATTTTGATTCATTCGTCTTTCTTTTTTTTTTTTGTCAATTTTTTTTAAATTCTACATTAATTATATTATATATATATAGTATAAATATTTATATAATTCATGAAAAATAAAGAAAACAAAACGTATAGAAGGAGACTTATTTTTATTAATAAATGGTCGAGGCTCACGTGTATTATACAAACTTAATAACTTATTATATATATTAAATACACCGACTAAAATAAATGTTACATAAAATATAATTATAGGCTAATTCATAGTAATTATAAATAAAATAAATAATATTATTTAGGGCAAATTAGTATTTATCTAATCACACTACAAAAATATAAAGTTTAAAAAATTTAAGATCAAAAGTAAGATTTTTATGTTAGTTTATATTATGTTTTTTTTTTTAACAAAATATATAATATTTTCTCTAGTAATTGACAACATGATATTACGTGAACTCTATTCATTTTATGTAAATAAACACCAAATACTAAATTTAATTATTGCGTATATTGATATAAAAATTATCAACATAAAATTTTTAAATATATGTATCATACAACTCAGGCAAAAATCAGCCAGAATTTTGACAAAAAAAATAGAAAATAATCTTTACAAAAATAAACTTGTGTTTTACCTTGCGTTTGTGTTAGATTTAAAATATCATTGGTTTTGATGATAACAAATAGTTTCGAGTTTTTTTAGGGTCTAACTGATATTTATATATATTTACAGGTTTCTAACTCGATGCCAAGTCAAGCCGGATTGCATTCTCGTTGAAATGATTATATCAAGTTGTTCCACTTCAATCTGCAATCCAACCAAATCGCATTAGTAGATCAAGCCGCAGATTAATTCTAGACGGACATTTCATGAGCTAAAGTACAATGACACATCGTACACAATATCCTACCAATTTTCGATTGACAGAAATGTTTTCTTATATATCAAGAGTCAATCGACTTTTCAGAAGTCGAAGTACCCAAAGCCATAAAAAGGAAAAAAAATGGACATTAAATGTAATGTACTGTGAAGAGAAGTTGATAATGTCATCTTGTCGAATGTTAGTGCATTTGAAATTTTTCCGACCGTTGGAGAATTTCGATTATAAATATGTAGATTCAAGATTGAAGAAACAAGAAGAATGAAGTCTTTACAATCTGCAGTATACAAAATTTCGTGCATTCTATTTCTTTCAAATATCAAGTTGTTCACTAGCTAGCACATACTTACATTTCATATCAAATCATCAAGGTTCAAATTGTGTCATTTCACCGACTCTAGCTATTCAAAGCTATCAGAGTTGCGTCGCATCTGTCTGAACCAAAAGGTTCCAATGACAGTCAGACTTATTTACAACTTTGTTTGAATTGTCACTAAAAGTTTCGATTTAGGCACTGATAAATGCTAACTGAAGTGAGTTTGTACAAGGGATGTATAAATCAAAGTCTTTTAGTGGATCCATTCTTAAGTGTAAGAAAGAGTGACATATGAGTTGTTAATATCCAAACATCCATAAATATCGTGTCTCATTTACTAACACTTTAATATTTATGCCTGCTTTATTGTTCCTATCTAGTCATTTTGTTAAACATTTGCGTACATTGAATATAATGTACCACTAGTTTAGTCGTAACATTTGCGCATTCAAAATCTTTTGAATGGTTCAGTAACTTATAGCGTTCAAAAAAATATATTAAAAACTAATAATTGTCGAGACCGAATAATTATCTAAATTCCGACTACAATGTTCATTCGCAAATTAGAGATCATATATAAATAATTTTTCGTAAAAAACTATTTTTTTTAAAAAAATGTATGAAGACCGAATTTACTAATTAAATTTCATTTTCGTTTCGGTCTTTAATTCCGTTATATATATATATGTTGTTTTAGTTGATGATTATTTGTTCATTATAAGTCTGCTCCATTCAAATAAATAATATATATATATATATATATATATAAAACTAATTGATCTAAAACAATCACATAATAAATGAATTTACACATATATATTTTTAAGGAAAATTTGTTTTAGACCTGTAAGTTGACATATTTTTTGTTTTAGACATTCAACTTATCAAAGTTTTGTTTTCATCCAAAAACTTGCACGTTTTTTTTGTTTGTCAACTTATCAAACTTGCCATTTTATCAACTTTTTTATTTTTCTATTTAAAATTTATAATATTTTAAAGTAATATTTAAAATAGGACATTTGCCCCTTCAGTATAATGAGTTAGTCAGGAATACAAAAGTTGTAACTTAAAAAAAAAACACTTAAATAAATATAGCCTTTTAAATTTCTTTTATTAAAAAACACAGAAAAAACAATCATCCAACATTTCGGCGTAGTTGGGTTTCATCTGTTGATCAGCTGAACTGGTAGGCTGACAAATGAAATCTTGTCCACTGATCAGTTTAGTTATTCTGCTGTCAGTTTGGACTCGAAATCATGCAAGCTACTAAAACAACAAAATTACGTAATCGAGAGAAGTGACTACAATGTTAGTTGCAGATCCAATAATATTCTCTCTTCCCACTGTAAACTCATATAAAATTTTTAAGGGGATTTTGAAAACCATTTTAAATAACATTTTGAAAAAAATTTAAAATATCAGTTTTCAAATGTTCTTATTAGAACAACTAGCTCTGATGCCAATTGATAGATCGGTTCTAACACCTGCGAGAGTGCTTCAAACACAATATTCTCAATGAGTTCCAATAGCCCGTGTTCTAAGAATGTAAACACCGATGAATTAGATCGAGTTTGGTTTTAAACCAAGCGAAAAATACTCGAAATAATCTTTAGTCAAGAAAGCTGATTAGTTTAAAAATTTTAGCTTGTGTAAAATGAAAACCTGAAAACAGAGGGATCAATTCTTGCATGTATCATTACAGTTATGGTGAGAACTGAATTGATAACAGCTCGAACTGATCAAATCAGTTTGAAAATAATAGTTAAACAATTAGGTACACAAAATATGTTTATGGATGTTTGAAAACTTCAACTGCTCCTACGTCACCTCTTCTACTATCTCAGGTAAGATTCACTAGAAGACTTTGATTTATACAACACCTTGTACAAACCCACTCAACTTAGGACTTACACTACTTCCTAACTGAACTCCTAGTCTAGATTGAAGGCAACACCTTCCAGCCAACACTTGTTTAATGTCTATGTGTTAAAGACTATATACACAAGTTTAATGTATTTGTGCAAGACTCACTCAGCTTTTCAATAAGCTTAACTCTCTGTATATATGTGAGCGATGTTGTGTAAGTGTGTGAGAACTGATCAATGAATACAACACGAAAATGTTCTCACATACTGAGAAAATTGTGCTTCTAATCTAAGATGATAACAAGTTGAAGTGTTCCCTCAAATCTGGGCGGAATGCTTCTTGTAAGCTGATATACGTTGATCGTGCCCTTCTTCTTTTCTCATGAATTTCATACACGCGTTTGTTGATGGTCTTGATCTTGTATTTATAGAGGCTTTGTGACCGTACATCAAGACTCATCAAATGTGTTTGTTGCAATCTGAATCTTTTACTCGATATTCGTGTCTTGTCCTTTCTTACAACCATTCTAGAACGTTTTGACTTTAAACTCTGCTGCAACGTTCATTATTGTCCTTTGATCAGACAATTGTTTTTATACCGTTGTGCGCAACTAGATTCTACTTAGATAAGCTTGTCGTATTCTGCAAATTGGTCGGCTCTTAACCGGTGTTCTGAACTGGTCTTGAACTGGTTTGATGAAATCAGTTGGCTCGTCAGCTGAACTGATTTCACTGCTTCAGTTGAACTACCTATCAGCTGGACAATCAGTTGAACTGATCTTTGATATATCAGCTGAACTGGTTCAGTTTGGGCAATCAGTTGACGTTTTCAGTTTGCATCTCCATAGCTTCAGTTTAGGCTCGGTAGCTTTCTGCGCACTTAGGATAAATTCATTAGAAACAAAATAACAAGTTTTGTTAACATCAAAATCAAGATTGCGAACATTAAATTTTTCCAACAAAATCTCAACCTTCTCTGCCCTCCAATATTATTGATATGAATAAATTGTACACCATGGGAAATGTTGGCGCTTCTCAATCAAAGTAATCCAAATGTTGCTACCACATTTTTGTCCAACACCAAAGATGGTTTACTAAAAAGAAAAGGGAGGCATGAACAATAATCTTTAGGTTGCGCAGGTAGAATCTGAAACGCAAGACCCTATAGTCGATACAGATCATGTGATAAATCTTTATCCCCAAAAAACAGCATGTAAGTCAATAACATGTCTATAGTTATTCTCAAGTGAGAAGCGCTTTTACTAGAGCACTTAAATTAAATATACCAAACATATAAAATCAATTCAGACATAAACAACTCTAAACATTACACGACCTATTAAAAATATACTGAGTCTGATTTATTTGGATGAATAATGATTGAGTCATAAACCATCAA
This sequence comes from Primulina tabacum, assembly GCF_025594145.1. Classification (NCBI taxonomy): domain Eukaryota; kingdom Viridiplantae; phylum Streptophyta; class Magnoliopsida; order Lamiales; family Gesneriaceae; genus Primulina; species Primulina tabacum. The sequence continues at coordinate 2,690,991 of NC_134561.1, read as the reverse complement.
ACACCCTCAATCTCGAGTAATGTCAACAGGCTGGAATTTGTCAAGAGTAGAAGTTATCAGTAGAGTTTCAGAAGGACTCTACTGATTGTGATCTTTATTAATTGACCAAAGTTAGTAGAATTGGAGTTGGTGGTAATGCTGGTCGTAGGTAAGAGTGGTACAATATATTGTGGTTCAAGTAAGGAGTTATGCAAGTCGTAGGGTGATGCACTATTCTAATTATAGCGGTTTCATGGGCGACGGTGCTTGGGACTTCAAAATTTTCTGACGAGGGACTGAGCTCCTCTGTCTCAAAGTAGTAAGGCGACAAGGGCGATGGAATATGCTATTCAGCCGCAAAGATGTGACAATTGTTGCTTCCATATGTTGGTCCAACACCAAACATGGTTTGCAGTATCTAGAAAGTGATAGGAACAATAATATTCATGTTGTGCAAGTAGAATCTAGTACACAAGACCCCGCAGTCAATACGGAGCACGTGAAAAATATTTGCCCCAGAAATCAGCATTAAGTGATAGGGTGTTTTGAACTGCCCATAATGACATGTGAATTACTATGCTCAATCAGTAGCATTTTCACTCGAGCACATAGATTAAATATATGAATCAATATAAAATCAATTCAGACATAAACATCTCTAAAAATTTCACGACCTATTAAAAATATACCGAGTCTGATTTAGTGGGAATAATAATGATTGGGTCATAACCAATCAAACACACCCATTCTCGATTAGCGTCAGCAAGTTGGGAGTGGTAAAGAGTAGAACTTTATGCGGGATTCAAATTGTAGAGCTTCATTTGAGTATAATAATATAGTTGGATGAGGACTCTAATAGTAGAGTTTCAGGAGGACTTTATCAACATAGTTTCAGTAGAAATTATTAGTATAGTTTCAGAAGGACTATACTGATTGCGATCTTTATAAATTAACAAAAGTTAGTAGAATTCGAGTTGGTAGTAATGTTGTCGGGTAGGTAGGTGGAGTGTTAAGATATTGTTATTACCTTTAAGTTTTGGTGATCGAAAAATAAAAACAGCACTTAACAATTTCAAGAAATAGTCAAAATCTCTCTTGTACAATAGAAACGCTTCAACCGCTTGGATCTCAACCTCCTGTAGCATCTCAGCAGCTTGAAGAGTTTCAACTGTTAGATGTTTTCCAACCGGCTGTTTAAAGACTTCAACTGCTTCATTTAAGGAGCTATTTATTGAACACTTGATGAAGAACATTCTCTGACCGGCTCATGATATTCAATGGTTTGCACAGCTACAAGTCAACCGTGTCTTGTTCCAGTCTCGATAAAGATTTTTATCTTCCATATATTTCTGTCACTATCCCAAAAAGGGAAAGATTGTTCAAATACTCAACTAGTTCTGATGGAGCTAACAGTTACCATAAATAGGACATCTAGCAGCAACTTTTCAGAAGAACGAGAGTCAAAGTTTCACAAACAAATATAACATTAAATGTTTGCACGGCAGCTGATAGTGACATATCATTTTAACGTTACAAGTTTACGTTACATGTCCTCTATCGACCATTGGTCTGTTAGCCTATATAAATGAAGAGCTGAAGAATGCACGAAAGAGCTCGTTGACTTTTGCACTCTCCGACATACAAGCTTTTAAACTGCTATATTACTGTATCACTAAGCTTGCATACCTGAAGACCTTGAGCGCACTTAAAGTTTTATCTTTCAACACACATTCAAGCACGTACTCATCAGAAATTTATCTGATCATTCGAAGATCAACCTCGTGCTACTCAAGCCTATTGTTTATTTATATCAGTGACCTTTGGGTTGTTTGATTTACAGTGTGCTCTGGTGAACCTAGGGTCCTTAAATATCGAAATGTATAAAGTGACCACTAAGAGTTTCAACATGGGCAGTGTGATAAGTCCTGGTTGGAGTAGGCTGTTTCAAAAGTTTGTAAATGCAAAGTCTTTTAGTGGAACCCTTCCTGAAAAAGAAGAAAGGGTGACGTAGGAATTTTATCTCCGAATATCCATAAAACCTTGTGTTTTTACCTTCTGCGATTTCTTGCATTTTGAACCGTGTTTTTTAACCAGCTAACCAACCGATTGTAGCTATCATTAGAAATTATGAACCATCTTCTGCATTTTTAAGTTATTCATATTTATAACTGTTCGAGAAAAGTTTCAACCGCCTAAAAATGCTTGAAAACAAATTTAAAAACATTCAATTTTAGAAGAATTTATATACCCCTCCTCTAAACTCTTTTCTGATCCCAACATGGGGTACTACCACATATTGTGGTCCTAATAAGGGTATGTGCCAATCATAGGTATACGATGTACTGTCCCAATGATAATGGTATTGTGGGCAACAATGCTTGGGACTTCAAAACTCTCCGATCATGGGTCACAGGTTAGACGGCGTGACAAGATGCTCGTGGTGGTGGTTAGAGGGTGTAGCAGGTATGAGTTTAGGCTGCGGGTGGCAGTGGGAGGTTGTTTTGGCTATGGCTGGTAGCACATGAGAGAGTTTAGCCGCAAGTGGCGGCACGGACGAGAGTTTGACTATGGGTGGCTGCATAGGCAAGGTTTGGGTTGCGAGTAGCGACGGGAGGCAGTGTGGGATGTTCAGCCGCAGTAGGTGGCATTGGTGAAGGTTTTGGCCAGCACGGAAAAGAGCTTGGCTGCGAGTGGCAATATGGGTGAGGGTTTGGATCGCGAGAAGTAGCGAGTTTGAGATAGAGACTGTTTTTTGCCACAGAAGGCGGCAACAGTGGTGTGTGGAAAAGTATGTTGGTTTTGCCAACAAAGATGGTTATTGTTAATTGTACCCAAATGCGTTTCTTCCATATATTGTTCCAAAAGCACGCTTATTAGTTTATTCCATGTACTATATAAATTCCATGTACAACGGTTGGATTCAATATACGAGAATGAGATTTCAGTTGGCTTAGCAAGCTCAATTCTCCCTTATTTTCAGTTCTTTGACATGGTATCAGAGCCAGTGGGATTCACTCCTAGGGCATCGTTTTCGATTCAATTGTTCGATCAAATAGCTGTAAAAGCATATCGATTTCCTCCAGCGAATTGATGGCAAACAATTGCAATTTTAACGATTCGTTATACATTCACCCGTCCGATACTCCGGGCATGAACTTAGTCAATGATCAGCTGATCGGTGTGGACAACTATGGTATTTGGAGCAGAGCTATGCTGATTGCGTTGCGAGTGAAGAACAAAATCGCATTGATCGATGGAAATTGTCGAAGACCACCGATTGGTAGCCCAAATTCGCTTCAATGGGACAGATGCAACGCCCTTGTGCTGTCATGGATAATAAACACAGTGTCGATGGAGATTTTCGGTGGTATTGTCTATGCATCAGACGCTTCTTCAGTGTGGACGGATCTGAAGGAGCAATTCGAAAAAGTTAATGGCTCGCGAATTTTCTCGCTGCACCGAGAAATTGGACGTCTAACCCAAGGTAATAGTACTATCTCAACGTATTATTGCAAGCTTAAGCTACTTTGGGATGAGTATTCAGCTCTTGTCACCTTGCCTTCGTGTGAGTGTGACACAGCTAGGACGTACCTAGTGCATGAGCAGCAGCAGAGGCTCCTTCAGTTTTTGATGGGACTTAATGACAGCTACTTGAATATCAGGAGCCAAATTTTGATGATGAGTCCCTTACCTACGGTTGGACAGGCTTTCTCATTGATATCTCAGAAGGAATCTCATAGAGTATTGTCCTCGGTTGAAGTTCCAACAGCAGCTTTCTACACTAATCAGACCAGAATTGGTAGCTCCATGAAGGAGAGAGCAAACTTGATTTGTGATCACTGCAGTCGGAGTGGCCATACCATGGAGCATTGTTACAAAATTGTTGGCTATCCTCCATGGCATAAGCTGTACAAACCTCCTCCAAACAAAGGACCAAACAAAAAGGTATACACGGATAATACTATGAAACACAGAAGGTTTTCAGCGGATGCCAACATTGTAGAAGAAAGCAACACTGATCAACCAAAAGCATCAACTGGAGCTCCGTCTCTCTTCACTCCTTGCCAATATGCTGAAATTCTGAAGGTTTTAGGCAGCAACAACGTACAGAATGATTGTGCACCAGTAGTAAATATGGCAGGTACTACCTCACAATCTTTAGACTCTGAATGGATTATCGACACTGGAGCAATTGAGCATATGATTGGTGATGTCTCTCTATTGCAAGGTTCTAAATCTCTGGCAGACTCCACTGGCACAATGAACTTGCCAAATGGTAGTAAAGCCAATGTTAATAAGATCGGTTCCGCCCCATTAACCATTTCCATCCAGCTTGACCATGTCTTGTACATACCACGTTTTCAATTCAATATTCTATCCGTGTCCAAATTCACAAAAAACCATGGTTGCTTTATCACATTTTACCCACATTTTTGTGTCTTTCAGGACCTCAAGACTGGGAGAGTAATGGGGATTGGTAAGGAAAAGCATGGACTCTACCACTTCACCTCAAAGGCAGTTGCAAGATCACTTCCCAAGGATAATTTTACCTTTCCACCTTTCGCGTCTACATTTGATAGGCTATACTTTTGTTCTGCTAATGGTCCTTGTAAGGCTGTGAATATTGATACTTGACATAAAAGGTTAGGACATATGTCCATATCAAGAATGCAATTGTTGCCCTTTATACAACGAAATGATTCATTGTCTAATTGCCATGTGTGTCCAATCTCCAAACAAAGTAGGTTAGTATTTCCACTAACTAGTATGTCCAAGTCTTCTTCTGCGTTCCAGCTGATTCATATGGACATTTGGGGTCCATTTCGTACCCCTACATACAATGGTCAGAGGTACTTTCTTACCATTGTTGATGATTTTACGAGAGGAACATGGATATATCTCATGCAATCTAAAATGGATGTGCTTAGGCTAATTAGATCGTTCTTTTCTATGGTGGACAACCAATTTTCTAAGAAAATCCAAGCTATTAGAACAGATAATGCCACTGACTTCTTCAAAATTGAGTGCCAGCTCTTCTTCTCATCTTTGGGGGTAATACACCATAACTCTTGCTCCTACACACCGCAACAAAATGGAGTAGTGGAAATGAAACATAGGCATATCCTTGACATAGCATGAGCACTTCGATTTAAATCATCTATGCCACTCTAATATTGGGGGGATTGTGTATTGACGACTGTGTACCTTATGAACAGAGCCCCCACACCCCTACTGGACAATAAATCACCTTTTGAATTGTTGTTTCACAAGCCTCCTTCCTTAACTCATCTGAGAACCTTTGGATGCTTGTGTTACGCTTCGGCTCTGCCTATAAGCCATAAATTCTCACCTCGAGCCATACCCTGTGCTTTTATTGGGTACTCCAGCGTACAAAAAGGATACAAAATCCGTAATCTTCAATCAAGCAAGATCTTAATCTCCAGAGAAGTTGTTTTTTATGAACACATCTTTCCATTTGCTGTCACAAATGAATCTCTTCCTATTTTCAATCCATCATCTGGTGTAGTGGATCCCTCACTGGCCAGTGAAGAGCCAGCAATGGTCTTACCTATCATCCATGAACCATCTGGACCTGGTCCTACACCTTTAGACATCCCATTGCCAGATCCACAAGAACTATAGTCCTTCCCATTTGGACACATGACTATTCTTGTTCCTTCATTCACAAATACAATCCTATCCCTCGTATGTATCCCATTGCTAACCACATTACATATGATCGTTTCTCTAAACCATACCAGTCCTTTTTAGCTGTCATATCATCAGTCAAAGAGCCCCAATACTATCATGAGGCAATTACTGATGCTAAGTGGCGTGTTGCCATGGACGAAGAACTGGATGCTCTAGAGAGAAATCACACATTGGATGTTGTGGATCTACCTCCACAAGTGAAACCCATTGGATGCAAATGGGTGTACAAAACTAAACATAAGTCCGATGGCAGTGTTGAAAGATTTAAGGCCCGTCTAGTGGCAAAAGGATACACACAACAGCCAGGTATTGACTTCCATGACACTTTTTCCCCTACTGCAAAGATTGTGACAATTCGTTGCCTCCTTCATGTGGCTGTGATCCGCAATTGGCCTCTTTTTCAAATGGATGTGACCAATGTATTTCTGCAAGGAGACTTGGATGAAGACATTTACATGAATCTTCCGCAAGGCTATAAAATCCAGGGGGAGAGAAAGGTTTGCAAGTTAAAAAAATCATTATACGGCCTAAAACAAGCCTCTCGTCAACGGAATGCGAAGTTCTCAACTATCATGATTGAATGTGGTTACTGTCAGTCTCAACATGATCATTCCTTGTTCTTTAAAAAAGATAATGCTTCAATTACCTTGCTTGTAGTGTATGTGGATGACATTGTCATCACTGGGAGTAGTGCAACAACTATCCTATGATTTGAAAATGTTTCTTCACTCCAAGTTGCAACTTAAAGACATTGGGGATCTCAAATACTTCTTAGGTATTGAAGTTGCCCGTTCTTCAAAGGGTATATACCTTAATCAATGGAAATACGCTTTGGAACTCATCGCTGACACATGTATGGCAGGGGCCAGACCATTTGATACTCCTATGGAACAGAACAGAAAATTCACTAGCCATGAACTTGATTCAAGTATGCAGCAAGTTCAAAGTAAGGTTCCTGAAGATGCTTTGCTGCCTGATCAGAGTGAATACCAGCGCTTGGTTGGTCGATTAATATACCTAACTATAACTCGACCTGACATTTGTTATGCGGTTCAATCTCTCAGCCAATTCATGCATGCTCCGAAGGCTTCTCACATGGATGCTGCAATTCGAGTTGTTAAGTACATTAAAAGAAGTCCCGACCAGGGAATTCTGTTGCAACCTACTGCTTCCTTGTCCATTACAGCATACTGTGATTCAGATTGGGCTGCTTTCCCCATGACTCGTCGTTCGGTTACTGGTTATTGTATTAAGCTAGGGGCATCACTCTTATCTTGGAAGTCCAAGAAACAAAACACCTGTTTCACGATCATCAGCAGAGGCAGAATATCGTGCAATGGCAACCACCACCTGTGAAGTCATTTGGATTGTTGGTCTTTTGCATGATATGGGAGTTCAAGTTCACGGTCCAGCTACACTCTTCTGTGACAATATGGCTGCCATTCACATTGGGGCTAATCCAGTGTACCATGAGCGAACCAAACATATAGAGATTGATTGCCATATAGTTCGTGAGAAGATTAAAGAAGGCCTTATCTGCACCAAATACGTTTCTACACGTCAACAACTTGGTGACATTTTCACAAAAAGTTTGGGGAAGACTCAACATGCCTACATGCTTGGGCTTCTAGGTGTTTATGATCTGCATCATCCCTGATCATACTTGCAAGGCATACCAATTCGAGCTTGTTGTACGAAAATGGTTCTCTGGTTCAAAATTGCTGTTCACAACCACACCAAGTTTGAAGGAGGAGTGTTAATTGTACCCAAATGCGTTTCTTCCATATACTGTTCCAAAAGCACGCTTATTAGTTTCTTCCATGTACTATATAAATGCCATGTACAGAGGTTGGATTCAATATACGAGAATGAGATTTCAGTTGGCTTAGCAAGCTCAATTCTCCCTTATCTTCAGTTCTTTGACAGTTATGATGGTCATGAATAACGACATGTGTGAAGTAGTAATAGATGACGACGATGGAGTGGGCACGCAGCCACAAAGATGCTACATATTTGGGTTTTTTATAGTCATTGATGAAATTCAGTTTATAAAAAATAAAAAAAGTATGTCTACTTCTATATTTATCTTATCCAATAAGTATTTTTATATAAAAAATAATATTTTTCATAGACGAGAAACTCTAAAATAGTTTTTCTACCGTTTTGACCATAAATCATAAATGGGCTAGACTCTATTTATTTGCATTCTTGGATAAAATCGATCCCCATCTACTTCTTTTAAATCGAACGTGGCAAGATTCCCACTTCAAAGTTGAGAACAGAACTCGGCGGCGAAAGCAAGATAATATAGGCACGTCCGAGAGGCGGAAGCTCTTCCAATGGCTGCTCCGGTGAAAGTCTACGGTCCTCCTATCTCCGCCGCCGTGTCAAGGGTCCTGGCCTGCCTCCTCGAGAAAGATGTCAGCTTCCAACTAGTCCCCGTGAACATGGCCAAAGGCGAGCATAAGAAGCCCGAATACCTCAAGATTCAGGTCATTTTGATTTCTTTTTTCTCTTCTTTGGATACATTAATTAAGTGAGATTCCTTTCTGTTTATGATTATGATAAAGAAAATCTTATATATTGCAATGGTGGTGTTTTTATTGATCTGGGTTGTGATTTTTGTGGACAGCCGTTTGGGCAAGTACCCGCATTTGAAGATGAAAGCATTACCCTCTTCGGTAAATAAAAAATAAAAAATCTCCACTTTCTTTGGGTTCTTCGCATTCTTGTTTCGTTTGAACAATAGGCTGCTGATGTGAATTTTGATGAGCTGATGTTTGATATATAGCATAAATATTTGACTTGGTACATCATCTATTTGAATTATTTACATGTCTTTATCAATGAATAATGGCGTTTTCATAACAAATGCCAGTCTCGAGTTCAAACCATTTTTATCTTTATTTCAGGTGGCTCATTCGACTAATACATGTTTAGAATATTTGATACACTTCATAATGAGTTTCATGATCTTACGTTGAGAGAGACCTCATGTTATCTGTTATATATTCAAGGACTTTATCTACACAGCTAGCATGATCATACAGATAAAGTTAAATGTCATAATTGAATAAAAACGTAAAATATTATTAAAATAAAGATCGTTTTTACATTAGAGTCAATAAAGTTTAAGTCAAAAGCTGGCTCGCTGGACACCTACTCTGACAAAAACATTGTATTGTATTGTAAATTTTAGACTTGGTTCAGTAGGAAATGCAAAATTTTGTGAATTTATATGTAGGATATTTTGTTGCATGCTTTCAAGTTTTTCTAAAGCAATATAAGTTGTCTCTTTTGTCGTTAAAAAAAATAAACAGAATCAAGAGCTATATCTAAGTACATTTGCAACAAATACCCAAATCAAGGCAACAAAAGACTCTTCGGGATGAACCCTCTCGAGAAAGCATCGATCGATCAATGGTTAGAAGCCGAAGGGCAGAGCTTCAATCCACCGAGTTCGGTCCTTGTTTTTCAGCTGGCCTTTGCTCCACGCATGAAGCTCAGGCAAGATGAGAATCAGATCAAGCAGAACGAAGCCAAGCTTGCCAAAGTGCTTGACGTGTATGAGAAGAGGCTCGGTGAGAGTAGGTTCTTGGCTGGCGATGAGTTCACTTTGGCAGATCTTAGTCACCTGCCTAACACGCAGTACCTCGTGAACGGAACTGATCGAGGGGAGATTTTTACGTCGAGAGAAAACGTTGGTAGGTGGTGGGGTGAGATTTCGAGCAGAGAGTCGTGGAAAAAAGTGGTCGAGATGCAGAACTCCTAGAAGTGCTTGAATGCAGATTTTCTTGGTAATGTTCTTCGGGTTTTCAAAGTGTTTTTCAGCGGTTTGCTATATCTATGACTATAATGCATGTCATATACTTGAGAGTCGATTCATTTTGGTCTGCTTCAAAGAATTTTACTTCAATTTTGTCTTTTATTTTAATCACACAAAAAGATCTTTTTAAAATTTTTATAAAAAAGTCACTCTATAAAAAGCATTTAAGATAGAGCTTTTGTAAATAAATAAAAAAATTGTAAATGGAAGAACATTTTTTTTGTAATTAGTATTGTTCAATTTATAATTTTATGATTGAACATAAACGATCCCTACTCCCTAATATTAAAGAATCGTGTCATAAACCTCTCGTAACAAAAAAAAACAGTAAGTCTCTTACGAGACGGTCTCGAAGATTTTTATTTATGAAACGAGTCAATCCTGCTCATATTTTTAACAAAAATAATATTTTTTCAAGAATGATCAAAATAGATTATCTGTCTCAAATAAATTGATTATGCTATAGTTTATTTGACGTATTCTAGAGACAATTAAAATATGTTTTAAACCAATAAGTGAGTGAGACTCGATTTCGGATTATCATCAAGTATTAATCTTAAAAGTTATATTTGTAACTCAAAATCTCTTAATTAATTCTTAAGATGACGAAGCGCAAAATTGAACAAAGAGTAAAGTTTCCTATGATTAAAAAAATTTACATTTTTGGAAAATCGAAAAAAATACAAATTAATAAATTAAGATCGTAAATTTACAAGTTGTAATTTTCACGTAGTGTAGCATTAACAGCTATGGTAGATGCACTGACAAGGAATTTCGACTACCCGTCTCTATGAACAAATATATAGCAGAGGGATTGATGGAGACATATGAGGGAAAACATACTCAGGCTCAAATCATCGACCAGATTAGGGGTGAGCATTCGGTCGGTTCGGTTATCGACCGAACCGAATTAGCCATAACCGAACCGAAATATTTAGTCATAACCGAACCGACTAAATTAATTTTTATAACCGATGAAAACGGAACCGAATTGAAATCGGTTAACCGATTAGTTTTAAAAAAAACATTGCGATTTAACTTTAATTATATATGTAATTTTTCTTGAGGGCGGATGAAGTCAAGAGTGAAGAATAGAGATGTGAGAACGAGAAATTCGTTTAGAGAAGTGAGAACGAGACTATAGATTAGAATTATGATTGGTTTTAAAATTAAAAATTAAAATATATATAAAAAATAAAAATTTATTAAATAATAATATTTATTATATCGATTAATTCGGTTAATCGATTTCAAAATTTTGAAAACCGTAACCGAACCGAATTAACCGATATAACCGAATTTTTTTAATTGGAAAACCGAAATTTCCGAAATAACCGAAACGAATTTTCGAATTGGCTCGATTCGATCGGTTAATTCGGTTTAACCGAAATCTTGCTCACCTCTAAACGAGATCGTTCGCAGTCTTCAACTCGATAGGAAATACTCTAAGTTAAGTACCAATAACTATGCTCCATTTTGTATAAGAAAAAGATGAGCGTAATTTGGTTGCTAGTTTGTCATCCATTTGTTTTAAAAAGTAAAATTTATAGTCCTTATCAAACAATTATTTATCAGTTTTTGTGGTCGTGTAAAATTTGGAAAATTGTATCATTTATATATGATGTGGTTAAAGCTAAGTGAAATCTTGTTACTAGTATTTCCAAAATTAAACTAGGACTATTCAAAATAACTAGATAACAAAGCAGGACATTATTTGATATAATAACGACTATAGCTCGTTATTGGTAAAAGAAAAAATAAAAAAAATATTTATAAAAAATTAAATTTAGCAATTATCCGTTCAATTACACCATAGCAAATATCTTGTGCAATCTAAAATGGACGTGCTTAGATTAATTAAGTTGTTTTTTGCTATAGTGGACAACCAATTTTCAAACAAAATTCCAGCTATCAAAACAGATAATGCCACTTACTTCTTCAAAAAATGAGTGTCAATGGTTTTTTTTTTTTTTTTGTTTTTGTTTTTTTTTCTTTGAGAGTGATATGCTATAGTTATTGCCCTTATATACCATAAGAAAATGACATAGTGGAATGAAAGCATAGGCACAATATCCTTGATGTAGCATGAGCAATTCGATTTCAATCGTCTATACCACTCAAATTTTGGGGGATTGTGTCCTAACAACTGTCTATCTGTTGGGGATCGATGTAGAGTTTAGAAGAGGGGTGAATAAACTCTTTCCTTTGAAGATAGTTTCTGCAAATGGTGCTAGAATCCTTTTAGAGATTGTAATTGTTCTTATTCAAGCGTAAATACAGCAGATCACAAATATAAGTGCGGAAACGATCCGATGAAGTAAGGTGAAAAACAGTAATAACAGTAGGCAGTAGAAGAGTAGTTATTTCTGGAAGTTCTAATATAAAATCTTCTACGTCTCCCCTTCTTCTGTTTCCAGAAGGTATCACTACAAGACTTTGGATTTTACAGTACTCACTTGTACACACCCACTTCAGCAGGACTTATCTTTTGCCTACTGAAACTCTTAGTAACTCAACACAATATAATTCAATACAACAAAGTTCTGGAAAAGACTCTTTTCCATATTACAAACTCTTCTTCGAAAATTATCATAAAGTGTTTTGCTTGAAAAGGTCAACAAATAGCAGTACAAAATGATATCAGATGTAAGATATGAAGCGTGTACTGCTTTTCTGCAAATTGAGCTTGCAAGATAACGATTTGTTCGCGGTTGCTCAAAATAACGTTGGATAGATAATATGTTTCTTGATAAAATAATCATCGTTGTTCTTTAAGTGGATTTTATCCATATATATAGATAACTTGAATCCAACGTCTATAATGAAAACGGCTTCTTTAACTTCTGATAGAAACAACTTTATTGCTTAAAAAGTTTCCTGCAAAAAGACTACAAAACAATCAGTCTTGTTTCATACCAAAATAGGTAATGCGTATTAAATGACTTTGTTCAGCATTTAATGAAGCATTTAATACTCGTACTTGGTAAAGTAACGGTAACATTTAAGGTTGAAACAATCGAGTAAAAGCCGTTAAGTACTGTTCTAGTGAAGCCAAGTTCTGCTTAGCTCTGCTTCTGTTTTTCTAAGCCGTTGAGTACTAACTAAAGTACTGCTATAAAGTGAATCGATAGCTTCTGCTTTGTAATGACTTCTGGTAATTGTTATTCCTACTGATTTTGATTCTCATCACCACAACTAAATTAAGTCTATCAATTTCCCCCTTTATGGTGATGCCAAAACCTAGAAGTTAGTAGCGATAAATAATAAAGCAGATAGCAATTAAAGAACATATGATTAATAAGTAAATAAATAGTTGAACAAGGTTCAAAAAATGGAAGGAGATTTTAGTCATCTGTTCCAATATCTCGGAACAAAGTATCCTCATCCTGAGGATCTTGATTCCTGAAGGATGATTCTGCTCGATGTCATCCAGTTCTTCCTTCTGCTTCTGTTCTGTTCTCTGTTTCCCACTTTTTGGCATCAGTAACCTGCACTCGAGTGAGTAAGAGATCCACTCGTCCAGTAAGAAAAACAATGCCATTGTTCAGTATCTCCAGAAGTGGTGTTTGACTCGAAACTTGTTCATTCAGAGCCTGAATCGATTGAGATTGGGACTCAATCTGAGTGTTGATAGTTTCGAGTCTAGAGTCCATTGATTCAACTTTGGAAGAGACGGAGTGAAGAGACTCGTCATGAGCAGAGATTCTACAAAAAACATCAGATTGACCAAGCACGAGGTCAGCGTAGCTTTTCAGGATATTAGTTCTGAAAAGGTCGGATCCAACCTCAAGTTTGCCAATGATTCTGCTGAGTTGATGACATACTTCGTGACTCATTCTCTGAATTTTGTGGTGGCATAAACCTCACCAGCATGTGCATGAGATAACTGCTTGACGATCTCTGAGATTCTTTCAATATTCCGTCTGAGTGTGTCAATCTCAAACTCAAGATTGAATTGTTCTTCTTGTGGAGATGGGCTTCTGGCGAGCATTCTTTCTTTGATATCTGTAAGATGCGCAATATGAGCAATTTGAGAAGGTGAGTCAGTAGGAAGGACAACTAGTGCAGTAGAAGAAACAGGATCTGGTGGAGCAGTAGTGATAACAGTAAACTGTTCAGCAGAGGATCTTACAGCAGCAGCAGAAGATTCAGGAAGTACTCTTTCTTCTGGTTGCTTGGCTTCTATGACCTCCAACTGTTCAGCGGCTGGAACTTGATCACTCAAGATAGCTACCATTTTTTATTGATGTTCAGAGGAGAAGATCTCCAAATTCGGCAGTGATGGAGATTGGGCAGCATCTGATTCTGCTAATTGTTGAGCTGCTGGAGAAGTTTCTGGTTGGACCATGTTATCAGCTCAGGCTTCTTCTGGTGCAGCAGAGATACCAACAACAATAGATTGAACGACTTCATCCACTGAAGCCAGTTCACGGACAGAGATGAGAGGAGAGGATTGAGTAGGAAACTCGGGGGAGGCAGGAGTACTAGAAACCTTAGCTTCTGGAGGAGCTATAATTCTTTCCTCAACTGGCTTACCAAGTTCTGGAATGAAGCCTACTGAATATGGTACAGGATCTTCAAAAGCCTGTTCCTGAGCAAGAAGTTGCTCATCCATCATTCTTAATCGGTCAGTTAGAATACGGATCACAGTATGATCCTGAGCAGCAGTGGGAATCAAGGCATCAAAATTTGACTGAAGAGTCTTCAACACTGATTCCAGCTTATGTCGTTTAAGCTGCTCAAGAATGAAACTTCGGCGTCTCATTGCTTCAATCACATTTTCCGTCTTGGAAAGAGCAAATACTTTCTCTTCATTCTTTACCATTTTACCAAATGCACCTTGTTTTCTGAAGAATGTGAGAGGATGGAAGACTCTAACCTTGTGCCAATCATCAAAGAAAGTCATTTCTTCATTGGCAGATTTCTCAATTTCTTCCAAATGAAGATCAACATCAGTTGAAACAAATGATTTGGCGGCGTGAAGTGGTGGTTCTTCAATGATTTTACCTTTGCCTTTACCCGAAGATAAAGCAGGCAACACGGGTCTAAAAGCAGAAGACCCTGCAGTAGATTCACGAATAACAATACTAGACAAAGGTCTGAGAGTCAGAGCAGTAGAGGTTGTGGTAACAGAAGCAGCAGCAGGTCTAGAGACAGAGGTGGTTTCTGGTACAGAAGAAACGGCTTCTGGAAACACTTGTCATAATGGGACAGTGTCTAAATCAGCAATTGCTGCTGCTTTCTTGATGCGAAGGAGAGCGCAAGCCTTCTTCTGACTTGGAGTTGTTGGCAGAGATGCCTTGGTGGGAGCAGCAGACTCCTCAGATACTGTCTTGTCAGAATTAGTGGAGATAACCACTCTTTTCCTTTTGATTTTCTTCTGAGGTTCTTGACCCTCAGTTTGTGCATCTCCAACTTCCTTTTTCATAGAAATAAATTCAGCCACAGTTGGCTTTGGCCTTAGCGCAAGCACATTGTCAGCATCAGCCATTGTGACGTAGGAGGCGTCCTGTTCAGTAGTAAAAGTAAAACCAGCATCCTTGAGCATTGTGCTGATCTGCACAGCAAAACCAGAACTTTTTTGAACAATCATATCCGTCATGATTTTGAAGAGAAATCGACTCCAGTCCACCTTATACCCAGAAGTGATGGCAATCATCACCTGAACTTTTTCCTTGGTAAGTCGATCAAACGTTCCGGCTTTCACCAACAATGCTTTTGCAACAAAGTCAGCGAGCACTTGAAATTCCATCTTCAAAAGCTTCTTAAAACAGGATGGAGAGATTTCCTCTCCAGAAGCTGAGAATTTGAGTAGGGCAGTAGACATTTCCTCCTTAGAAATGCCAGAAAGTTCAGAGAAACCAGAACAAGGCAGAAAGAAAGTAGATCCCAATAATGCACCGTCGATGGAAATAGATGCGTTCCCTTGAGAGTAGATGATTTTTTCTTCTTGTACAGTTGCCTTGGCATAGAAATCCAAAAGAGCAGTTTTGTAGATAATGGCAGGTGCTTCCAAAATTTTTTGAGACCGGGTTTCTCAATAGCTTGAAACATCTTGACAAGATGTTCATCCTTGATATTTAGGACGGAAGCAAAGTTAACTTGATAAGTGTTCAAAGTGTAAGCTCCGGCCATTTCTGTAAACAAGATAAATTTGAAGTAAGATCTGTAAGAGAAATGAGAGCAAGAGAAATCAGTAGTTGGTAAGCAAAAGTCTGGAAGCGAAAAAGTAAGATGAAATGAAAGAGACGGTTAATATTCAAAAATGTACAGCCGATAGTGAAACATAAGGACACATGTCAATATGTTTGCGGTTGAGTATTTGAAAATTTAAACAGAGGGTGTCAGAGAGACTAATGATTTTAAAACTTAGACAGGTAAAAAAGAGCGGGCTGTCCAATTGGTTACTGAAATATCCAGAAGAGGGTTTGTCGTTTTATGATAATATCTACTGGAATTCATAAGGTGCTGAAATATTTCCAGCACTTGGATACAAAACCAGTAGACACATTGTTTTATCGAAAAGACAAACACCATTTCTGCTTCTGACAAAGCACGAAAATAAGTCTGAAAACGATAATGTTCCCCCTTAATTAATGCAACTAATAAATGTGAAGATACGAAATCCGAGGGAATGACAGACGATTCTTGGTATTCGTGTATGTGGATGGATGTCTCTTCACTCTTCAGCTTCCTGAGACTCTATATAAGTGCCTGCAATTTCACAAACTAAGTCATTTATACTTTTATCAAATCAAATCAAATGGGTAGAACAAGTAATCTCTCGGAGTCTTCTCCGGAGTTGAATCAGCAGAGAAGATCCAGAGGCAATTTCCAGCGTCTCGTTAGAAGATGTTTGAAGACATCTTTTTTCAAGATATGAAGACTTAGAAGAAAATCCTCAGTTTATAATACGAACAATTAGTTAGATTGTTCGAAATTATTAGGACTGGACTGTGGAATCACCTCTTCCACAACCACAATCATTCGAAGAGAGGGGATCTCAACAGTCCTTAGTTAGGTTTCTGCTAAAGTACTTTGCACTGAAGTACTTCAGTATGCTGACAACAAATTTAGTAGATAAACATATTGTAACGCATCTGGTTTTATGAATGAAAAGCTCATTTTGTCATGTCTTTGTTTATTTACTGCTTTTATTGAAATGTAAATGTAAATGTATATAAGGGATAAGAAAAACTCAGTCTGAATAAATCAAAAGACGTTTCGGTTGACTTGCGATTCTTCAACTTCTTCAATATTAAATGTGACATGTCTATAAGATAACAACAAGTGTTGAAAAACACCAATTCGATACATGATTCAAGAAATTTCAGTAGTTACACGATGTTGTCTCCTTACTCTTCTGCAAATAACTCAATGTTAGTCGAATAATATATAACTGATAATATTTAACATGGTGGTAACACCAATATAATCAAGTCAAATCAGTTAAACCCAGTATATTTCGAAAATAAGAAAACTTATTCTCAGGCTGAGGTTTTGTAAAGATGTTTGCTACCTGTAAATCAGTAGAAACATATTCCAGACGAATGTCCTTCTTCTTCACATGATCTCTAATAAAATGATGTCTGATGTCAATGTGCTTTGTAGGGTCCTTAGCTCCTAATCGTTATTACAATACACTTTGATTAGGGTTAACTAATTACAGCGGAAAACGAGTTTAAAATTTCTTTACCATGAGCCCAAAATATTTCTTCTATAATTTAAATACTAAAAATAGTATTTAATCTCACATCATAAACATGCCCACACGTAATCAAAACCAATCATATACAAACAACTCATATCCTCGGGACACGCCCCGGTATATAAATACATATACATATATACTGGGAACAAAATATAAACCTCAACTCAAACTGTGACTCCCTCCAGAAATACCCTCTCCGGTCTCCTGATATTCTGGAGTACCTGCCATTGTCCACACACAAAGACAACAACAGCCCCCCCTTGGGGGTGAGCAAAGCTCCGTATGGAACAACCATCATATATACCACAGATATCTAAACAATGATATATGGTATGCAATGCATGTATGTCGTGGAGGTATCAGGTCAAATGCCCATCCACTGAGCACATGTCAGAATCAAACGAATCGTTATCAAATCAATGCTCGAGCTGGCACACCGGCCTTAATAAGGGATACTCGTATGATAGCGTCGACGAAGCGCCATCAAATCCCAAATCTCATATCAATCGTCGGGGCCACGAATGTCTATGTTTTAAGGGTCATGTAATACCAAACATAACATTGTGTTCACAAACCCCAGAATCCAATCAAATCATATCAGGGTATCCAAGGATCATAGCTCAACGTGCATGTCATGTATCGATGTATGCATCAAACGATGTGTGTTAACAAAATATTTATTTTATACATCGATATTCCAATCACAATGTCATGTATGCCACATAAACTCAACAAATAAGGCATATAGACATGTATTCTCATTCCAATCACTCAAACCAATCCAACATATATCATATAATACAGATACCTGTCGTATGTTACCCGGTCGCAACATACCTCAATTCTTCGTTTCCAGTTGATGTAGCCCGAAGATATCAGTATAATACTTTATCTACATCAATAACATACTTATTCCAATCAATAACATTATCCAAAATCATTAATATGAGTTTCAAATATCATTTGAAACTTCAAAAATTCATATCAAATCCAAATCATATCATAATTCAATTCTGACTTCGAATATGAGTTTATTGTCGGTTATTCTACTACATATAGGAATTTCAACTTCAAATACATGCTATTCCAGCACTTTGATATTTAAAGCTGCTGGAACCAGAAGAAAATTACCTCAGTCAGAAGCCCTCGACGCGAAGATTCCGAATATATAATTTGTTTCGCGTTTAGACAGCGTTTCGAAGTCGATTCGGACGAAAGAAATCGATTTTCTTTTCTTCTCTCTCGAAGCCGCTAACGGAAGGTGAAGGAAGAAATGAACAAAAAACTTAATCTTATCTCCACTGCTCTCGCGCTCGGGCGGTAGAATTCTCGCGCCCGAGCGCGAGACATTTTGTCCCCGAGTGTGAGTTGTGCCGCGCTCGGGCGGTCAAACATTACCGCTCGGGCACGGAGTTTTCGGCCCGAACACAAATTTTACATACCCTGGCGCTCGGGCGGTCATTTTCTACCGCCCGGGCGCCACACGTTCTGTACAAATATAAATTTTTGTACTATATTGGCGTCCGGCTTCTCCACTCGAGCTCTTACAACGTCAATTCATATTCAATATTCATTTTCTCAATTCCATTGTCATGATATACATCAAATACATAATCACATGAAAATTTCATAAATTATCGATAATCACACAGGATTTACGAAAATACGATACACGGTCCTTACATGCTTTGTTCTGGAATAAAGTACTGGATTTTGCGTAATTGAAATAGCACTGGTATTGTCACAGAAGTTAGGTGATTCAGAGGCTTGACTCCATAGTCTTTGAGTTGTTGTTGCATCCACAGTATTTGAGAACAGCAGCTTCCAGCAGCAAGGTATTCTGCTTCTGCAGTAGATATAGCTATGGAAGTCTGCTTTTTACTAAACCAGGAGATCAGTCTATCACCAAGGAATTGACAAAAACCACTTGTGCTTTTCCTGTCTAGTTTGCAACCTGCATAATCAGCATCTGAATATCCAATAAGATTGAAAGATGAATCATTGGGATACCATAAGCCGACATTTTGAGTTTCCTTTAAGTACTTCAGTATACGTTTCGCAGCAATATAATGAGATTGCTTGGGTTTAGATTGAAATCTTGTAGAAATGCAAACATCAAATAAAATATCAAGTCTATTGGCAGTAAAATACAATAGTGAGCCAATAAGACCACGATACTGAGTTACCTCTACTGGAATTCCACTTTCATCCTTATCAAGCTTGGTAGATGAGCTCATTGGAGTAGAAACAGCAGAGCATGCTTCCATACCAAACTTTTTCAGAAGTTCCTTGGTATACTTAGCTTGATTTATGAAAATTTCAGTATCAAGTTTTTTGATTTGTAGTCCTAGGAAGAATGTTAATTCCCCTATCATACTTATTTCGAATTGTTCCTGCATCAATTTGGAAAACTTTTCACACAGTTTGGGATTAATTGACCCAAAAATAATGGCATCAACATAAATCTGCACTAATAGAATGTGCTTATTCTTTATTAAAGTGAACAAAGTCTTGTCTGTTGTGCTAATTGTAAAATCATGATTGACAAGGAATTGAGAGAGGGTGTCATACCACGCTCTAGGTGCCTGTTTTAAACCATACAGGGCTTTTTGTAATTTGAATACATGATGTGGTGAAAAATGATCAATAAAACCTGGAGGTTGTTCGACGTAGACCTCTTTTTGTAGTAGACCATTTAGGAAGGCACTCTTCACATCCATTTGATAAACTTTGAAATTCTTAAAAGCAACAAAGGCTAAAAATATTCTGATAGCTTCAAGCCTTGCTACTGGTGCATAAGTTTCATCATAGTATATTCCTTCTTCTTGTCTGAAACTTTGGGCCACCAGTCTTGCTTTATTTCTGATCACAGTGCCTTCTTCATTTAGCTTGTTTCTAAATACCCACCGAGTTCCAATTACAGCTTGGTGAGTTGGTCTAGGTACTAGAAACTAAACTTCATTCCTTTTAAATTGATTCAGTTCTTCCTGCATGGCTTCGATCCAGCTAGGATCCAGAAGAGCTTCTTCAATTTTCTTCGGTATCCTGAGAAATGAAAGCAGCATCCATATATTCATTAATCATTTGCCTTCTGGTTCTCGAAGAAGCTGCTGGATTTCCAATAAAAAAGGATAGAGGATGTGATTTTCTCCAAATGAAATGGTTTAAAGAAATTTTTTCCTGGTTTGATGTATTCAAAATAGGCTCAGCCAAAACAGTAGCAGGTTCTGGAATGTTCACTTCTGGTTCTGGTAAATCTTGTGTCTGAACAATTGGTTCTACCAGAGGAATGTCTGGTTCTGGATTTTGGGCATCTTTGATTTTTGGTTCTGCATCGTCTTCACTATCCAGTTCCAGATGAATCATGTCTAATCTGTTACTCAAATTAGACAAATTAGAAATTTCAGGAGCACTACTGTCTTCATCGAAGACAACATGAACAAATTCTTCAACATTGAGAGTTCTATTATTGAAGATTCTAAAAGCTTTGCTTACTGCAGAATAACCAAGAAAAAGTCCAGCATCTAATTTTGAATCAAATGCAGTCAAATAGTTTTTACCATTATTGTGCACAAAGCATTTGCAACCAAATACATGAAAGTAAGATACACTAGGCTTACTCCCTTTTCATATTTCATATAGAGTCTGATTGTGCCTCTTGTTGATCATGGTTCTGTTTTGTGTATAGCATGCGGTATTGATTGCTTCTGCCCAGAAGCGCTGAGACATGTCTGCATCTGCTAGCATTGTTCTAGCAGCTTCTTTAATAGTTCTGTTTCTCCTTTCAGGTACTCTATTTTGTTGAGGTGTTCTGGCAGCTGAATATTCATGATGAATGAATGCCCTGTTCATCTAAATAAAACTGAAGAATCTTGTTAGTAAACTCAGTACCCCGATCACTTCTGATTTTAATGACAGAAACTGATTTTTCATTTTGAATCTTTTTCAGAAGCTTGATCAGGAGGCTACTGGTTTGATCTTTTCCAGTAAGAAATATTACCCATGTAAATCTAGAAAATTCATCAACAACAACAAGTGTATACTTCATTTCCCCTAAGCTCATGATAGGGATTGGACCAAATAAGTTCATATACAATAATTCTAAACACCTTGAAGTTGATTTACTACCTTTGTTCTTGAAGCTAGATCTCACCTGCTTGCCAAGTTGACATGCAGAATAAACATGATTCTTGACAAAGTTAATATCAGGCAAACCATCATCTAAATTCTGCTTCTTGAGATTGTTGATTGACTTGAAATTCAGGTGATTCAATCTCTTGTGCCATAGCCAATGTTTATCACTAAGAGAGGCAACTAAACATGTAGGAACATTGATGGGATCTGTATTCCAAGAAACTTTGTTTGTGTTGCCTTCTCTTTTCCAGTTAACACAGTATATTCATCAACATTTTTAACTGTGCATGTGTGCTTTTGAAAAACCACAGAATAACCATTATCACACAGTTGACTAATGCTAATCAAATTGTAACAAAGATTCTCAACCAGGAGTACATCATTAATAGTTATGTTATCATGGATAATCTTACCCTTACCCACGGTTTTACCTTTAGAGTTGTCCCCAAAAGTTATCTTTGGTCCAGCACAACTCATTACTTCTGAAAGTAGATTTACTTGTCCAGTCTTATGTCTAGAACAACCACTGTCCAGGTACCATGTAGAATTGATGATGTTGGTTTTCTTCTTCTGTTTCTGCAAACACAAATTTTAGTATCTGGTATCCATATCTATTTGGGTCCAAGCCTTATCAGTCCTTTAGGGACCCACATTTTACAATTCTTGGTGACCTTGTGCTTCGGGTATCCAAAGAGGTGTATGCAACAGAAGGCCTGTTATTTCTAACAGTATGCATCTTAGAATGTTGTTCTTCCCTTCTGTTTGTGTTGTCTGGCCTGTATCTCTTCTGGACAGGTATAGAATTATAGTACTAGTAGTTTTTAACCTTCATAGAGGGTTGTCCTCCTGAGTTGAATCCTCTACTGGATTCAAAACTCTGGTGAAATCTCCCGTAGGTTCAACATAATCCAGACCATAATGCTTCCTTCTGTTCATCTGATTTACATTACTTTCAACTCGAACAGTTGGTACTTCTGGTTCATATATCACACTGGATTTAACAAAAAGAATGCATTTCCCTTTGCTTGTATCCAGTTCTGGCTTGGTACTGGTTTCAAAAGTGCTTTCATTATTGCTGAATCCGAGACCACTCCTGTCACCGGATTGCTTCTGCAACTCTTGCATCTTCTCTAAAGAAACATAAGACTTGTTCCATGCATTTACCAAAACAGATAGCTTCTGGTTTTCAGACCTCATTGTTTGGTAATCTGCATTCTCTTTCATTCTCAGTTATTAACTTACTCATTTCAACTTTTAAATCATTGCAGCTGTTCTCTTGCAAGCAAGTGAATTTACTGACTTGATCTTTTAAGTCTTGATTTTCAATCTTAACTTCCTCGAATGATTGAGAAAGTCTTGAGCACTCTTCTACCATGTCATGCAGTGCTTTAATCAAATCAGTTCATGTAAATTCGTCAGAGTCAAAGTCAAGTACCTCTCCAGATGTCGAGGTTGGTTCAATATCTGCCATGAGACATTTGATCTCTTCTGCATCACTTTCGCTAGAATGACTTTCTGAGTCAGAAGACTCAGAACTAGAATCCGCCCATTTAGATTTGCTTTCCTCAGCAATCATCGCTTTGCGGTCTCTTCTGAATTTCTTGTCATTCCTCTTGTATTCCTTCTTCTTTTGGTAATCTTTCTTGGGCTTTGGACAATCAGCAATAAAGTGACCAATCTTTCCATAGTTAAAACACGCCATGTCACCATGTGGTGAATCCTTCTTGAAGTTTCGATTAGGGCTTTGGTAGGCTCGGTGATTCTTCTTGATGAATCTGAAGAGCTTTTTCACAAAGAGAGACATAGCATCATTGCTGATCTTTTCGGCATTCTTTTCAGAAGTGCTCTCAATAATGGAAGAAGGTGATGCAAGTGGAACAGCTGTAACAGCAGCAGCAAGAGTAGCAACAGTAGCAATAATAGCAGCAAGAGCCATGGTTGGTAGATTTGTGGAGGGCTCTTCTCCACTTCTCACTTCTAGCTCGAACTCATAGGCTTTCAAGTCAGCAAACAAGTCATGTAGCTCCAACTTGTTTAGATCTTTAGAGACTCTCATGGCCATTGTTTTAACGTCTCATTCCCTGGGCAAAGCTCTCATTACTTTGAGTGTTATTTCCCTGTTGCCATACTTTTTCCCAAAGGCTGCTAGTTCATTAACCAGGCTGCTGAACCGTTCATCAAACTCATTTAGAGTTTCTCCAGCTTTCATTTTCAGATTTTCAAACTTCTGCATTGCTACATACATTTTATTTTCCTTCGTCTGCTCATTTCCTTCACATATTTGAATGAGCTTTTCCCAAATTTCTTTCGCAGTAGAGCACATCTTGATCTTGCTGAAGATGTTCTTATCAAGAGTTTTATAAAGAATGTCCTTCGCGACGTTGTCGAGATTGACTTTCTTTTTATCTTCGCCAGTCCATTCGCTTCTTGGTTTTTCAACCATTTGCAGCGCACCATCAATAACAGCAACATCTGTATTAGGCTTTAAAATATTTAATGGACCATCTGTGATGACATACCACATGTCATCATCTTGTGCTGCAAGGTGAGTTTGCATCCGGATCTTCCAGTCATCAAAGTCTTCTTTTGAGAACATGGGAAACTTGCTAAAATATGCCATAACTGTTGTAAATTTTTCAGAACAAGAGAAATCTGCTCTGATACCACTTATTGGGGATCGATGTAGAGTTTAGAAGGGGGGATGAATAAACTCTTTCCTTTGAAGATAGTTTTTGCAAAGGGTGCTAGAATCCTGTTAGAGATTGTAGTTGTTCTTGTTCAAACGTAAATCCAGCAGATCACAAATATAAGTGCGGAAACGATCCGATGAAGTAAGGTGAAAAATAGTAATAACAGTAGGCAGTAGAAGAGTAGTTGTTTCTGGAATTTCGAAGATAAAATCTTCTACGTCTCCCCTTCTTCTGTTTCCAGAAGGTATCACTAAAAGACTTTGGATTTTACATTACTCACTTGTACACACCCACTTCAGCAGGACTTATCTTTTGCCTACTGAAACTCTTAGTAACTCAACACAATATAATTCAATACAACAAGGTTCTGGAAAAGACTCTTTTCCAGATTATAAACTCTTCTTCGAAAATTATCGTAAAGTGTTTTGCTTGAAAAGGTGAAGAAACAACAGTACAAAATGATCTCCAAAGATCAGATGTAAGATATGAAGCGTGTACTGCTTTTCTGCAAATTGAGCTTGAAAGATAACGATTTGTTCGCGGTTGCTCAAAGTAACGTTGGATAGATAATATGTTTCTTGATAAAATAATCATCGTTGTTCTTTAAATGGGTTTGATCCATATATATAGATAACTTGAATCCAATGTCTATAATTAAAACGTCTTCTTTGACTTCTGATAGAAACAGCTTTATTGCTTAAAAAGGTTCCTGCAAAAAGACTATAAAACAATCAGTCTTGTTTCATACCAAAATAGGTAAAGCGTATTAAATGACTTTGTTCAGCATTTAATGAAGCATTTAATACTCGTACTTGGTAAAGTAACGGTAACATTTAAGGTTGAAACAATCGAGTAAAAGCCGTTAAGTACTGTTCTAGTGAAGCCAAGTTCTGCTTATTTCTGCTTCTGTTTTTCTAAGCCGTTGAGTACTAACTAAAGTACTGCTATAAAGCGAATCGATAGCTTCTGCTTTGTAATGACTTCTGGTAATTGTTATTCCTACTGATTTTGATTCTCATCACCACAACTAAATTAAGTCTATCACTATCTAATCAATAGAGCACCCACACCATTGCTAGATGATAAATCTCATTTTGAACTCTTATTTAACAAGACGCCTTCTTTGACTAACGTAAGAGTGTTTGGATGCTTGTGTTATGTCTCGGCTTTGCCAATATGCCACGAATTCTCACCCTCTGCTGTACTCTGTGTTTTTATTAGATACTCTAGTGTACAAAAAGAATATAAACTACTTAATCTTCGATCAAGAAAGACAATAATATCCAGAGATGTGGTATTTCATGAACTCATCTTTCCATTTGCTTTCACTAATCAATCCCTTCCCATTTTCAATCCATCATCTACTACAGTGGATCCTCACTTGCCACTGATGAACCAACAGCTACCTTTCCTTTAAATGATCCTTCACCCCCTATTCTTGCACCTTCGAATATCTCATTACGCAGGTCCACTAGAAACATTCTCTCTCCTATTTGGACACATGATTATTCTTGCTCTTTCACCCATAAACAGACCCTTAACACTTGTGTTAAACCCATGGCTAACTACCTTACATATGATCACTTCTCCAAGACACACCATCCCTTTTTAGCATCCATGTCCTTAGTTAAAGAGTCTCACTTCTGTCATGAGGCAATCGCTAATGTTAGATGGTGTGCTCTATGGATGAAGAACTTACTGCTCTAGAGAGAAATCACACATGGGATATTGTGGATCTCCCACCACAAGTGAAATCTATTGGATGCAAGTGGGTGTACAAAGTTAAACTCAAATTTGATGGGAGTGCAGAAAGATTTAAGGCACGTCTAGTGTAGAAGGAATGCATACAACAACTTGGTATTGACTTCCATGACACCTTTTCTCCCTCTGCAAATATTGTGACAATTTGATGTCTCCTCAATATGATTGTAATTCATAATTGGCCTCTTTTTCAAATGGATGTGACCGATGCTTTCCTCCAAGGGGATATGGATGAGGATACTTACATGAATCTTCCACAGTGATACAAAGTTCAGGAGGACAACGAGGTTTGCAAGTTGAGAAAGTCATTATATGGTTTAAAACAGGCTTCTTGTCGATGGAATACAAAATTGTCGAATTTCATGATTGAAGGTGGTTACAGTCAATCTCAACATGATCATTCATTGTTCTTTAAACATGATGATACTTCAATTACTCTACTTGTGGTGTATGTCGATATCATTATTATTACGGGGAGCAGTACAGTGGCTATCTAGAATTTAAAAGTGTTCCTTCATTACAAGTTGCAACTTAAAGACCTTGGTCCTCTCAAATACTTCATAGGCATCGAAATAACCCGTTCCACCTAGGGTATTTACCTTAATCAACATAAATATGCTATAGAACTTGTTACTGATACAGATATGGCAGGCACTAGACCATTTGATACACCCATGGAATTAAACAGAAAGTTCACTGGCCATGAGCTTGATTCTATCATGCACCAAAGTCATAGAAATGATTATGAGTATGCTTTACTAGCTGACCCAAATGAATACCAACTTGGTTGGTCGACTGATATACCTGACTATAACTTGACCCGACATCTGTTATGTGGTCTAATTTCTAAGCCAATTTATGCATGCTCCAAATACATATCACCTGGATGTAGATTTTCGAGTATTAAAAAAAACCCGGGCCAAGGCATTCTATTAAAACCTTATGCTTCTATGGCACTTACAACATATTGGGTTGCTTGCCTCATGACTCGTCATTCTGTTACCGATTACTATATCAAATTGGGGAGTTCAAAAATTTAGATTAATATTATATGATATTACATGACTCATCATTCTTGTTACTAGCATTTCCAAAATTAAACTAGAAATATTCAAAAATTTAGATAATATAGGAGGACATTATATGATATAATAAAAACTATAGCCCGTTATTGGTGAGAAAAAATAATGAATATATAATATTTTTAAAAAAATTAAATTTAGCAATTATCCTCATCCATAGTCAGATAAAACAAATTATGTACGTGCTAATTATAATTTAATTATTTTTAAAATATATTATTTGATTGTTCAAGTATATACTCTATTGAGTCTATATATATATATATATATATATTATATATATATATACTCTATTGTTCTAGATATAGTATATATTTGATAATCTATACTATATCTATACTATATTATTAAGTTTGAGATACTTAGAGTAACTAATTTTGGTGTCATGATCTATTTTAATAATTATATATATTAATAAAATCTTAAAATTTTAATGTAAGTTATATGTAGTTCAGCAGATAGAGTCATTGTTTCTTGGACTTCAGGTTATAGATTTAATTCTCACCTGAGGTCATTTGTTATTCTTTTATTTTTCAATTTATTTTTTAATTTATATATCTAAATTACGGTGTAATCTCTCACTATTTCTTATAATTATATTTTGATCCTCATTTAAATATAAATCAAATGAATTATAAAAAATATTATAGTGTCGGTGCACTAGTTTTTATTAAGCATACATATTAAGATTGTATTTTAAGAAAAGATTGTTACATTTGTTTTTCAGTTTTGTTTTTTAAAAAATATTTTGACATGTCTCGCCCGTAACCCAAAACAGGTCCCAACTATTTGATTGTAGGATCATGCATATGGATGTCAATTTGGATGGGTTGGGTCGAGTTGAGCAATAGTACTATTCAAAAATTGTCCAACCCGAACCCGAGCCAACCCGAAAACTCTCAACCCGAATATGAACCCAAATCAACACGATCAACCCTTATAACCTGATTTGAATTTTTTATAAATTTTTTTTAAAGAAAATTAAATAAAATTAAAAAATATAATATTAATATTTTAATTTAAACACATAATAATAAAATTTCTCTAATATATATGAATTAAATTTGACAATCTAATTATAGAAAAATAAAGTATATTTACAAAATCAAATAAACAATTATTTAAAAAATAAAAAAATGTTCAAAATAAATAATAAAATATGAAAATTTATGATATAAATATAGAATAAATATTTTTTCAGATATACAATATATAAAAATATAGGAAATATTTATTAATTATATTTTTTTTAAAAAAATTTAAAATTTTCGGTTCGATCATTTTATTCGGATCAGCTATCAAGTCCAACCCAATCTGACCCGAACCCGAAACTCCAAACCCAAACCTGATTTTTTTTCGGGTTGAACTGTGTCGGGTTGGTGGATCGTGTCTGATTTTGATACCCTTAATCAGACAGTTCGTTCTGACAGGTCTAAATATTATTTTTTTGTTTATATTTCTTTAATATTAATTATTTTAAAAATTGGGAAAAATATTAAATGAGGAAAATTTTGAAAACCACCAATGTTGAAGCCCGAACTAACTTGGTAATTTCATTGCAACTTCTCCAAAACCTTTTGTAGTAAGTACTAAAGAATGCTCCTACGTTCGCTTGTCCCACACATTAGCCGCCTGATTTATCCCGGCACCCGTTGCAATTTGTCGTTCGCTACTTATCCGAGGCATTTTAACGAACAGGAGCGATCTCTGGTACTTTTCTCAGCGATAAGGCAACGCTACTCCCCTCTTCGCTTGCGTTCTTTGTCCACGCACCCGGAAATGGGATCCCTATCCGCATTTGACGGGCAACTGCAGTACCCGACGCCTCGACGGGATGATTCTGTGGTTGATGATTATCACGGGGTTTTAGTCCCCGACCCTTATCGATGGTAATCGTAATTCGTTGAAATCTGGCGGTAAATAAGTGGAATGTGTAGTTTAAATTCTGGAAAATGGAATATTGATTGATTATTTTGGAAGAATTTAATGAAAGCTTGATTCTTTTCTTTTAATGTCGGTTTTAGCATCCCGACCATTATCGGTGGAAGTCGTAATAATCTGGCGGTATAGAAGTGGAATTATGGCGTTTAAATTCTGAGAAATGGAATATGTTTGATTGTTTTGGAAGAATTTAATTAAAGTTTGATTCTTTACTTTTGAATATCAGATTTAGTCACCGGTCCTTTAAGAACGGTATCATAATGCATCGAAATCTGGCAGTAAAGAAGTGGAATATGTGGTTTAAATGCTGCAAAATGGGATTTTTATTGATTATTTTGGAAGAACTTTATGAAGTTCGATTCCTTACTTTTGATATTAGAGGATTTGTGTGTCTTTTCCTGTTTAGTTTAGTGAATTTTTACCGTTGTGGTTAGGCTTGAGGATCCTGATTCCGAGGAGACCAAAGAGTTCGTGGAAAAGCAGGATGAAATTGACTGATTCTGTGCTCGAAACATGCGAAACTAGGGAAAAACTCCGTGAGAAGCTCACTAAGTTATACGACTTTCCCAAGTATGATGCTCCATTTAGGGCTGGTGACAAGTACTTTTATTTCCATAACACCGGTCTGCAGGCACAGAAAGCTCTATATGTTCAGGTTCCTGAATGACATTTTTTTGGCTGCATACGATTCTTTTCATGTTGAGTTTTAAGCTTAGACTATGTTATAGGATGGTTTGGATGAAGAACCCGAGGTTTTGCTTGATCCTAACACATTAAGTGAAGACGGAACCGTGGCTCTGAGTGTACATGCAGTGAGTGAGGATGCTAAGTACTTGGCGTATGGCATTAGTTCGAGTGGAAGCGATTGGGTTACTATTAAAGTTATGCGAATTGAGGATAAGAGTACTGAGCCTTACGCCATTTCATGGGTACTGGTTTCATGATTATTCTATTCGCTTTTTTACCTTGAAAAAGAATCTTAGATGGGGTTATGCTTGTTGAAATGTGTTGATCAAGCTGGATATGCGTTTTTTTGTTACAGGTTAAGTTTTCAGCAATTAGCTGGACTCATGATAGTAAAGGTTTTTTCTACAGCCGATATCCAGCTCCTTCGTAAGGATTTTTTCATGCAAAACATATTTCTACGAAGCATTTAATAGGTATCAAAAATTTTCTATAAGATGACAAATTGATTGACTGATCTTTAGCTCCTATTGAGTTTCGACATTAACCTGTCATGAAAAGTAGAAAATTTGGAAGCGCCTTAAGCAATTAATTTGGAATTGATGTTTTGTGGATTTACCATTTGGGTTGTTCTATTGTGTTATTTTGTACTAAAGGTTAGTTGTGATTGTGACGTTCTGAAAGATTTTTTTTAAAGGGAAGAAGATATATTGGATGCTGGCACAGAGACTAATGCCAACCTGCACCATGAACTGTATTATCATTTTTTGGGTACTGATCAGTGGGAAGATATCCTATGTTGGAATGATCCCGACAATCCCAAAAATACACGGTCAGCCTCAGTTAGTGAGGATGGGAAGGTAATAGTTTTGATTTCACCAGGGGGATCCGAATAAAGTGTGAACTGTCTGGCGTTGTTATTTTTTAATTTTGTGGTCACAATTTAATAATAATTAAATATAGGCACAAAAGTATGGTTGCTAAGAGGCAGTTACATCAATTCATGTTATCCGAAAATAACAATATATATCAAATTTTTAGGAGTTGAAAAGTTATTATTTTTGTACAATTGTTGATCATGATATGACATTACGTTTGTGATGTCTGCATGGCACAGCAAGAGACGATGGCTGATTTTTTTCTAAATTGAACCTGTTGAACAGCCTTATAATGGACACTTATAGATCTGATATTATTTGTAAAAATGCGTTATTTCATAATCCTTATCCAATCTCTAGGTGCAATTAGAGATTTTTATATTATTTTTAAAAGTTGTTTAAGCTTCAGTTAGTCGTGTGGTTTGAGTAACAAATAATTTTCCTTATACTTTACGCTGACTTAATATCTCATTCACTTTGGAACTAATCACTGATTTTTGTTTATTTTTGAATTTGCAGTACGTACTTTTGTACACTTTTGAAAATTGTGATCCTGTCAACAAGGTTTATTACTGCGATATGTCAGTGCTCCCCAACGGGCTTGAAGGTTATAGAGGGAAGAAGGACTTGCTTCCTTTTGTCAGGCTTGTTGATAACTTTGATGCTTCATATGGATATGTCGCAAATGATGACACAGTTTTCACATTCTTTACTAACAAGGATGCTCCTAGAAACAAGCTAATCCGAGTTGATTTGAAAGAACCCAGTCTTTGGACTGAAGTACTTCAAGAAGATAAAAAAGACGTGCTTGAATCTGCTGTGGCCGTTAATGGAAATCAGATTGTGGTGAATTATTTGAGTGATGTGAAAAATGTTTTGCAGTTAAGGGACTTGAAAACTGGTACCTTTCTGCACTTCCTACCACTGGAAATTGGATCAGTATCTGAGATTTCTTCAAGACGGAAAGACAGCATTATTTTTATAGGGTTTACAAGCTTTCTTATCCCGGGAATTATATATACGTGCAACCTAGAAGCTGACGTCCCAGAGATGAGAATCTTTCGTGAAATTGTTGTGCCTGGCTTTGACAGGAATGAGTTTGAAACCAGTCAGGTAAATAATTTATTGAGCATTTGCAGTTTTGCGACAGAACAACACCTTGTTAAAACTTTTCTGTTTTGTTGTGATATTGTGGTTCTGTGTCATACACGTTGGAGAAATTTGAAATGTTTATAAGTTCCTTTAATTTTTACTTCAGGTTAGTTTTTTAAAAGACAAAATTGCTAAGAAAATCATTTACATCTTTTTAAAAACTTGTACTTTAAATTACTAAATGATAGAAAATGAAATTAGCAATCTAACAGATTCAAAACTAGAAAATACCGTGGAAGAAAAATATTGAGATGTCAATCACATAACTAGGATGAAAAAATGGGGATTATCAATGAATTGTTCTTGAGAGTTGAAGTAAAAGAAAAAAATTAGGGCACGAAAATAAGTTAGATTAATTTGATTTTTAGAGGGAAGAGTAAGGAGAATTAGTTGAAAGTGTAAGAAGCTTTAGCTTATTACAATCCCTTTTAACTAAGCTTACTAGTGTATCTGTAATAAGTTTAAAGCTTAGTAAAGTGTAGATAATCACTGAGATATCCCCTTAAAATCAGACAGAATTTTGAAGTAGTAGAAAATAAAATAGAAAAAATAAATAAATCGAGAAATTAAAGCATTAGAGCTAGTTGGGACGCATGAGACGCTTTTGTCATTAATTGTTTCACATTTTTATTAGAGTTTTAAGATATGATTGTTAAAAATATTCAAAGTCTTTCATGTTAGGGAAAGCCTTCTTATCGAATCAATGGTGTGAGTTCGCTTTGTCCAATGATGGGCCATTTTTGGGGCAAATGAAGCACCCATAACTCACTGTCATAGACTCATACACCTCCAGGTCAAATGCTACCTGCATTCCAAAAGGCCTTTTTTTAGTCCCTTGTCTCAGCGAGAATACAGTATGAGATACCATTTCTACTTTCAAATTCTAAACCCATACATCTTGGTTGAGTGAAAAGATATTATTATTTTTTTCTGTGGTGTCCCACTTAGTATTACTGATTGTACAAAGAAACTCGCTATTAAAACTACACTTTATCTCCTTGGTTTGGGAACTTCACCAAATATTGTAGAGGCCCGTATTTTCGTACTTGAAAATTTGCGGAATAATTTAAATTTTCTCTTTAAATAAATTAAAATGCCTCATTCATAAAATATACTAATAAAAAGATTCAATGTTTAAAGTAGCAGCGGAAGTAAATAATGTTTTCAAAATAATAACTTAAAATAATTCAACAAAATAAAAACTGAGTCTGGAATAAAAATAATAAGTGCTGAAAATGAGGTCCTCGGGTTCCTACTACTGTCGACCCTAAGATGGCTCACTGGTCCCCGTCCTCGGTCCCGACCTCATCAGTATCTACTAACAATCAAGTCTAGTGAGTCTAAAGACTCAGCATGCATATATCATGGATAACAAGTAAAAATATCGTAAACATCTGGCGTAACGTAAAATATCATATCATAGAGCGTAACGTGAAAAGTCGTGCCATGAATAATTATAAATACGTGCATAACTGAAAAATCGTAAGTGAAATGTTTGCTCGACAGAGCCCTGTCATAAAATAGCATATCATAATTTTCTGTTGAGAATATGTTCTACGCAAGTGGCCCATAACATGAACTGAATCGTCTGATCAGACTAAACCACAGTATATTGGGCGGTAGAGATCATCACATCCCTTGGACTGGATATCCGTACCCATACATGAACATGAACCGGTCAGTAGCCACCGGATGAGGTAATAATCCCGTGATAAGCTGCAATCCCATGAGCGTGAGGTGGCCACAAGCAATATCGCATATATCTCAAAAAATGAAACTTTTATATTTTACGCACGTACTATAATTAAAATCCTGGATTATTTTACCGAATGGGTTGGATCGTTCCCAGGCTCGCTGCGACCTAAATCTAACATGAAAAACATGCAAATGACTTAACTTGACCAACGCTTCAAAATCGAACTAAAAACGAGACTATTACGCCCAACAAACTTAATATTTTACCATGACTCCGTACCAACCCGAACCAACATCGAACCATCATTTAGTCATGATTAAAATACACCTAAAAATATTGGAAAATAATTACCAAGGGCTGTAATACACGAAAATTGTGCATGGAGGCCAAAATCATGAAACGCTCTTTCGAGAGTCACTTTGGCACATCGCACCGTAAATTCTCGTACGACTTCTAAACTTAACCAAATCACGAACGGCCAAAAACATGACCTTCCTAACTCAATAAGGCACTGTCCAGTCCAAGGCCATAGGCTAAAAGCCAACAAAGAACTCAAACGAGCCTCTGAACCGAAGCACAAAGTTGCTGTCAAGAAAATTACAGCAGCAGCTGTTGCGCTTCCTTGCGTCGTTTGCAAGGCTAATGGCCATTGGGGCTTGAACCACCGACCAGAGCCTCTTGCCAACTTCCTAAGGTATGGTTTGAACCATGGCTAAGGGCCCTAGGCCAACCACAATTCCAGCCAACACCTACGACAATTCAAGCTTCACCCGAGAACACACACATGGCACGCGTGGGGGTGTTGCTGTCAAATGAAGGATCCAATGGCTATGAGGTTAACCATGGTCCATGCTAGACATGCTAAGGTGTTGCATGAGTCATGGCTAAGGGCTAGAAGCCAACCACAATCCCACTTGACACCATAAATTCGAAACTCAACACACACAACCAAAACCAGAAAATGAATAACGATGGGGTGCTGTTCTTGTTTTATTTTTTTTTAAAACCGATGGGAACGTGAACCAAGCCATGAAAGGGCATCTTGGTCACGTCCTAGGCATGTCAAGGAAGGGTTCCAACCATGGTTACAGGCCCAAAAGCCAACCAAGATTCGAACCTCCCTGTACAAACCGAAAACCAGAATTTCGAGACACCAAAATGCACCATGGACGAGTTGCTGTCCATTCGTGTTGCTGGGGGGGGGGAAAGGCTTTAACCAATGGACAAATCCCTTCCTAACACACCCTATATCATGTCTATAAGCAGCCTTGAGCCCCTGGAAATCGATCCAACCCTGAAACCACAAAAACATCAAAACCGTGAGAGCATAGGTGGAAACGGAAAAATTCTGCACCATATTTTCGAAAATTCCTTGACATGATTTCGGTTTTGCTTCAAAATTTAAGAACAAATATGGTTTAAAAATATGTATATGACTTGATTGAAGAGCAAGGGATAATATAAACATGCCTTGGATTTGTTTGAAACGAAAACAGATCAATACGACGACGCGGCGCGGCGGAGACGGAGTCCTCTTTTCTTACTTGTTTTTCTCACTTATTTTCTCACGATTTTTCTCTTGTGCTCTCTCGATTTTTCCTCTATGAAAATGCTCTGAATTTTCGAGAATGGTGAGGGAGAAAATGTCTAGGAGAGGAAGGGAAAGTCTACCAATTAAATGGGATGGAATGGCAAGATTAAAAAATCTTTCTATCTAGAGTTTGAGAGATAAGGAAGTTGCTATGATATCAAGGGATTTGAGGGGGATATGGGGGAGGTGTTGGCCGAATTCTAGTCTAGGTTCAAGGTAGAAAATTGTTTATTTGTTTAATTATTGAAGATTAAATGGTGAGGGAATTATCTACAAGAATGGATTAAGGAAATGAATCAAGTGGTGAGTTGTCTACTATTTTAAATCTTTTAGGGGTGATGGCCGAAAATTACTAGATAAAATGGGTAGGAAAATTGCTTAATTAATAATTATTGAGGATTTAAAGTTGAAGGAATTTTCTATGCCATGAAAGGATTAAGGAAAGATATAAGAATTGGAGAGTTGCCAAAAGTTTTTAAATTTAAATTTGTAGTGGCCGAAAATTGTTTGATAAAGGAGGGAAAATATTGCTTAGATATTGTATTTTAAATCTTTAAAGTTTTATCTACTCATTAAGTATTTTAGTGAATAAATAAATTAATTATTGAATCTAAAAGAATTATTTACTATTTATCTCAAATTACTTAAATAAATTATTTACTTAAATTAATTATTGAACCTAAAGTCTCCGGGCCTCGACGGCATGGCCAACACTGGTGCCGAGATAAAAGCTTGCTTCAAAGTATCGAAGCTCTTCTGACACTCATCGCTCCACACAAATTTAACATTCTTCTTTGTCAACGACGTGAGTGGAACTGCGATAGAGGAGAATCCCTGAATAAACTTCCGATAATATCCTGCTAGCCCAAGGAAACTACGGATCTCTGATGCATTCTGCGGCACAACCCAATCTCTGACTGTTGCAACTTTCGTTGGGTCTACCTCAATACCACTACTAGAAACGATGTGGCCTAAGAACGCCACCTTCTCTAACCAGAATTCGCACTTACTGAACTTCGCGAATAACTTATGCTTCTGTAGGGTCTGCAAAACTGCGGTCAGATGTCTGCTGTGATCCTCTTGATTCTTTGAGTAGACGAGAATGTCGTCTATGAATACTATCACAAACTGATCAAGATACGGCTGAAATACGCGATTCATGAGATCCATGAAGATCGCTGGCGCATTCGTCAAACCGAACGGCATCACAAGGAACTTGAAGTGGCCATAACGAGTCCTGAAGGCAGTCTTGAGAACATCGGCGTCTTTCACCCTCAACTGGTGATAGCCAGAACGTAGATCGATCTTAGAGAATACTGAAGCTCCCTGTAACTGATCAAATAGATCTTCAATCCTCGGAAGTGGGTATTTGTTCTTCACTGTAACCCTGTTCAACTCCCGGTAGTCAATGCAAAGCCTCATCGTGCCATCCTTCTTCTTCACAAACAAGACTGGCGCGCCCCATGGTGAAAAACTCGAGCGAATGAACTCCTTGTCAAGAAGTTCCTGAATCTGCTTCTTAAGTTCTGCCATCTTTGTCGGTGCTAATCGGTACGGTGCTTTGGAGATCGGAGCCGTACCTGGCATAAGCTCAATAGAAAACTCCACCTCTCGCTCGGGTGGCATACCAGAGACGTCGTCAGGGAACACGTCTAGAAAATCCCTAACAATTGGGACATCGGAGGCTGACTGACTGGGTGCCTCGGGAACGGATATAAAAGTCGCTAAGAACGCTCGACACCCTCTATGCATGAGCTTCCTAGCCTGGACACATGATATCAAACGCGGTAAATGAAAGTACCTGTCTGGCTCGAATAAGAACTGCGCCATCCCAGGCGGTCGGACTAGAACAGATCTCCGCTGAAAGTCGATCAAAACCCTGTTCCGTAATAGCCAGTCCATCCCCAGAATGATGTCGAACTCTGGCATCGGCAAAACGATAAGATCTGCATAAACAAGATTGCCATGAAGCTCGAGGTCTATGTCTCGGATCACATTAGTGGCTGCTAGCTCCTCTCCAGAAGGTAGTACTACTGAATACGCCACGTCTAGCCCAATGGTTTTGACA
Organism: Primulina tabacum; assembly: GCF_025594145.1. Classification (NCBI taxonomy): domain Eukaryota; kingdom Viridiplantae; phylum Streptophyta; class Magnoliopsida; order Lamiales; family Gesneriaceae; genus Primulina; species Primulina tabacum. The sequence goes on along the minus strand of NC_134561.1, from coordinate 2,654,086 downwards.
TTGAGGAAATTAGCAAAGGCCTCTGAAATGAACGAATGAGTAGCCCCTGAATCTATCAAGGCATTCGTAGCTGAACCGGCTATAAAAATTCTCCCTGAAAGATTGGAACACTAAGCTGAACCCAATAATCACAAGAACTAACCTATAGACATGCGAAGGTCAAAGTTCTTCTAACCTAATTCCCGAAAGTATCACTGATTAGAGCATGCAATCCTATCACAATTCTAAGTTCAAAATCTTAATCCAGGTTCCCAAAACATTGAATTTCAAATATTAACTTAAAGCTTTAAGATACATGTCATGAGCATGGTGTCTGGGTTCGTCTCCGCTGCATGGAGTGCAAAAACTCTGCCTTGGGCAGGCAGACTCCCCCATGGGCATTGCTACAGCAAGTGGTCTGGACTACCACACTTGTAACACTTCCCTGAACCATACATACACGCTCCAGCATGGCGGCGTGTGCACCTAGGGCAGACTGGGTGCTCAAAAGTCCTCGGGACTGCGCGTCCCCGCTGCTGCTGCTGTCCTCTGTTTCTGGGTGGACCGTGGAAAGACCTCTTATTCTGTGGCTGCTGCTGAGGAGGAGGGCGGTGCGGTACTTGGACTGGTCGCTTGCCCTGGCGATCTCTCTCATTGTCAATCAGATCCTGCTCTGCAACTAGAGCTCTGGAGACGGCGACATCATAAGTAGTAGGGCCAGCCACCCTAACATCACGGCACAAGATCGGCCGTAGACCATTCATAAACTGTCTCAACTTAGCTCCCGCATCATTGGCAATCAGGTTCACGAAATGGCAACCCCTCTCAAACTTACGGATGAGAAGAATTACCCTACCCACGATCTAGAGTTGGCAGCCGTAGTTTTTGCCTTGAAGATTTGGAGGCATTATTTGTACGGAGAGAAGTGCCAGATCTTTACCGACCATAAGAGCCTCAAGTACTTCTTTACGCAGAAAGAGCTGAATATGCGTCAGAGGCGTTGGTTGGAGCTAGTGAAGGACTATGATTGTGACATTAGCTACCACCTGGGTAAAGCTAATGTAGTTGCGGATGCATTGAGCAGGAAAGTCGCAGTGATGGCTCATCTAGCGATTTCGAGGACCTCTTCAGTCTGAGATGCAGAAGTTTGATCCAGAGACTTATCCTCGAGGTTGAGTTCCCCGTCTATCTACTTTGACGATTCAGTCTTCTCTTCTAGACCGTATTCGCAGTGGGCAGTCAGCAGATGAGCAGTTGGCAAAGTGGAAGCAGAGAGATGAGGCCAATGGCAGTGTCTTGTATACAGTTAGCGACGGTGTTGTGAGATACCGAGACAGAATGTGGGTTTCTAGCAGTGATTTTATTCGAGCAGATATATTATCAAAGGCCCATATGTCGCCGTACTCTATTCATCCTGGGAGTACGAAGATGTACAAAGATCTGCAGTTGTTGTATTGGTGGCCCGGGATGAAGAAGGATATCAGACGTTTCGTATCCGAGTGTCTGACGTGTCAGCTAGTGAAAGCGGAGCATCAGAGACCAGCAGGTATGCTCAAGCCTCTTCCTATTCCCGAGTGGAAGTGGGAGAATATTACCATGGACTTCGTGGTAGGTTTGTCGAAGTGAGTCAGAGGATCAAATACTATCTGGGTGATTGTTGATCGTCTTACCAAATCAGCGCACTTCTTGCCTATCAAGACGACTTTCACCATGATTCAGTATACAGAGTTGTATATCCGAGAGATATTTAGACTTCATGGTATTCCCGGTTCTATCGTGTCTGACCGAGATCCTAGATTCACTTCTGCATTTTGGAAGAGTCTGCATTCAGCAGTGGGTACGAAGTTGTTGTTTAGCACAGCTTTCCACCCTCAGACAGATGGTCAGTCAGAGAGAGTTATCCAGATTTTGGAGGATCTTCTCCGTGCTTGTGTCATGGATTTCTCAGAGAGTTGGGAGTCGAATTTGCTATTGGTAGAGTTCACCTATAACAACAGCTTCCAGTCGTCTATAGGTATGGCTCCGTTTGAAGCACTGTATGGTCGTAAGTGCAGATCGCCAGTTCATTGGGATGAAGTAGGGGAGAGAACGGAATTGGGTCCGGAGATCATTCAACAGGCTGCCGATGTAGTAGTCAAGATCCGCGATAGGATGAGGACTGCTCAGAGTCGACAGAAGAGTTATGCGGATCAGAGGAGGAGAAATCTAGAGTTTGCTGTTGGCGACCATGTTTTTGTGAAGGTAGCACCTATGAAGGGTGTCATGCGATTTGGGAAGAAAGGAAAGCTCAGTCCGAGATTCATCGGACCAGTTTGAGATCCTCGACAGGGTTGGGACGCTAGCTTATCGTGTTGCCTCTTCCGCCGAATCTGGCCGGAGTACACAATGTGTTCCACGTCTCTATGCTGAGGAAGTATATGGCGAATCCTTCGCATGTCCTGAATTTTGAACCGTTGTAGCTCACTCCGAACCTGTCTTATGAAGAGAGACCAGTGCAAATCTTAGACAGACAGGAGAAGAAGCTTCGGAACAAGATGGTTAAGCGAGTGAAAGTCAAATGGCTTAATCATTCAGAGGAGGAAGCTACGTGGGAATCTGAGCCAGAGATGAGGAGTCGGTATCCCGAGTTATTCGGTAAGTTTTAATTTCGATGACGAAATTTCTTTCAAGGGAGGGAGAGTTGTAGAACTCGTTAAACCAGACTACGTCTAAGCCATGCATAATGTCCAGTATTTAAATTAAAAATGATTTCTTTATTTTTAGGCATTTTAAAGTTATTTAGTCTTGATTATTTATTTTAAATCACATGAGTATAATTTTATCTTTTCAGTTAAATAAGTGAGGCCGGACTGGAGTTAAAGTAAAGAGATAAATTTTAATAATGAGAAAATATTCCTAGAATTTATTTAAGATAAATAATAAGTTAATTTAATGTAAAATAATGTTTAAAGGATTTATTTAAGTAATTTGAGATAAATAGTAAATAATTCTTTTAGGTTCAATAATTAATTTATTTATTCACTAAAATACTTAATGAGTAGATAAAACTTTAAAGATTTAAAATACAATATTTAAGCAATATTTTTCCTCCTTTATCAAACAATTTTCGGCCACTACACATTTAAATTTAAAAACTTTTGGCAACTCTCCATTCTTATATATTTCCTTAATCCTTTCATGGCATAGATAATTCCTTCAACTTTAAATCCTCAATAATTATTAATTAAGCAATTTTCCTACCCATTTTATCTAGTAATTTTCGGCCATCACCCCTAAAAGATTTAAAATAGTAGACAACTCACCACTTGATTCATTTCCTTAATCCATTCTTGGTAGATAATTCCCTCACCATTTAATCTTCAATAATTAAACAAATAAACAATTTTCTACCTTAAACCTAGACTAGAATTCGGCCAACACCTCCCACATATCCCCCTCAAATCCCTTGATATCATAGCAACTTCCTTATCTCTCAAACTCTAGATAGAAAGATTTTTTAATCTTGCCATTCCATCCCATTTAATTGGTAGACTTTCCCTTCCTCTCCTAGACATTTTCTCCCTCACCATTCTCGAAAATTCAGAGCATTTTCATAGAGGAAAATCGAGAGAGCACAAGAGAAAATCGTGAGAAAATAAGAGAGAAAAACAAGTAAGAAAAGAGGACTCTGTCTCCGCCGCGCCGCGTCGTCGTATTGATCTGTTTTCGTTTCAAACAAATCCAAGGCATGTTTATATTATCCCTTGCTCTTCAATCAAGTCATATACATATTTTTAAACCATATTTGTTCTTAAATTTTGAAGCAAAACCGAAATCATGTCAAGGAATTTTCGAAAATATGGTGCAGAATTTTTCCGTTTCCACCTATGCTCTCACGGTTTTGATGTTTTTGTGGTTTCAGGGTTGGCTCGATTTCCAGGGGCTCAAGGCTGCTTATAGACATGATATAGGGTGTGTTAGGAAGGGATTTGTCCATTGGTTAAAGCCTCCCCCCCCCCCCCCCCCCAGCAACACGAATGGACAGCAACTCGTCCATGGTGCATTTTGGTGTCTCGAAATTCTGGTTTTCGGTTTGTACACGGAGGTTCGAATCTTGGTTGGCTCTTGACATGCCTAGGACGTGACCAAGATGCCCTTTCATGGCTTGGTTCACGTTCCCATCGGTTTAAAAAAAAATAAAACAAGAACAGCACCCCATCGTTATTCATTTTCTGGTTTTGGTTGTGTGTGTTGAGTTTCGAATTTATGGTGTCAAGTGGGTTGTGGTTGGCTTCTAGCCCTTAGCCATGACTCATGCAACACCTTAGCATGTCTAGCATGGACCATGGTTAACCTCATAGCCATTGGATCCTTCATTTGACAGCAAAACAAGCAACACCCCCACGCGTGCCATGTGTGTGTTCTCGGGTGAAGCTTGTATTGTCGTAGGTGTTTGCTGGAATTGTGGTTGGCCTAGGGCCCTTAGCCATGGTTCAAACCATACCTTAGGATGTTGGCAAGAGGCTCTGGTCGGTGGTTCAAGCCCCAATGGCCATTAGCCTTGCAAACGACGCAAGGAAGCGCAACAGCTGCTGCTGTAATTTTCTTGACAGCAACTTTGTGCTTCGGTTCAGAGGCTCGTTTGAGTTCTTGGTTGGCTTTTAGCATATGGCCTTGGACTGGACAGTACCTCATCAAGTTAGGAAGGTCATGTTTTTGGCCGTTTCTGATTTGGTTAAGTTTAGAGGTCGTACGAGAATTTACGGTGCAATGTGCCAAAGTGACTCTCGAAAGAGCGTTTCATGATTTTGGCCTCCATGCACAATTTTCGTGTATTACAGCCCTTGGTAATTATTTTCCAGTATTTTTAGGTGTATTTTAATCATGACTAAATGATGGTTCGATGTTGGTTCGAGTTGGTACGGAGTCATGGTAAAATATTAAGTTTGTTGGGCGTAATAGTCTCGTTTTTAGTTCGATTTTGAAGCGTTGGTCAAGTTAAGTTATTTGCATGTTTTTCATGTTAGATTTAGGTCGCAGCGAGCCTGGGAACGATCCAACCCATTCGGTAAAATAAGACAGGATTTTAATTATAGTACGTGCGTAAAATATAAAAGTTTCATTTTTTGAGATATATGCGATATTGCTGGTGGCCACCTCACGCTCATGGGACTGCAGCTTATCATGGGATTATTACTTCATCCGGTGGCTACTGACCGGTTCATGTTCATGTATGGGTACGGATATCCAGTCCAAGGGCTGTGATGATCTCTACCGCCCAGTATACTGTGGTTCTGATCAGACGATTCAGTTCATGTTATGGGCCACTTGCGTAGAACATATTCTCAACATAAAATTATGATATGCTATTTTATGACAGGGCTCTGTCGAGCAAACATTTCACTTACGATTTTTCAGTTATGCACGTATTTATAATTATTCATGGCACGACTTTTCACGTTACGCTCTATGATATGATATTTTACGTTACGCCAGATGTTTACGATATTTTTACTTGTTATCCATGATATATGCATGCTGACTCACTAGACTTGATTGTTGTAGGTACTGATGAGGTCGGGACCGATGGCGGGGACCGGTGAGCCATCTTGGGTCGACAGTAGTAGGAACCCGAGGACCTCATTTTCAGCACTTATTATTTTTATTCCAGACTCAGTTTTTATTTTGTTGAATTATTTTAAGTTGTTATTTTGCTACTTTAAATATTGAATCTTTTTATCAGTATATTTTATGAATGAGGCATTTTAATTTATTTAAAGAGAAAATTTTAAATTATTCCGCAAATTTTCAAGTACGAAAATACGGGCCTCTACAAATATGCCTCTAGAATTGAAATGCTAGAACTAATTTTTCTGTGGTATCCCATTAGATGATGCTGAGCCAGTGCTGGTATGAATCACTTCTCAAGTCTGACGTGGTGAAGTTCCCAAACCATGCAGATAAATCTACTTTCAGTTATGAATTGCCTTCATCGGTTGTAAAAAAACAAGTTTTCTTTTTCTACGTGGGAGTTCCATTTGACACTTTTTCTTGCAAATAGATTTCAATTTTAGCTTTTGTCTACGACCTTGATGTTTATATTGCATTACACATTAAAAAAAAAACCTGTTTCACTTGTTTGAAGGCAAAGAGGAGTTGATGAAAAATAATGTGTATCCTTGATATTTTCATTTTCTTGATTGGGTTTTTTTTATCAGGTGTTTATAACTAGTAAAGATGGTACTAAGGTACCTATATTCATAGTGTCTAGAAAGGGACTAGACCTGGATGGATCACATCCCTGTTTACTCTATGGATATGGTGGATTTAATATCAATATTACACCATATTTTACTGTTGGACGTATAGTTATGGCAAAACATTTAGATGTTGTTTTCTGCTCTGCAAACATCCGTGGAGGGGGAGAATATGGAGAAGAATGGCACAAAGCTGGAGCTTTAGCAAAGAAGCAGAATTGCTTTGATGACTTTATATCAGCTGCTGAGTATCTTGTCTCTGCTGGTTATACTCGGCCCAAAAACTTGTGTATTGAAGGTGGAAGCAATGGAGGGCTTCTAGTTGGGGCTTGCATCAATCAGGTATATCTCGCTATCATCTTTTAATCACCTTTATCCGGCTTACTTTTTATCTCAGTTGCTCAATACAATAATCATGGGATGCTTGTGACTTCAGAGACCTGATCTTTTTGGCTGTGCTCTTGCTCATGTTGGCGTTATGGACATGCTAAGATTTCATAAGTTCACCATTGGTGAGGAAAGCTTTTTAAAGAATGCTCCTCTCAGCTCTTAAATTATGTCTATGTCTTTAACGGTCTTTAAAATACTTTCTGCCGCTAAACTAGGCCATGCATGGACCTCAGACTATGGCTGTTCAGATAAGGAGGAAGAGTTTCATTGGCTAATCAAGTGAGCTATTTACCTTTTTTCTAAAAATTTTGAAATTATCTGGCTTTTATCAAAAAGAAAAAGAAAATCAACTTCTTGTGTTTTTCATGATGTGATGGGAATAAACATACAAATTGTAGTGCTATAATTTTTTTAATATGTTTGTTTAGCACAAAACATGTGCTTAAGTTAACTTGTTTAGTTTGTTTATTAGTTCTTTTTTTTGGCAGTTTTTGAATTTGAAGCTGCTTCAGTTAATTTTGTTTGATTCTCTCTCCACGGTTTCTTTTCTTCTCTAAGTTCATTTGCTTTTATTCTCTTTTTGTTTTCCATGACTGTTCCCTCAGGTACTCGCCCCTGCATAATGTGAGGCGACCCTGGGATAAACCTTCTGACAAGCTAATTCAGTATCCATCCACCATGATACTGACTGCTGACCATGATGATCGGGTTGTGCCACTGCACTCACTGAAATTATTGGCGGTACGTGACTTGCTACTGAAAGTTTTAACTATAGACTCTGTTACGTTCTTCACAAGGTTCTAAAAAATCGCATTTTCCTCTTTCATAATTTTTGTTTCTGGTGGTTACACTTCCTTACATGGCTGTGAACTTTGTGGTTCTATATTATGCCATTATTTCACCACTCTCAGAAAGGCAGAAGCTTGTAAAAAATAATCACTATTAATAGCACAAACTGATTCTGATGAATTCGATGAACTTCAGAAACTTGTTAAACTTATAGACTTCACCTTTCATCAATCATTCACCGACCTTTTGCTTGTTTGTTCTTACTAACAGACGATGCAGCATGTTCTCTGCACAAGCTTGGAAAGAAGTCCTCAAACCAACCCAATAATAGGACGTATAGAAAGTAAGGCAGGGCATGGAGCCGGAATGCCAACCCAGAAAGTGGTAAACTAAGATTTGCATTTGTTTTAATTGCTCGAGTTTTCAATCATGACTAGTGTAATTTGGGATCAAGAGGCGAGAGATCCACTAGTTTAAGACTAGTAAGACTTATCTGATGGTCATGATGACCCGGTCTTTCTATAATGACTTGACTGACATTGAAATCCTGTATCTCAGATCGATGCAGCCGCAGACAGCTATAGCTTCATGGCGAAAATGGTGGGCGCGTCCTGGATCCACTAGACAACGCATGCTTAATGTCTTTTGGGACGGAAGAAAAAACTATCTCGAATTTTAGAGGTTACTTTCAATCCTTGGTCAGATACATTGAATTGGCAAAATTCTTGCCTATAATGGTTTGCTGCCCCTATTGAAATTGGCTAATGCGTATGCAGACCAATGTTGTTCCTTTCATAAGATTTTATGCTAAATTTTTCAATCATGAATGTCATTATATTTGTGTTTAGAGTGTATTTTCTAAGCTTGGAAGTTCCCTAAAACCTTTATATGTATGTAGTTTATTGGAAAAAAAACATTTGGTAAGATCTTCCATCTCCTTTTGATCTTTATTTTTCCGAGGGGAGCTAATTTTGTCATTTGAACAAGTGATAATTTCTGTCGATTAACAGAATTTTTTTTAACAAATCATACAAAAGTACATGTTAGCCTCATTTCCAATAAAATCAAGTACAGCGTGCAGGTTCATTAAAACCCATTACCCGACCTGTTTATAGATCAATTGACTGGGTTGACCCATCTGACAAACAATTTGATCGAGGTTCGTGACGGGTTCAATATGGAGTCAGGTTTAACTATTTTTGCAGCCATCTCTTGATTTATTTCGTAAAATTGTTGGATCATAGATCAGTTCGACACACATTCAAGTTCCAACAAGAATGCTTCTTGATTCAAAACAAACTTTAAACTTTGTTACTATCTCTCAGTAAAGCTCAAAAGTTAGTTTCGACAATAATTCGCTTTAATATGATGAAATATTACATTTGAATGTAAAATTGGTATTTCGGTTCGGTCAAATTGTTGTTTATTTAAAAAATAAGATAGCAGTTGGTTCGGTTTTAGTTTTGAATGTAAAATTTGGATTACCAATAATTTATATATATAATTATTATTGGGTCGAACTTTTTACAATTTTTTTTTTTTTTTTTTTGTATTGAGCTTTAAACATATATAAAAAAATTATTGGGCTTTAAACATTTGAAGTTCAATTTTATTATTACAAGTCCTAAATCATTATAATTATTCATCAACTTATTATAGAGAAAAAAACAATTTTTTTATAAAAACTTATTGATTATTTCGGTTATTGACCGAAATTTTATTAGTTCAGTTTAATTGATTTTTATAGCTAAAATTGGTCGGTTTGATTGGTAAAAAAATCGATTTGTTCAGTTTCGGTATTTTCTGTTCGTTCGGTTCGGGCCGATTGCACACACCTACTTTTCTCAAGGAGTTTATTTCCAATTACACAAAAAAAATGAGTTTAGTTAGATTTAAGATATGAGTTTGAATAAGAATCCGACAGAGTAAGAAAATTTTGAAATTATCTTAATCCTCTTCTTTTTTTCTTTTTCTTTTTTCTTTTTTTAACTCCAACCCTATCTAATTTTAACCGATGTTTCTTGCAACCTCCGGATTATAATCAATAAAAAGTTTAATAATTAAAATATTTGTTAGGTTCGAGTTTAGAGTCTAGAAAGGAATTTAAAATTCTTTCGAAATATTTTGACTTAAGATTATTCTCATGTTGGGGAAAACCTATAAACCGCATAATCCATCATAATAAATCATCAAGAATTTGACTGAAATCTTAAGCGGAAGCGTACCTGAAGCCATAATCCTGAATTCTTTAAAACGTGTCTTGATCTTCCAGATCTACGCGCTCTTTCCTTGAGAGAATCCTTTAGTTTCTCTTCAGAACTATTTTCTTAATGGGGGAGAGAATAGTGAAAGTGATAACGCGAGATCTGGGGACCATGACCCATATTTATAGATAATGTTTACCAATATTTTCTGATATTTCTGTTTTAGCCCATCATAAAAACAGAAATTACACTTATGTCTCTACACATTAAAGGCCCACAACCCATTAGATACATTAAAGCCCAATAACCCGAACCATTAATTGATCACTTTATTTTTGGCTTAACTTAATAGACAACCCACAACATATAATTATTCACATATAAGCCCATATAAATAATTGATCCAACAATCTCCCACTTGGGCTATATGTGCAACTTTATAATTATGTTTGTGAAAATAACCTTATGAGCTCAAAATTGTTGTCATTCCGAAATGTATCTATAACCAATCCGGTCCATCAATCACATCAACATAGGATCAAAGCAGTCTTCGCTACACTCAAGGTAACTAGACCCATCAATGGTCACATATGCCAACACAACTGAATGACATGGATCATGAAGTGGATGTGTAGCATGGAAATTTCATGCAATGTGACCGTAACATGCCTATTTCCAACTGGTCCTCTCTTTAACCTTATTGAGATCAAACTTTAAATAATAATCAGAGTGTGACTTAACTTGAAATTTATTTCTGCAGAAAATAAATTTACATAACTGTAACTGAAAATGTCTACAACTGAAAAGCATTTAAAACAACAAACTCCCACTAAAACTGGATTTCCTCAATTGACATAACACCCATACTAGCAGTATGCTCATGAAACTGTTTGGGTGGTAGTCCCTTAGTAAGCGGATCCGCAACCATGGAGTTTGTACCGATATGCTCAATAGGCAACTTTCCACTCTGAATTCTTTCTTTAACAACCAAGAAACTTGATGTCAATGTGCTTTGACTTCGTCGAGCTCCTGTTGTTATTGGAATACATAACTGCTGATTTATTGTCACAATGTAATCTTAGTGGCCTTTCAATGCCATCAACAATGCGCAGTCCCGTGACAAAATTTTGCAGCCATATTCCATGATTGGATGCCTCATAACACGCTACAAACTCAGCTGCCATGGTGGAAGAGGCTATAAGTGACTGTTTAGCACTCTTCCAGGAAATGAAACCTCCAGCAAGGAGATAGATGTAGCCCGACGTAGATTTCATACTATCTTGGCATCCAGCAAAATCGGAGTCAGTATACCCAATGATCTCAAGCTGATCCAACCTCCGATATATGAGCATGTAATCTTTTGTTCTCTGTAGGTACCGTAAAACCCTTTTGACTGCTTTCCAATGTTCCACTCCTGGATTACTTAAATATCGTCCCAACATTCCTGTCACGTACGCAATATCTGGACGTGTACAAACCTGAGCATACATCAGACTCCCCACTGCAGATGCATAGGGAACCTTCTGCATTTCTTTTTCCTCAAAATCATTCTTTGGGCATTGTTTGAGACTAAATTTGTCTCCCTTAGCCACAGGGGTATCTGTTGGTTTACAATCTTGCATCCCGTATCGCTTGAGAACTTTCTCGATATAGCCTTTCTGAGATAATCCAAGAATACCCCGAGAACGATCCCGATGTATCTGAATACCCAGTGCAAAAGATGCATCACCAAGATCCTTCATCTCAAAATTCTTAGCTAGAAATCTCTTGGTTTCATGCAACAACTCTATATCGTTGCTAGCGAGCAGAATCTCATCAACATATAAAACCAGAAAAATATGCTTACTCCCACTGAACTTATGGTACACACAATCATCGATCAAATTCATCTCAAAACCAAACGAGATGATCACTTGATGAAATTTGAAATACCATTGTCGAGATGCTTGCTTGAGCCCATAGATGGATTTCTTTAATTTGCAAACCATATTATTTGTGTCTTTGGATACAAAATTTTCTGGCTGCACCGTATAAATCGTTTCATCAATGTCACCATTTAGAAACGCAGTCTTTACATCCATCTGATGAAGCTCAAGATCGAAATGCGCCACCAAAGCCATTATAATCCTTAAAGAGTCTTTCGAAGAAACCGGAGAGAAAGTCTCTTTATAATCAATGCCTTCTTTCTGTGTAAAGCCTTTAGCGACAAGACGAGCCTTATATCTTTCCACATTGCCTTTCGAATCCCTCTTGGTTTTAAATATTCATTTGCAACCAATGGGCTTCGTACCTTTAGGCAATGGGACAAGATCCCATACGTCATTGTCCTTCATGGACTTTATCTCCTCATTCATGGCATCATTCCACTTTTTAAGAGTTAGAACTTTCCATGGCTTGACGGAAGTTAATAGGATCATCCTCCATCAATCCAATGTCTGCCTCATGTTCTTGAAGAAATACAATGTAATCATCTGGCACTGCATTTCTCCGCTCTCTAGTGGATCTCCTTAATGGCATAGGTTCTGGAGGTGCTTGAGTTTGTTCATCTGGAATGAGAGGATCTCTAATATTGTCTTCCTGTATTGTGTCTTGGTCAAAGTGAGGAACATGATCCTGACCAATGTCCAAGACACCTGTGGGAATAATTACATATTCCTCTTCAAAGACAATATCTCTTACTTTATCTCCCCTCGCAAACTCAACATCCTCAAAGAACCTGTCATTTCCTGACTCAAAAATCGACTTACTCGTGGGATCATAAAACTTGTACCCCCTGGATCTTTCAGAGTATCCAATAAAATAACAACTAACCGTCCTTGAGTCCAGTTTTTTTTCATTAGGCTTGTAAGGCCTTGCCTCAGCTGGACATCCCCAAACGTGCAGATGCTTAAGACTAGGCTTTTTACCCGTCCAAAGTTCATAAGGGGTTTTGGTCGCTGCCTTAGTTGGAACCCTGTTAAGGATATATGTTGCGGTCTTTAGTGCTTCTCCCCAGAGTGATTCTGGTAAGGTAGAATGACTGATCATACTCCTCACCATGTCCTTAAGCGTTCTGTTTCGTCTTTCAGCAACACCATTCATAGTGGGCGAACCCGGCATAGTGTACTGTGGGACGATACCGCATTCCTCCAGGAATCTAGCAAAAGGTCCTGGACGTTGTTCACCTGAACCGTCATATCTACCATAGTATTCACCACCACGGTCAGATCTAACGCTTTTAATCTTTAAGCCAAGTTGATTTTTAACTTCAGCTTTATAGTTTTTGAACACATCCAATGACTGTGCCTTTTCATGAATGAGATAAATGAAGTCATATCTTGAAAAATCGTCTGTAAACGTTATAAAATACTATTGACCATTCCAAGAAGCCGAAGGGAATAGCCCACAAAAATCAGTATGTATAAGTTCTAAGACGCCTGAACACATGTTGGCTTCAAATCTCCTTTTGTTGGTTTGTTTTCTCTTTATACAATTAACACAATTATTAAAATCTGTGTAATCTAAAGGTTCGAGAATTTCGTCTGACACGAGTCTCCTTATTCTCTTTTCAGAGATATGACTCAATCTTTTGTGCCATAACGCAGCTGAATTCTCACTGGTTAATTTTCTTTTAGTGTCTCTACTTGTTTGCAGGGATTCATTAAATGAAGCAATAACATCCAAAGAATAGAGATTATCATATCCTGATAAAGAACCAGAACCAACCAATTTTGAATCGAGAAACAAACTGAATATTCCATTTCCAAAAGAACAAGAATAACCAAATTTGTCCAATGCAGAAATGGAAATCAAATTCCGTCTAAAAGACGGCACAACAAATGTTTCATAAAGATCCAAATATATTCCAGTCTTTAACAATAATCTAAATTTTCCTATTGCCTCAACTTCAACTTTGTTGCCGTCACCAACATAGATGAATCTTTCAGCATCACTTGGTTTTCGGCAATCCAGGCAACCCTGCATAGACACACTGATGTGAGTTGTTGCACCAGAATCTATCCACCACGTGTGTCTAGGCACTGAAGTTAAATTAACCTCAGAACAAACCATATTCAGAAGCATACCTTTCTTAGCACGTCAAGCGTGATAATCACTGCACTGCTTCTTCATATGCCCATCACTGCCACAGAAAAAACAACCAGAACTTTGAGAATCACTAGGATTCTTCTGTTGTTTCTTCAGAGGCTGTGTATCCGCAGCTTCCTTATACTTTCGTTTCTTTCCTTTATCCTTCGAGGTAGAGGCATAATGAGCACTTTCTGTCTTGTCTTGCTTCAACCTTTCCTCTTCCTGGACACAGTGCGAGATGAGCTCATTCAGAGACCAAGTCTCTTTCTGACAGTTATAGCTCACCTTGAACTGGTTAAACTGAGGAGGAAGAGATATCAAAACCAGATGCACCAGCAAGTCCTCAGAGAGGTCAAACTTCAGTGCTTTCAACCTTGAAGCAAGATGAGACATTTCTATAATGTACTCCCTGATATTGCCCTTACCTCTGTATCTCATTGAAACGAGGCTTGCCAAAAGTGTACCAATTTCAGACTTTTCACTTTTAGCAAACCTCTTTTCGAGGTCTTGAAGGAAAGCCTTAGCCGTAGCAATGTCGTTAGACATTGTGTCCCTGAATGTTTCTGGAATGGCCCTCTTCATGATCATCATACACATGCGATTCGATCTCTCCCACCTTTCAAACTCCCTCTTTTCATCAGAGGTACTCTTATCCGTAACGGCAGAAGGAGAGTCAACCCTTATCGCAAGGTCCAAATCCATGACTCCGAGAACTATCAATAAATTCTCTTGCCATGATTTAAAATTAGAGCCATTTAACATAGGAATAGAATTTATGTTGGAGTGAATATTTGCAGGAGTCAAATCTGAACAGAGAACAAAAAACCAAATATAAATGCTCAACCAAATATCTAAATAAAATAATCAATAAATTCAAATAATGTAAACCCCCATAAACAGAATATCGAGCACTCCATTAATGTTTCATCTTTGGACAAAAGATTAACTTGTAAGTGATATCCTGGCGCAGCAGTCAAACACTGATAGTAATTATCATGTCAAATAACAACCTTCCTTTGGGCCGATTTATTATTCACATGAAAAAACCGAAAAACTATCACATGTTTACCACCACAATTGCATATGTGCTTATATTAAATAATAACCTTCCTTTGGGCCGATCAATATTCATATAAATCACATATACCCAAAATCCTTTTGTATTTCAAAATAAAATTGATTTCCATAAAATAGGTCACTTTGGCAACATTTTATTTCAATTAATCAATTTTTAAAATACATATAACCTTGTCATTATTTTAATTAATGAATATTTAACCTCAACCGAATAAACCTGAACCGAAAAAAAAAATTTTAAAAAAAAAATTTCGGAAATTCCGTACGGGTCGGGTCGACCCGGTTCCGTACGACCCGACCCGGATCCGTACGGTTCGGGTCGACCCGAGCCCGTACGGCCCGACCCGAATCCGAATTTTTATTTTTTAAAAAAAAAATTAATCCGAATTTTCGATTTTCCTCTAAAATATTTTGTTGAATAAAAACTGGAAGGAAAATCGAAATCTTATACCAAATCTTTAAAATTTTACAACCAAATATTTTTACCAAAACTGAAATTTTAAAAGATTTGGTTTTCAACCAAAATATTTTCCAGATCTGAAACCATATCAAAAATTTTCAGATCTAAACCAAAATAATTTTCAGATCTGAAACCGTATCAAAATATTTTCAGATCTGAAAACATACCAATATATTTTCCAGATCTGAAGTCATATCAAAAAAATTTTAAACAAAATTTAATTTTTTCAGATCTGGATCCAAAAAGTATCCAAAAACTTTAAACAAATCTCAATGATTTAAACATGAATGGCTCTGATACCACTTGTTGGGGAAAACTCATAAACCGCAGAATCCATCATGATAAATCATCAAGAATTTGACTGAAATCTTAAGCGGAAGCGTACCTGAAGCCATAAATAATCCTGAATTCTTTAAAACGTGTCTTGATCTTCCAGATCTACGCGCTCTTTCCTTGAGAGAATCCTTTACTTTCTCTTCAGAACTATTTTCTTAATGGGGGAGAGAATAGTGGAAGTGATAACGCGAGATCTGGGGACCATGACCCATATTTATAGATAATGTTTACCAATATCTTCTGATATTTCTGTTTTAGTCCATCATAAAAACAGAAATTACACTTATGTCTCTACACATTAAAGGCCCACAACCCATTAGATACATTAAAGCCCAATAACCCGAACCATTAATTGATCACTTTATTTTTGGCTTAACTTAATAGACAACCCACAACACATAATTATTCACATATAAGCCCATATAAATAATTGATCCAACATCTCAAACTTGACTTTACTATTGTTAACTATAAAATTCATTTTCTCGACCGGACAGATGTGTCTGGACCATTTAAAAGTGTTTTTCAAAGTTCACAAAGGTGAAGCTGAATCTAGATAATGATATAATCAAATGACAAAAATTTTAACAAAGTGAAACGAATAAAATTAAATGAGGCAATGAAAGCAACGCAGAAGATTTTTATGGATGCTCAAAGGTTAAATCTTTATGTCTCCCTTATTCCACTTAAGAAGAAAATCAATAGAAAAATTTGGTTTGACAACAATTTGTACAAAATCACTTAAATTTAGGACTTATCATTGACCTATATAAAAAATCATAGTTTCACTTGAACAACAGTACTACAACTATAAGTAAATGAATCCTTAGATTCGCACTAATCTCGGCAGTGATTAAATATCGGTTTGAGATATTGTGCAAAGCCCTAGTTTAATCCTTGAAAATCTATAATAAACTTGAACGAGGGGGCTTGTGAACAGTTGAAGATGATTCAAATAAGTGTGCTCGAAAATCTTGAGAAAATTGAGAACTTATAAGCTTGTAAGTTTGTTCGTGCTTGTTTAAATGAATTAAGACACTCTCAATTTGTAGTTGCTCTTGAATCTAACATTCAAATCCTTGCAATGATCAACTTTTGTTTTTTCTAATGTAAAAGTAACTTTATCTTCGCCCTTTCTTGAACCATAGTTATGCTTCAATTAATGATTTGTTGGCATCTTACCAAAAATAGTGATTGATGGGTCTGAAAAGTTGATTCCATGGAACAAAATATTATAGTAACTCTTTGTCTGATTGGGAGACATTATGCTTTAGTACTTGTCTTGTTTCTTGTACATAATTGGTCAACATGTGGTAGGTAAGATAACTTTAAACTTTTTGATTCCGATTCTAATACCAAATTCACTGAAACATCACTGCAAAAAATTTTTAAATCAACAACACACATACGACAATGGTTTTAACTAAAACTGTCGTTAAAAAATTTTTTAACAACGGTTTTAACGTCGTAGAGTGTTTTTTTTAAGCAAAAGACAACGGTTTTATAAAACCGTTGAAACAAAACTGTTGTGTTTTGAAGGAAAAAGACAACAGTTTTATAAAAATCGTTGTCTTTTGGGGGTCAAAGACAACGGTTTTTAGGGTCAATGACAAGGTTCTATAAAACCGTTGTCTTTGAGCATTTATGACAACGGTTCTGTGAACTGTTATCTATTAGCGTTTTTTTTTGGATAATCGACAACGGGTTGTGTAAGCTGTTGCCATATTTAGCGATGGTTTTTGCAAAACCATCGCTAAATTTGGGGACGATTTAATCAAACCGTCGCTATTTCAAAATTGCGACGGTTTGACTTAAAATCGTCGTTATATTTAGCAACGGTTTTACTAAACCGTCGCTATATTTAGCGTCGGGTAAAGGTAAACCATCGCCTGTTTTCACTTAGCGACGGTTTTTATAAACCTGTCGCTAATATTAGCGACGATTATAGCTTTACCGTCGCTAAATATAGCGACGGTCATAAGATAAACCATCACAAAAATTAAAATTTTAAAATACCGCCATAATTAGCGACGGGTTTGTCATTAACCGTTGCTATTAGCGACGGTTTAACCAATAACTGTCGCAAAATTTTCTATAAATACCGTCACTTTCGATCCATTTTCTTACCCCCACCTCACAACACTTAAAATTTTTCTCTCTTACACAATTTTACCACTTCACAACACTTAAAATTTTCATCTCTTACACAATTTTAGTTTCAATTTAATGTAAAAAAAAAATTCTTTAATTTTTGGTAAATTTTTAAGTGTTAGTTAAGATCAGGAATTGTGTTATCATAATAATATCGTAAGTTTTTTTAGATTTATTAAATTATTAAGAGTAAATTTGTTTTATTTTATCGAAAATATTAGCGACGGACATCATGATACAACTGTCGCTAAGCGTAGCGACGGAATATATGAGCAAACTGTCGCTAATTGTAATGCCCGAGATTTTATACCGTGTTAAATTACGATTATTGATTTTTAATCGAGATAATTATGAAATGGCTAACCGATACACGAAATGAGATCGCGTGTGAAAATTGATGTGCGAGGACAGTAGCATCGGCGCACATGCGCGACCGGATGCGCGCACATGCGCCAAAAAGGCAGAAGACCTCGCACATATGCGCGGAAGATGTCGCGCATATGCGCGAAGCCTATGTGAGGAACTCCAGAGAGTCTCGCGCATATGCGCGGAGATGAGTCGCGCATATGCGCGAGGCGATGTGCATGATACGCGCGGAGACCGAGTGTCTCGCGCATATGCGCAGATTGGGGTCGCGCATATGCGCGAGACGTGTGCTGCAAAGGTTGAGCCACTCGTCCTCCTGCATGTACGAGATATATATATATATATATATATATATGTGTGTGTGTGTGTGTGTCATTGAATTCGTTCAGAATTCAGAAAATAAGAAAAGGGACGAGAGAATTGTTGAAAATCCTTACGCCTTTATATTGCGATCCGTCCGTCAGATTTTGAATCCGACTTCGGTACTGTGTTCCTAGCAACGACAGCTACAACAGGACGTAAGTTTTGTTACGTTTTGTTAAGATTTGAAATTATGCTATGTCCAGAATCAGATACGATTCATATATAGTGTTCTTGACATAGTAGACATCATAGAATCGAAGTCAGATTAAGAAATAGATTGATTATGGAATTGTTATGAATTTCAGAGTTAAATTGACTGAGATGTGATGTCAGATTTGTACGGTGGTTGATTATAAATTATTGGAATTAGTATATACTGGTGTGGTATCACCGGTATCGCAAGATTGTACTGTTGTACCGTCAGAATTTGATAAGACGGGGATGTTTTGATTTGAATAGAATATTGATACAGTATATTGATATTGTCATTGCCAGATTGAACATTGACAGGCTTTGAGTCGAGACTTCGATCTTATCAGAGCGACAGAATAAAAGGTATAAATAAATGTTGATTCGGGATTGCACAACTCGAGTTAGGTTTGACTTGAGTTTCCCAAAATCACATACTTTATTTTATTGCATTGATATTTGAAGATTATCATATTGATATGTTTAGTCTATTGAATTATAGCAGAGCCAGAGTTTGAGTCTAGGGCAGATCAGCCTAGCTAGGGCAGAACCGCCGAGTCTTTGTCAGAACCGCGAAGACTCTAGACTTACGGTGTATCGATGAGCTTAGATATAGATCGACGTCTATTGTAGACATTCGATATAGCATACCAAAGTCTAAATTAGATTGGGATCCCTAGGTTAGAAATAAGTTGAGATAAGATAATAAGTCATTGACTTAAATACAGATTCGTATTGGTTCATGTAGTCAGATTGGATACATGTTTTAATGATTGTTTATACTTTTATATATGGTTTATATGATTGCATTGATACATTGTTTATACTGGGATATTTATATCTCACCGGAGTTATCCGGCTGTTTTCTTGTCTGTATGTGTGCATGGCAACATGTGGGACAGGTTCAGGGTTACAGAGGTTAAGAAAGATTGAGTTAGAGTGGAGACTACGGACTTGGACTAGAGTTAGGGTTTAAACACTTGTTATGTAGTTGTTAAACCTTAGTTGAGACTGATTGTATATAGTGCAAGATTTGTACTTTTAATACTGACGTGTATGTTAAGATGTATGCCATTACGTTCCGCATTTTAAAAAAAAAAATTAGACCCTATTTATTATAATTAATTAAATTAGTCCCAATGACGATTAATAAGATGATTGGCGTCCGGATCCCCACACTAATTTTAGCGATGGTTTCTTAATTCCGTCGCTATATTTGTAGGCGACGGTTTTTTAATCCATCGCTAAATAGCGATGGTTTTACATAAATTCGTCGCTAATTTTGTAGGCAATTATGAACTCCTTTCCCTTTATAAGTATAGTAGGAAAGCTTGACTGAACTAACGCGCAAATTATAGCTACAACGGAAAAAAACTGTTGTCTTTGAGAGCACCTTTTAACAACAGAGGCTTTAACAACAGTTTTAAAATACCTACGACAACGGTGAAAAAACGTTGTCGTAGGCCTTTTTTCTTGTAGTGCAAGCAGCGTCTGGTTGGGCTAGATAAATTCTAGTTGTAGTACTTAAGTATTCTGGTCCGATTTGTATGTGTATTGTGATCTAGTATTTGAAAAGTCCGGTTTTCAAGCAATTCGGTTCGACCATCCTATAACAATTAGGTACTATTTGTTATCATCAAAATCAATGAATTACAACCCAACAATTTCTCTCTTTTTTGTGATGACAAAACTAAGCACCGAATACAAGTAAAATGCAGCACAACAATAATAGAAAAGAATGCTAAAATATAATGTATTTTATTGAGTTAATAAAAAATTTCAGTACAAATTTATTATATCTAAATACAAATTATAATCCATGTTTGACCAACAATTACCCAGATACTAGATTTTTTTAATTTTATGAACATAAAGTACATCAACGAGGGTTATTTTCATGTCAGCTATCTTTTAACATAACCTTCCAATTCCTACAATGTCCGATGTAACAGAATTACTCATGAAAAGTTTTTTCCCATAAATTGGAGTGTATGTGGATAACATCTCTTTATCGGAGTATATGTGGCGAGTAACACCGTATCAAGTTACCATTCATTTGGGTTGTCCACCATGTTTGTTTAAAAAACAAATACAGTTAAATCAAGTTTAGAAAAATCAAAAGGTGTTGACCTTTCTTGAACCATATTTTTTTGTCGATTCCCTTTCTTTGGGCGTCTGCAATCTTTTGCCATGTTGTTTGATTTTCCGCAATTGTAGCAATTTCCCTTGAACTTTTTAAGATTTCTTTTTTGTTGTTGTTGTTCACCCATAAATTTCTTTTTCTTGCCTTTGTTTTTGTATTCCACGGTGTTTACTTTTGCAGACATTTTGTTGGCTTTGACTTCTGTATCACAGTTGTCTTCCTCAGTCTGTAGGTTAAGATCAGATATTTGAATCTCATTTCCTTCTTCTTATCCTTCAAATAATTTTTGAAATTCTTTCACAAAGGATGGATTTTCTTTATCGGTGCAGCAACTTGAAATGACTCGCTTAAATTCATCCCTTCCATATGAATCTCGTGCATTAGTTCTAGTATTCTTGTACACCATTTTGAAATCCATGAAGCATCCTATTGAGAAATTTTTAAGGCCAACATATTCTGACTTGTACTTATTTTCAAGCAAGTCACACAGTACTTTTTTGGTTTTAACTGAATAGTACACATTATATAATACATTGTCAAGTCCATTCAGAACGCAGTTTTTGTATAGGAAATCATTTTGATTTCGTGTATACTCTACAGCCATCTTGTGAGGATCAACCTCATCTTTAGATATGATGGGAGGATCTTCCTTAAAAAATCACATCAGACTCAAAGTTGTAAGATGAAAACAATATTTTCTATTGTCATCTTTTAAAGTTTTTACCATTGAACTTTTCCATTCTTTCTCTTTGTGCCAATGGAGTGTTGTTGATGAGGAACCTGTTGAACAATATATCGAATGGTATAGTACAGAAAGCTATTGGCAAAGAAAACCAGCGAAAAATATAGTGAAGTAAAACAGTAGAGAAAGGCTTAAAATAAACCAAACCGAGACATGTATGAAATACAGTGTCCTTAAAACAGATTTGTCCCCTATGTGCTTCGAGGATGTACTTGGACGCCTGTTTCTCGTGATACAACGGAACAACTAACAGTAACCTAGCACGAGGCACCACTACAATGAACTAAAAGGGTACCTGAACTTTATCACGAGAGCAGAGGGACAGCAGCCAGAGCAAAGAGCAGCAGCCGAGACAACAAAATGTTGAAGGAATGAGAATGCAGGAAAGTGTTGGGTACTTCTGAAGGACTTGAGGCTGCCTATATATAGGCACTCGGATTTCCATATGGACAGTCACTGCTGGCCATCCAAAAGGCCAAAGGCCAGTCCAGCTAGAGCAACAAAGGTCAGTCCATAATATAATTTTCGAAAATAAAAAATAGCAAAAGCCAAGTGAACCTTGGTGGGAAATTTTGCCTTGATCGGTCAGACTTCGACGCACACAGGTCGCGCTCGTACGCTTGCACACAAGTCAAACCTTTTTTCCATTGCAAATCGGGCCCATGATTTGCACCACCTGGGCCGGCGTGCGCGAGAGAGAGACTCTTAACCAATCATTATTACACCTTCACAAAGTGCAACTCAATATAATCTCACCAATGCTATGATTATTTTCCTATGTGGGACATTTCCCACTTACCATCTACTAGACCTTACTTGTCCAATTTCTCATTCAAAAAGAACAAGCCCAATAGGCCTCTAAGTCCAACATATGTTCAAATTATTAGAAAATCTTCTTAAGCTTTTTCGTAAATTTGTTTTATGAATATTTGAATAAGGCAATTAAGAGTAATGAAAAAGTTAAGACTAGTGTTGAACACTATTTCTTTAAGAAGATTTTGCTCAGCTCTTAGTGCTTTCGGAATTTGAAAATCTTCTCCAAAGATACAAAAACTTTGACTTGTGATAATATCACAATAAATCACAAGTACACAACAAAAATGATACAAAGTCTCTTTTGTTTGAAGAAAGAAGAACTTCAATAACAATATAAGTATGATTTTTTGAAAATCTGAAAGTATATTAAAATGATGTTTTATTTTCCTATTTGTGTTGTTTGTCCGCGGGAACACGTTCTTTCAACATATAGCTGTCTCTTGGTCCCAAAAAAAAAAAAAAAAAAATCGGAGGATACCATTTGTTTGGATTGAAAGCAAAAAACTTGAAATGGTTCACAACCATTCGTAAATAGGGCCTCGAGCGCCTAGGCGCTTCCAATGTACGACAAACGTCCATGACATAACTGGTTTGTTTCAACTTACCCGTGCAGGCAGTTGTCCATGACATAACTGGTTTGTTTCAACTTACCCGTGCAGGCACTGCCTGCACGGGCAATGAATGGCCCGGATCACTCCACATGAGTGATCCGGGCCCACCTTCCTGTAAAAAAAAAAAAAAATTGGCTCGAAAAAATTCGAGCCGTTGGATCAACCCCTACAGGCAGTGCCCGCAGGGGTAGGGTCGACCGAACCGACATAACTGGAGCGTTGGGGCTCCCAAAAGAGGTGCCCCAGCGCCATACTAGCTACCTAGAAATTCCTAGCAACACATGTGGTGCTGGGAATCCTACTAAAATTTTAAGAGGTATTAGATACCTATTAAAATATAGATTCCATTTCAATTAAAATCTAAATTTAAAATTTAAATCACATCTCATATAAAAAAAATTTACATACATAAAATAAAATGGTATAAGATGATGACAATATATTGTAACATCTTGACCACAACAAATAGAGAATTGCGAACAAAATTATCGACTTTAAAACACTCTCGATGTTATAATCGAGATCCGGTTTAGATTCCTTTGCTCTTTATCTAGTTATAGACAATTGTCAACTCTCATTGTTAGGCATACTTAATGTACTTTTGTTTTTATTTTTAGATCAACGAATCAAGTAATTCATACTTTAGCCGGGGCAGTTGATTCAATGTGTATGATCAAGAGAGGTGGTTGTGTATCCTACTCCCATGATTTCTAATATATTAATGTTGGACTTTTGCCTATGAATATAGTTCATATTTAAATAACAAAAATACAAAAGCCTGCTACTAAAATAACTTTAGTATAAAAAGCTCAACATTCAGTATTTGAATTTGATGGTAGTGATAATATTTAGATATATCATTCTTTTCTACGGTTTCTCAGGGACCCAATTTAAAGCCTATGAACATTTTCTCCATACTCAAAAAAATAACGTACACAAAGGCTTTAAAAATATATACATATAATAGTAGGTAACGATCTTACGAATCTATAAATGGATGGCTTGTCAGATAAACTATAAGCAATCGACATATTAACGTCAATTCTTGATAATATTAAAAATAAATAAATAAATTATGCATAACATAAATTTTGATATGGTCGCATAATAATAATGAAAGACTTTAAATAAAATTATTTACTACACGCATCTCATATTTGTTTCGACAAACAAAAAGTCCAACAGATTTGTGAATCAAATGTCTACGGAGTCTACCACATTTACTTCAAAATGAAATGCATCACGATATGATTAAAAAAAAAAAGCATCACCCTCACACAACATAACAGTTCAGGATCTCCACTCCACAAATAATCTGAGCATCATAATTCATTAGCAAGAGGTTTTCACATATAAAATAAATTCGATTTTTTTTTTCCTAAAAGAACGAAGCAAACGGCACCTAGGTGGGAGTGGCACGTCAAAATTTAGGTGAATAGCCCAACAGTGTCCTTCACATTCTGTCTTCTCTCCTTCGTGGGGCACAGGTGATGATTTCGTCGACCCTCAGAATCATCTCAGCAGCTTCGGTTGCCGAGAGCAATACAGCTTGTTTCACTTTAAAAGCTTCTGATATCCCCAGCTCACCCATATCACCTACCTGAATTGGACCCAAAGCATTAACAGAGAGTGGAAGGGGGGGAACATTGAGTTACATGTACATAAGTTTCATGTACATTTCTGCGAACCTCTTCTAGTCCTCTTGAGGTAAAATTGTTACAAGTGTAACTGATGATCAAGTGGAAGGGCGCACCGCGCACCCATACTTGATACCATGATTCACGTGTTTATAAAACCTCCATAAAGTCGGAATGCAAACTATAACATATAGTTATTAAAAGCTCACAATCACACAAATCATGGCTCAAGGCGAAGCAACTACAAAGGCACAAGCTCTTCAATGAAATCTGTTTCTCTGTCACCTCAAAGGCAGACCACTAAGTATCATCAGGGATTCAGGCCACTAGAATGCCTTGCTTGGACCAATATATGTATGTGTATCATCCAACCTAATTACTACCGTGGATGAATGCATATTAATGGAAAACATAATAAGGGAAAGAGCACAACGCAAAATCAAGTTTATATCCAAAATTGAAGAGAGAGCACAACGCAAAATCAAGTTTATATCCAAATTTGAAGAGAACTACCCACCGATCCAGAGATGACATCAATCCCCGCACGGCTTTCCGCCTTATGGTGTTCTGCACGAAGTTGAGCGATCAATTCAGCGCTGTCCAAACCTGCATTATCAGCAATGGTAGTTGGAATGGTAACCAGTGCCCGCGAAAAAGCTTCTATGGCATGAGATCTTTTTCCAGGAGTCCTCTTGGCAAGTTCGTCAACTGCCTTTGCCATCACCATCTCTGGCCATCCACCTCCAAGCAAAACTCTGCTGTCATTTACTGTTTGAGATAGGACACAGAGAGCATCATGCAGAGATCTGTCAGCTTCATCCAACATGTGAGGGCTGCCAACAGAAAGTGGTTTTATTATAGCATTAATTTAACACCACTTAAATTCAAGTGCATTATATTCACTCATTGCAAATTGGTAGATGAGTACATAAACAAGCATCAGTTACCACCTTGAATGTTTGACAAAATCAAGGTGCAAGTATAATAGAAGACTGAATAGCGTGTTTCATTGATCAATAGAGAAAGCAGCATTGTAAATCAAAAGCAAATATCAGTCACAATTAACTAGCAGAGGAAACTTGCAGTAAGCTTTACAGAAGTTTTGGAAATTGTGTTCTATCTTTTCATGTCAACAGCATTTCATTACATAGACTTAAAAAGTAAATCTCAATTCTTACAGCATACCTGATTCAACAAATAATAAAAATTCCAATATAATATGAACCAGAAACTAAATAGTTGTGCATACCCTTAATCTAATGATCTATGACAATGAGTGAAAAAATGAGAGAACCGGTGAAGACAATCAAATACAGTACCTTGCACCTCTAAGTACGATAGTGCATGCTTTACCCATTTCAACTCCAGAAAAGTGGATCAACTTGTCTTCACCAATCATAATTTCCTCAATTAGCTTGCAGTGTCCAAGCTTAACAGACTCCGGATTATCAAAGGTTGATGCTATTTCACCACCAGTAACAAGAGCCAGCCGCTCGATACCATCAAAATCAGCATGCTCGATTGCAAGCACTCCAGCATCAGCAAATAGTTCCTCTGGGAAATTGTAGATTAATTGTCGGTTAACAAAGCAGTTTATGCCATGATTAATTATCTTCTGCACTTTCTCCCTCATCTTTTCCTTTTCAGCCGTTTCAATTTCAGCAACCTTGGCCATTGAATCAACACGAACACGTGCCCCATAAATCTTCACTTTATCTGTATCCATTGCAGTATTTGCCACCAAAATCTTGGCATTAACGATCCGTTTTGGTTGGCCAACACCAATTTTCTTGTCTAAAATAAATCTGAAAGTAAAAGAATGTCAACTAAAGAATCAATTCTGTGATGAAGTTTCCTGTCCAATGCAGGGGGAAAACGGGATTCTATTGCCCAATTTTCTTGACTACCAAGATGAAAACAGATACCAAAAATAAGAATAATATTTGTTTTCAAATATAGAGCTGTGGAAAATACTTGGGAATTTTATAGTGCATCCACTAAAAAGGGCAAAGATAATAACAACTCGAGAACAAAGTTACCTAAATCAGAAGCTCAACATGGATAGATAATCCCCAATGGCTTTAGTGAAGTGCTCAACTAACATGGCATTTTAAAGGGTATCTGCTACACATTATCCCATACTACAAACACGTTACAAGAGATCTCTACTTGAAAAAGACCATTAAGTATCAATATTTTCCTACTGAAAGACATCTAAAGCCAGATTAGTATGAAGTTACAGGTTAGTTACAGCCAGTAACTTAAAATATTCGACTTAATACGGCATTTAGTGTAAAGCGTAAGCATAAAAAAATTTCTGCCGCACCCTTCAAATATTTCATATTTTGTTGTAAAATTCATGGATCTGAATTCCGCTGTCATCAGACATGCGAGTAATTACATATAGGTCATGTCAAATTTCAGCGAGCAGATATCGATTACTCTCTTCTAACTGAAAAAAAAGCTTATATTCAACATAAACCTCAAACGAGGGAAAACAAGGAGCTCTAAACACATGACAATATGCAATAACTGATTTTTTAATATGTGCAGCAGGTTTACCCCTCATCCAAAAATGAATCTTTCAGCGAACCTCCAGGCTTCTTGATGATCTGAATAGACTCCAAATTGGTGCTTCCCTGTTATTTTCAACCAATCAATTGAATTGATTAGAAAGAATGTAACAAAATGCAGAAAACTTCTTCGAGATAATGCAATGACAAGCGCACAAGTATCTTGAATATTTTAAAAAATGACTATTTTTTGCAGAATATACACTAAATTAAGCAAATTTATAGAACACCAACAATGAATCCACCTTTGTACCATTACTTAGTCATTCACTAACACCAAAATTTGGCAACAAGTCCATCAAACCAAATGCTATTCTAAAATATCGGAGATTGAAAGAAACTGAAATCCAAGCATGTAATCTTATTTTAGCACTATCATCATCATTGGTTCATAAATTCAATTATGGTTGTGCAGCAACAAGAAGCAAAAGGAATACATATTCTCGCTTAACTTTTCAACAGAAGAAGTCAAATTGTTCTTACAGTCAAAAACTCGTAAAGAGTGATCTAAGACAACCACTCTTTGGTTGACTTGGTAAAAATTCTTCACATCAAGATTTTTACAAGATAAATTCAATAATATTTGGAGATCAGAAACCCAAAGGGATTCTTAAATCATTCTTTTTGACACCCAGGAAATCTGAAGCTAACTAGTTACAAGTGAAGGTAACAATACCTTTAGCCTCATAACTGCATCGACCGCTAGTTTTGCAAAATGTTCTTTATCCTGAGATAGAATCTTGGAGCTCAAAGTAGTCATTGCAATCTTCATCAAATCTTCTTTAAATTTTTCTGCACGAAAAAGTATTAAAAATTAAAGAAGAATCATGTGAACTCAATCAAACATGTGACCTAGTGCTAAACTCCTTTTTTAGTGTCGAATTATTTTCTTAAAGAAATTGAAATACCAACCCTTGTTACAATAACATTTTGTTGACTTTCAAACAATGTCAGCGGGACACTTTGAGATTAAGGATCGACATAAAGCATCAAATGATTTACCACATTAAATGATGAGAAAAATACTAGAGAATCACCTGCATCCAGTTTATTATCCACAACCTTTTCCAGCAATGCATTTCTGGCACACTCTGCTGCCATGCGAAATCCTGATGGAAATGTAAATAAATAAATAAACCTTCCAACAGATTCCAAATAGAGCTATCCTCGTAGCAATCGTACAAAAAGAGAGAGTGATTATATTAGCTAACCAAAGAAAGATAACACCATATAAATAATCAAACCTAATTTTCTTGTTTAAAACATTATCACTTAACTAGGAGACAGTAGTGAGTAGAGACAAATATATAATAAGTAAAAACCGCACAAAAACTACGTAGATATAACAAATCACCAGTTCTCATACTGTTTCAGCTTACATGCTGATGAAGATCAATAAAGAATTTTGAAGGAACATTGATATATATCCAGGCACACAAAAAAGGGTGTATCGAATAAAAAAATCACAAATACAAGTGGATAAACTGAACAGCATAAGACACACCTGCAATAATAGTCATGGGATGAATCTTTGCATTAACCAGCTTCTCCGCTTCCCTCAAAAGCTCCCCAGCCAAAACAACTACTGAAGTTGTCCCATCACCAACTTCATCATCTTGAACTTTTGAGATGTCTGACGATGAAATTAAAGTTTTTCCAATGCACAAGATACGATGATATGTTCTATCCTATCATTCCCAACACAACGTTGCCTCCTAAACAACTCGCTGCTGATAGAGATTCACGCCAAATTTACCTTTTCCAAACTAGAAGCTCCTTCAAAGAGTGTCCGACAAGACGAAAAATGATTATAGACCAAAAGATTAGAAATACTTTACTTGGTCATCCATCAAAAAAATTAAAAAAAAATAATAATGTCCACCATTACATAATAGTACATATCAGTCAATAGCAAGATCATTCTACAAAAGAGCAAGGCACAAAACAGGCATATTAAGCCAAAAAGCCAAGGAAGCAGAGAGAAAAAGGAAAACAAAACAAACAATGCCAAGGATACCAACAAGGACTTTGGCTGCAGGATTGTCAATATGCAAAGACTTTAAGATGGTTGCTCCATCATTCGTGACAGTGACGCTGTGACCTCTACCAGTTGATTGCAAGATCTTATCCTGCATAGGAAAATGGTCCAACAATTCACCAAAATATTCAGATGAACTTGATAACATCTGAGAAAAGGTTCCTCACCATTCCCTTGGGTCCCAAGGTTGTTTTCACCAAGTCAGCAATGGCCACTGCTCCAACAAAGGAGGCCTAAAATTTTGAAAGAGCATATCTAGTCAGCATAGAATGAATTGATCAAGTGCGCAACTTACATACAAGACAAATGATAATATTAGGAAAAATCTAGCAGTGACAATAACACATTCCATGCCATGAACCAGCCTTTTTGGTGTCTTTTATAAAACAAAACTTAGATAAAAAGATTCAAATTATACGTATAATTAGAAGTTAAAAGACTCACCATTCTAGCACGCTCACCCTTTTCTTCTGTAGCCTCATCTTTAAGAAGTTTGTCAACCTAGATATACTCAAAAAACAAGGTGATTACTAACCAGAAACTTAAAGATTAGAAATACACAGAAATGCAACCTCAGCATCAGAAGTGTAGAAGAATCTGACATACCGCCATATGAAAAAATGTGAACGATGAATATGAACTGCAGGCGCTCAAAATAAAATTATTGTCTGGAGAAAAAGAGGAAAAAATGTGCATCTTTAATCAAACATATCGAAACTGGCAAATAGTCAATATCAATCCCATCTCAAGGTAAGTAAAATCACTTTAAGAAAACATCTTTCAGTACTTCAGTTTAAAAAAAAAAATTGAAACTCGGATAGTACTTCAATCACGATAACAGCTACCAGCATTCTTATCAGCTAAAATAATTTTCGGGACAATAAATTTACGCTACACCCACAAAGCAACATCAAATGAGATTGAGAATGAACCGAATCAAGGAGGAACCAACAGAAATAATCGTTTTTAACGAAACACCAAGTAAAATGCGCAGACCACAATACACCTACAACACATTCACCTAAAATATAAAAAAAATAAAAAATCACAGCGACCAGGCAAAATATCTAACATCGGTCACTAACTTCCGACGATCTGATTTGAAATCGAAAACAGAGCAAATAAATGTAATTGCGAGTTCGAAAACGAACCTTCGAGCTGCGAATGAGTGCCGGTGGACAGAATAGACCACGATCTAGTCGAAGAAGTGTGTCGAACTGAGAATGGTAGGGTTTTGTGAAGGAAACCCCTTTGTTCTTTCGAAATCAACGGTCGGATTTCAGGGGAGAAAGATAGGGTTTTGAATGAACCGCCGATTTCCAAGATTGAGGCCCACGTGCTGTTTGTACCATGACGCAAAAGATGCACGTGAGAGTAGCATATAAGTTAAATAGTGGTGGGCGTCGGTTTCGGGTTTTCGGGTTGTATATCATATCCGAAATATTAGCAGTGTTTGCATGATTTATTTATTTTTACGTAACTTTATATATTATATAATATAATAATTGAGCATTTGATTTTGTGAGTCAAGTCAAATATCAATTTTTAAGTTTAATCGAATGATACTAATAATTTTATTAAGATTTATAAAAATCATTTATATAATTATCTCGAATTCATTTATATAATTAACATATTACATAATATATAAAAATAAATAAAAATATTTATTTGATTTTAATTTCTACCGACTAACAAATATTTATAAAAATCATTTATATAATTATCATTTAGTAACACTAATTTAGAACTTGGTCATATATAGGGTTTAGGATTTTTATATATTGAGGGCAATTAAGTCATTTGTGGTGTTTTTTTTATCATTAAATTAAATTTATCACATCTTATAAAAGGGATATTTTATCTTTATATAAAATTATTTATCACGGGCCCATTATATTATCATGGACTTTCTAAAAAGATACCAAACGTGAGATAAAAATAATTATTTATCAATCTCTCTCGTATTCAGTGTATCAAACTATACCTTATTATATATATAATACTTATTATTATTACTACTACTACTTCTATAGCTCAACACTTTAGAATTGTTTGGGGTCATGGTATGATTTTGAATTTATCTAAAATATATTTTAGTGCAATGTATTTGGTTAATTATATAAATGAACTATTTTTAATTAATTAAATTAATATTTTGAATTTGTAATGTAAAATAATTTGTGATAAAATATAATTTTTGAGTATTTGTTCTTTAATATTAAACATCATTTATATTGAAAACAGTTAAAATATAAATATATTATGTTCATTGCATGCATAATATTCGTATATTATGTTACACATGTAACGCGTGGACCTCAACTACTAATTATTATAATACATGAGTGGTCTAAAGTAACTAATTATAAGGTCATAGCCAGTGGTGGAGCCACACTAAAGTCCGAGTGGTCCTAAATTTTTTAAAAAAATTATGTAATTTTTTGTAAAATTTTGGATAAATTTGATATTAGTTCGGGTAGGTCAATTTAAAGTATTAAAGGATTTTTGTTTAAAATTCTAGTCTGAGTAGAGTTGTATTCCTGGCTTCAACACTGTTCATAGTGTAATTTTTTCTAAAAAAATATCCTTATAAAATTACAAATTCATTTAATTAAAAATATTTAAAAAATTGATTTAATATTTTTTGCCTGAAAAACGTGTAAGTTTATTAACGTATGATCAAATCGTTAATGACAAGATTGATCAGTCAAAATGAAAAATTTCAAGACACCCAAGAGAATGGTGTATGGTAAGAAACATCAAAATTCGCTAACTCGTGGGCTACTTTAAATGTTGTTCGTCTAACATGCTGAAGAGATTTTATTGCTAAATCAGCTAGGAACTTTTGTATATCTGAAGTGCATGATCCCCTATAACTCAACTCACTCATTGGTTCCGTGACTGCGTACACTACCAAGAGCGAATCAAAATATATACTCACACAATTGAAACATCTATTCTTGACAATCTGGAGGCCTTCTTAAATTGCTAGGTGTAACATCTCACTCATTTTTAAAATTCTACTGGACATTTTTTTTAAATAAAAGCTCGCATTTTCGAAATAACATTTAAATTAATCGTAATTATCTTACCGTAAAAATAGTGCAGTTTAAAT
This sequence comes from Primulina tabacum, assembly GCF_025594145.1. Taxonomy (NCBI): domain Eukaryota; kingdom Viridiplantae; phylum Streptophyta; class Magnoliopsida; order Lamiales; family Gesneriaceae; genus Primulina; species Primulina tabacum. The sequence goes on along the minus strand of NC_134561.1, from coordinate 2,621,800 downwards.
TAACCAAACTCATCCAAAATCATACGTAAGCATAAACGAGTAAAAATCTTAAAATCATCAACGTATGAAAATATTCATCTCCTTTCAATCTCATAATTCGTAATGCGGAAAATATGTGGTCCTCGGGTTGTGTCTCCGCACCAGGTCTGCCTACTCAGAGTTCGGCACCTCCAGTCTCCCAACATTAAGCTCACCTGCATCACACACGCCTAATGAGTCTATAGACTCAACACGCCTGTACCAGGAATAACAAGTACATATACATAGCACACAGCAGTGAAAAATATCATACTCAATATAGCGTTCATGAACTTAAAAACATGAACATAAACGTGGCGTGTAAAATCATGACGTATCAAAACAGCTCATCGTTAATCATCATTCATCATTCATCGTTTATCATTTATCGTTCATCATCTATCATTCATCATTTATCATGCATCATTTATCATAAAAATATCATACTCAACTTTCTAGAAAAATTAAATCCCAAAAAAAAGTACAATCTTAACTGGTAATTTTGTGACTAAAACATATGATACATCAAACTTTAAGCTCTCTAAAATAAGTTAACTTACTGTCTAATATTATAACTTAACTAATTGATCAATTTTATCTTAAATTGTTATTACTCTAAATTCTTAAATTTACACAGCATTATTCCATTAGCACTTAGATTTTCAAACCCAATATTAATTCATCCTACAATGTCCTCGATTACCATTCCTTATAACATTATAACCCAGATATTTCAAGGTTTTAAATATTCATTCAAACATAAATCATCAAAATTTCTATCATTTAAACAATTTCATTCCCTCTTATTGCTAAGCATATCCCCAAATTTCTTAAAAATTTGCAAAATAAATTCTTACTTTCCTCGAAAATTATCCAATTGTCTTTAATCTCGAAAATTCAACAATTACCCATAAGTTCTTGGCGCTCCTAATTCCATTTTATATGTTTCTCGTAGCATGAAGTTCAATAACCTTAAGCTTATTAAACCCAAAATCAATTTCCATAACTTCAAAAAAATATTGATTTAACCCAAGTGTTCCTCAAAGTTCAAATTTAATCCTCAAAATTTTCGGAATTTGCAATTTGGCCCTTAAAGTTCTCGAAAATTACATTTTTGTCTATACAACTCTTCGAAATTTGCATTTTTGTCCCCATATAATTTTTGACTTAGCCTCATTAAACCTTAAAATTCTCGAAACTCATAATTTAATCCCAAAATTCAGTAAATTCGAAAATAGTCTCTTAGAATTTTATTTTTGCACTTAAGTCCTCAAATTATTGGTTTTTACAATTAGGTCCTTAAAGTTCTCAATTCGTGCGATTCAATCCTTAAATCCAACTAGGTAGAGCATGCATCATAAATAAATTCTACGTTTTATACTTCCAAAGATAGTCGTAGTTTTCGAATCATTAATCCTTACATGGAATCCTCAAAATTTAACTCAACTAGCAACCACGAATCATCAATAATTTCTTATAAATTCTACAAGTCCTAAAAGCATTCATAATTTTCAAGATTAACTTATTACCCCAAAGAGTAGAACACCAGTACTTCTAACCAAAAAAAACAATATAATCAAATCATTATCAACTTATCCTAAAGCCCAATATTTGAATTCTTAGACACATCCAATTCCAAACATAACCAACATGCAATTTAATCTAGTTTTTAAAACAGTAAATCCTTAAATAATAAAAACAGTTAAATATATACCGTAGATCATCATAAAGCGTAAATCATGTTAACATGCAGGTGATATGAGTAAATCATTTAAAATATTTAAATCATAAAAGCTTACAGACTTGAGGCTTGAAGACTGATCTGTAGAAACTGGCGGTGGCACAACCCTATACAGGACCCTTGCTCTGATACCAACTGTAACATCTTGCTCATATTTTAAAAATGCGGAAATATTTTTTTGTAAATAAAAGCTATCATTTTTGAAATAACATTTAAACGTTTCGCATGCATGCGCTGTACAGAAAATATAACATTTAAAAATGATCTTAAATATTTGAATATAAAAATAGCGCGGAACTCGTCCAAAATCATACGTAAACACAAACGTATAAAAATCTTAAAATCATCAACGTAGGAAAATGTTCATCTCCACTCAATATCATAAAATCATAAATGCACGGAAAACATGCGGTCCTCGGGTCGTGTCACCCGCTTAGAAACCTCCTCCTCTCGCACCACTCCTTGCTGCGTTCAGCAACAAAACCGAGCCCCAAACCAACCCATTGACACCACTAGCAGTTCCTAAACTTTCAAGATCGCAGCCCCTTGCATCCAAAACCAGAAAAAACGTGAGTTCAAAAATCAAAGAATGCATGGTAAGAAACAAAACCGACAATCCTTTCTTGCTCCCTGATGGATCGAGAGTTTCCTACACGATATGCACACTTAACAGCAATATATAACATGTGTGATGCAGAAAAAAATAGATACAATGCGTGCCTGAATGATGCAAATGCGGGAGGAAATCGAGCCGAAAGCCGGAGGAATTTCTTTATTCCAAGACAAGCAAGATCCGAGACCTTAGCTGGGGGATTAAATGCTGAAACAAGAGGGCAAGGTGGTAATGAAAGGGAGTGTCGGTTGATGGTATAATAATTGGTGTAGGGTAGGTTTAGGTTTAATTTAATTGTAGTTTAGGTTAATTAAAATGTCCACTAATGAGCCTCAATTAAAATAAAAATGGTTTTAAGCCCAATAAACTTAAAAATAGGCTCATTAAATCCAAACACAATCCCGACAGATATTTCGTTTTGGAAAGATTTTTAAAATAATAGCCGAACCCTCAAAAATTTCCCCGATTCGATAAAATTTACGTATAGTTAAAAAATTAAAATCATGCGGGTAAAAATACCCAATAAATCTCAATTCTTGAAAAATACCTTTAAAACATATTATATTAATTAATAAAAATTAATCGTGTAATAAAAATAATTATCTTGAAAATTCTCCGGTCTCCGTTCCTCGTTCGAACATGAAATGAAACTTAAAAATCTTTAATGCATGAACATTTAAAATTTCATGAATTAAATCCTACCATTAAATAAATATTCATAAAATGCATAAAAATAATTAAACACAAATTAATAAAATAAACATGCATTTTATGCTTTAAAAAAAATTTAATAAAATACCAAAGAAATTTAATAATTTGCATGCATGTGGTACACGTGGACTTTTCGATTTTCGGGACATTACACTAGGAGTTCTCCAATAACTATTGAGCTTGGGTTAGGAACATGGTTGCAATAACTTCCCCAACCTCACATCGATCATTCAATTCCGGGAAGCTAGCGTCCACGTCTAGTCGAAGCTGATCATTTTAGTAATTTTTTATTATTCGAACGAATGCGAGAGGTGAGGCTTTTGACAATTTTTTGTGTTCAATAGGGCTATTGAGCAGGCTACGGGCTTGAGAAAAGTCACTTTAAAGACACAGGAGAGACCAAATCAACCCACAAGCGTTGTAGCTATTCTAAGGACTCTCTCCCCTTTAGTGCCGACAAAAGTAGGTAATCGGGTCTCCTAAGAACTATTGTAGGGACTTCAGCAACTTCCTTTATCTATGGGGCAACTAATGCGGCGAGAGACTCCGTAGTAGTGTTGCCCTCTCTCTTCACAAAATGGCTTTACCCATCTCTTAATTGTTTGTAATGATTATGGACCATTAGGCTGAACCAACATGAGCATCGGTCTATACTCATGCACCACTACTGGTCATAGGTCGTTAAGATGGTCCAACATGAGCTAGCACCGTCACTCATGGAATATCTCACTCACCCCTGGAAGTGGTTTCTTTCGTCTCCTGCAACACTTGAACACAATATCTCCTGGCATTAGTACCTAGATTTTTAAAGTGTTGATACCAGTATTTCAATAATATATTAATTTATTTTTTATTTATACTTTGGTTTTTAAAATTATCCCAATCACTTCTAATATACAAATATATTATTAAAAAACTATTTTTTATTTCGTTTAACAAACAAAAATTTTTTTTTACGTCAAATAATGTTACTATGCGATGTACCAGTATCTCCTAATTTGTTAGGAAAATTTTGGAAGATTTAGTATTTTTTTAAAAATATATTCACTCATATTTAATAAAAAAAAATAGATATAAGGGTTGGGTATTTTTTTATTATATTATTTGGTGATAAAAAATATACTCAATTTTTTAAGTCATGCAATAATAATTTTATCAAATATTTGACAACTTTTTTTTTAAGTATACTAATATCAGATTTGAAGGATATCTTGTTAAAAAAATATCAACTTTTCCAACCCGTCGAATATTGAGCCAAAAATTGAGAGAGACAGCGGGCGAGGGGAGTACCCCAGTTGCTTGTATCTTTTTTTTTTTAATCGTGTAATACGATTTTATTTATCGATAAAAAAATAAAATAAAAGAAATATTATATTAACAAAAACGAATTTAAGCAAAAACTAGTAATTTTAAATGCTCGATATCACGATAGCATTTTGGAGCAATTTCTTTGTACTTTTATGAACTTTTTGTGGTGATTTTCGTATTTCAGTCAAGTGGTGGATTGGACTTCATCCACTCTCGGAAAACTAGTCTTTTATCATTTTAGAATAACATTAAAAATTACAAAAAAAACACAAATAAATTTCAACTTTTTCATTTCCAACAATCAAATGCAGCAGTAAAGTTATGGGAGCCAATTTCCAAAATTTGAGTCAGTAGTATATCTGTAGAGCTAGATTCAAATATGAATTTTACAAACATTCTGTTTTCCAATCACATAGCACACTAAAATGCAAGAATCAAGGACAAAGCCATAAGAAATCCAGGAAAACCAACCTTTTTAAAGTACCAAGCAGCACACCGTATGTCGAAATAACCACCCCAAAAAAACCTGTGTCCGAACAATCACTTGTCATCCTCAAGTCTCCCAGAAACATCACGGTGGAGCATCTCAACAAACTCCTGTGAAGTATCACCAGGAAGAGAGCGATCGTAAATCAAAATATCTAGCGTTGAAATTATTCGAGGACACATATGAGGGCGAAATATCAATTGATTCTTTTCTATTTCATTTGGCGGTTTCAGGCATACACATTTACATGTCTCAGAAGTATGTAAAATAAATAGACTAATAGTTGTCCTAAATAGTAAGAGACAGTTGGCTAACCTGCACAAGCCCTTCTTGACTGCAGATCTCGTTTATAATATTTTCACCAGCAGTAGTATCACCAAAAACGCCCACAGCAGTACCAGCCAGAGAGCGGAAAATTTCTTCAGGAGAACTCGGGTTTTCAAGTGTCTGAACTACTTGTTGGATATCGATCTGCGGATAAAATTTAAGAAATATATACCTTGTCAGTCAAAAGAATTTCCAAAATCAACTACCGGAATGAAAGAATCTCTCCAAGAAATCACATTTTCACTATTTTTATATTTTACCAAGGCCACAACGAGCAATAACTTCAAAAAGAAAAATTATAATCAAGTCTAGGGAATTAAAACTACAATAATTCCAAACACATAAAAAGGTTTGAAGGTAAATGACATACTTTAATTGGAATGCAAGTTGGGCGGATAATTAACTAGTTTCAGAAAATGTGTCCTCTTAACTTTTCCAAGTTTTGACATAAAAATCAGATGATAGTCTAGATCATTTTGATTCAAACCTGAGTATTGATTCTATCGGGTGTCACATCCCTTCTCGACCTACTCTCCGATAAAGCCGGTTCTGTGACAAAGCTCCGCTGAGATGCAGATGAAACGCCTCCAAGTGCTTGAGAAACAATAGGCATCATTTGTTGCATCATACTTGCCAAATCAATCCCACCACCTTGTCCTCCACCCATACCAGAAAACATGTTTCCGAGATCGTGGCTGTCAATCTGTTGAGCAATATGATTCATTGTATTCCTCATAGCAGGATTTTGAGTGAACTGCTGTAACATATTTCTCATCATATCAGGGGAACCAATCCCAGTTTGTCGTGACACTCCAGCCAATAGCCCGTCTAACGCAGGGCTTTGAAGAACCTCAGACATTGCGTTGGCTACATCAACTGGGCCATCAGCACTTTCTCTTGCTGTAGACACACTACCAATGACCCCCCTGGAAAGGTCAGGCGATTGCCCAGGTGCAGAAATGTTCTCGTTTCTCCTAGTTGGAAGTGAAGCCAGAGATTGCAAAACCTGTTGTCCAACTGCTCTTGATTGCTGGTTCTGATCAGAAGCAGTTGCACTAGTACTGTTCTTTGCTTGCCCCCTTTGCCTATCTCGCCTCTACAACTCATTTATACAATGTAATCATCAGATACAAGCACAACGCAACGAAAAATATATTACACATGCCCCACAAAGACAGTGACGTTGAATAAAGTATATATTGCTGCGATCAATCGACTATTATCCATTGTGCCATAATAACTAAATGATGATGGGGAACCAAATACCATTATGAAAAAATCAACAGATAATAATATTTAAATAAATCAACCAAGGATTTGTAGATAGGTAACATAAAGTAGTGCATAATTTCCTAAGAATGTAATGCACGACAATGAGAAAAACCTTGTGACAAATTGTCCAGAGTCTTCAACCAGCAAGTCACACAGAGATTCGGATTATACATATGCAAAACCATTCTAAATATGACCCGCCCCCCAACAATACCAAAAACGTTATCAAAATGGCCAAAAAGTACCTTAGGCTGGAGACCTCCCAGACCCAATCCAAGGGGAACACCTGCAGAACCAACAATATTATCATTGCCATGATTGGATCTTGTAGGACCCTCAAGGTTTTCAGCATGTTCTGATGTACAAGACAGGTTATGGGAGCTCTCCTTAGCGCTGGTGGAAGGCTCATCATTGGAGCTTAGCAACTCCGTAGTATGGGGCTGGTGGAATTCAGGTTGTGCCTGACAATTCAAAAAAGATCAGCACATCATCCTTGGAATGAAAAAAACTAATCTTTCCCATTCCCCAAGATAGACCAACCTTCTGATCACTCATCTCATGGGGCAAAGTTTGACCAGCATCACCAACTCCCCTACCAGCCATATCATCATTTCTAGCACCAGAATCAACAGGTTGTCTTTGACCGCTCAAACCATCTGATTGACCCCCATCAAATACAAAAGATTTCAGAGTACATCACATATTACAGAATAATGTATTGGCACCAAAAGGAATGCTCACCTAAAGGGGCATGGATCTGGCTGCGCATGTTAGCAACTAAATTTCTTACTTGAGCATTTATTTCAGCTACAACCGCAGAATTAGACTCAGGAGGCTGCGAAACACCTACACCAATTTGTATGGGACCAGTACCCGGAACCACAGCAGGTAGCGAAGGAACAGTAGTTGCACCGACATTCAGCCCAGACAGGATGCGTGCTGGACCAGAATCTGATCCACTAGCACGTTCTCCTTGTGAACCTTCTCTGTTATCTGGAGAAACCATAGGCACCAGTGATGCTCCTGATGATGAGTGAATTATCAAAAATGTAAGTGTTTCATCCCAACAAAAAATGATTGATACAATATATATCTTAAACGCCCCGTACCAGTATGAATATGAATATTTACATTCCTTGGAGCGTTACCAACTCCAACTGGACCCATGGCCACTGGGTTTGAAGCAACGCTGGTCGGGCCACCAAAAAGGGGGCTGGTTTGAAGAGGAAATGGCTGCAAATGAACATAAGATCCCATCTGCTTGCATTAATAATCAAATACCAACAAAAGACATGATGAAATAGAATAAAACAAAAAATTCCACGGAAAGTAGCACCTATAAATAGGAAGTTTCTGCTTTACAAAATTATTTTTTACCCAAAATAATATTCAGGAAGATTTCAGTATCCTGTACTTTCTTGTATAGAATAATGCGAAAAATGTCAAAGAATGGGAAAAAAAATTCCATGGAATTAGAATCATATAAACATTTTAAAATTTTATTCAAGTTAAGTACCAAGCCTGATTAATCTAGTTTGACAACAGAACATTCTCCAGCACAGATGCATGTTCTGGAAAATAAGTAACATTTTATGGAACATGTGAGCTACAAATTAAAATTGTGAACAAGACTGTTCAAATCACAAACCTGAACCATGATTGGATTTGGTCCTGAGGGAGATATATAAACAGCAGGCCCAGCATTTACAAAAGATTCAGCCTGCGTGAGCACAGGAAGATCGATGATGGTTAACCATCAAAAAATGTCCAGCTGTTGAGATCAGGGAACAGGACATACCTCAGATTGTCCCATGCGAAGAGTCAAAATTGTCCTTCCCAATTCTAGAAAAAGTGAACCCAAGTGTTGCATAGCAACACCTAACCGCATTAGTTCTGTCTGAATTTGCCCTCTCACTGTAGGATCTGAGGATGCCCCCTCTTGTTCTACGCGCCCAGCAGAACGCTACAATGTTGCGGCAGATTAAAAAAGTACTCAGAAAGTAATGTAAGACTACATGGGAAATAATTTCTTTGTAAGAAGGTCAAAACTGTTTTTTCACTGCATATAAGGCTAGCAAATATTAAGAAGACCTGATAGGTGTAACTAAACATCCAGAACAGTTGCAAACCAAGGAATTCCTCATCTAAAGCCATATGTAGAAGTTTGTAAAACTGTGGACAGGGGTAACATTTTTTAACCAAGTAATATAGTCGTCAAGTAGGATACCCAGGATTTAGAGGGGAGTGACTGCTTGACATAAAGAGTTTGACAGGATAGAGGTGCTCTGTGTAATCCGGTAAAGCACACCGAAATCAAAAGTATTAATTTGTAAGTTTTCCCTTGCCTTGTACATTTATCCAGTTTAATAAGCTGCAGGAAAGGAAAAAAAGAGAAATACTATCCAAAAGCATTGGAGAAACTGAACCCAGGACATGAGGCTTTAAGAAAGTTCTATCACGTGTAGCATAAAAGTAAGGAAGGAAAACTTAAGAACGCCTTTCGGTAAAGAATAAGCCTTACAATAATCAACAAATCAACTTACAAGAAAAACATAGTCAAGATACAGTAGAGTACAATCTCATTAGGGTACATACAGCTAATGCTGCAACAGCATGGTCATTAAGAAGACGTTGGGCATGTCGTAGAACAATGCTCAGGGCCTCAACAGTGGGCACACCACGAGCATTTGTAGGTAATTCGATGGTGGGTAAATCACTGGTAGCAGCAGAAGATTGGTTGTGTTGATCAGCTAAATTAAGAGACAGAAGTATTAGTAAGTGAAATTTCAAGAGAACACATAATAATAAAATTATAAACTATTACCATTTTGAGATAAAGCCAGTCCCATTCGGTTCATATATTCGGTAAGAGTATTCAGTGAATCGGGAATTGGCTAGTGTGGAAAACCGAAAACCCAACAAAATAATTGATTAACACAGAGTAAAACTTATAGAAAGCTTAGGCAAAAAAACAATCTTTTTCTACCATGTTAAGTGATGGAACTGCAATCATAGCCCCTAATGGAATTGGCACAGCATTGGAATGGCCGTTCATGGATTGCCAAGGGACAGACTGATTCCCACCCCGACTTTGACTTCCACCATTAGCCTGTGATCCTTCTGTTTCATGTCCTTGCGATGCCTGAACCTAAGAAATGAATGCCGTTAGCTCGCTAAATGTTTAGGAACTCAAAGGATAGAAAAAATCGACACAACGGGAAACAGGAAGCAAAAACAATGGCATCAATTCAAATAGCTAATCAAATTGACATTCCATTTTCCTTTTAAACAAACATCCATGTTATTAAGAGTGGATTGTATAACATTTACCATAACATTGGACAAACAAATGATTGGATAGCTTTCTTTCCTTGGTATTCAATCTTCAATATTATCATTTTAAGACAGGCAGACAGATATTATATCCAATCTAAATCCATAATACACATCACAAAACCTTGTATAAATTTGAACCACAGCCAGTAAGAATGAATACATCATATCAGCCATCGTAAATTGTAAAAAATTGAAATACATACTGTCAGCAAAAGTGAAAATGATCATCCCCGACAAAGGTGCAACACAAACATTACAGTTTCACAACATAGAAGGCAATTCAGTTTTATCCAAAAGAAAGGTGAGTATTGATTGGATAGTAACGGCTGGGGAAGTCAGGATGCGGTCCGAATTAACAGAAAGGTCCAGGTTAGAATTGGACAAGCTTTGTTCGTCTACATGAAACGCCATCAAATAACAAAACATCAAATCACCTTAAAAAAAATCCTTAGCACAGTTACTTTAAAAAACGTAGCTACAAAATTTCTCGTCGAGAAATTCCAACCAAAAGCCAGCAGTGTGTCTTGGCTCAAGGAAAATCATATGTTGCTGTCCATTACTTCTCTCATCTAAGAATCTGAAAATACAATGCTTTGACTCGAGATATTTATTAACACACATAAAATTCAGTAACAAGAAATGAGAGACAAAAATCAAAACTGAATAAAAGAAAAGATTCAACACTTATTAAAGTACTCTGAATGTGAAAAATTTCACTTGCCAACAACAAATGTAAGGCAATAAACTCATACGTACATATGGCTGGAGATGTCAGAAACAGAAAAGTTCAAGTAGATTACATTTACTCTATTTTGAGAATGCACAGCGATAGGGACCACACAGCTACCATCATATGACAAATCTAAAAAAAAATTCCTAGAAGTGGAACAACAATACTCTCATCAAGCAAATTCAGTATTTGGTACACACACAACTCTGCAGCAAAGCAAAAGACCTACTACCTGGACATTAGGTTGCATTCCTGATGCAAGGTTGCCTATTCCGATTGAATTCAACACTGCCCCAATGACCTATAGAATATGCAAGAGAAAAATTTGAGATAAAAGATGATAAACTTACATGGTTTAACTTAAATTTTAACAAAATAATGTATGTAGCATTCAAGCAAAACCAAACGACGGACCTGACTTATATCTGGTACAACAGCTTCCCCAGAATCCCCAACATTTACAGTCCCTAATACTACACTATGAGCGATTTGCCCAATACGACCGCGTGATCCACCAGCAGCAGAATCCTGTCCTGCAAACCACAAAATGAAACAGAGATGGAAACTGGAAAAAAAAAAAGACTATACCTAGCCACATATAGAACAGGTCAAACTTATTAACAATGAACTCTTGTTACTACCTCTGCTACCGACATTACTTGGTGTTGCCTCTCCAGTGCCAGATCCAAGAGAAGGCTGTGGCTGCCTTTCAACCAGATGTAAGGTATCCCCATTTTCAACATCTATTACATTGTTATGGATGGCGCCACAAAGATATAATAAATGGAAAGATAAAGTAAAGTCACAATCAAGCCCTTCCTAGATATCATTTGCCCATAACAAATTTAAAGTTCCACTAGACAAAGGAAATAATGTCACAACCCACAGGATACTGTATTCAGAAAGAAGGTGACCATCCTTCAAGACTTTGCCCCTAAAAATGAGCCGTTGCTGCGCAACAGGGACACCACTTTGACCTGCTATTTTCTCCTTGAACGCTAATATTCCTATCTGAGATCAAGTACAACTACAAGTTGTTAGACGACAATTAAGAAAAAGTTAATAGACAAGACAAAAGGCTTCGTGTAATAACAATATGAACATACTTAACAAGAAAAAGAAAGAGAAAAAACAAAAATCATTTTAAAATATAGATCCTCCAAAGTGCATTATATACATTTGTATTTCATACAATTTCCAAAGTGCTTTGTTTATATTTGCATTTTATAAACCTCCAAAGTACATCATTTATATTTGTATTTAATTTCTACGAGGTAACCATGAACTAACGAAAAATTCATGTATCTAAAAAAAATGAAGACGTTTCGAGTAAAATCCATTAACAAGCTCTGGTCTCTGATGCAGAAGTGTCAAGTTCTTTTCCGTTTGTAGAAACAAATTCAAAATGTCTATACAGAGAAACGCATCTTAGAACATAAAGATTGCAGGGAAAGGATAGGCCACAAGAAACGCCTAGCATAGATTGATTTTTCTTTCTTTCTTTTTTAGAAAGTTGCGTAGCTAAAAAACCGAGACAAGATATAACAAGAATTCACATTCTTATCCACTTCAAAGCTGTAAATCTGTGAATCCAACGTCTTAATATTGAGCTCAACAATTGATTCAGAATTTCCGCCAGAGACGTTGCTCGTACTTGATCCCTCATGCAGCTGCTGATCTGCCATGTAATATGAAGAGCAAGGTGTACCTACAATCCAATCAATACCACACATTCGAGATAAATAACATGCAAGACTGCCATAAGAATGTGAAATATCAAGAATAAAACAGTAAGCCAATGAAATCCCAGATCCATTAAATTAAACATATAAAAAAACTGCAAAATGGGAAACTCGTTTGCTTTTTCTCCAGGGTAAATGATTTTTCAACTGACAAGAACCTCAAGAATCTGTCACAAAAAGTGTGTTCTGTCAACTATCACACTGGTATGGAACGTAAACCAAAGTCAGTCACTTTAAAAATCCAAGGAATTCAGTTGTGCCGTGGAAACCAAAAGAGGAAAAGTTGGCAAAAGTCATCAATAAGGATAGAGAGAGTATTTTCTGTGCAAAAAAATTGGTAGTGTAAGGCAGGACATCCTGGCCACAACCCCCCAACAACCAAATCAAAAAGGACAGGGAAAGAAGGAAACCAACAAATTTGAAAAGATTTCACAAAGCACATCTATTCATATGAAATGCTCAGGACCTTTTCAGGTGTAGAAGATAAATTACCATTAAGAGGGAGGGAAAAACCAGAGACCCAGTAATCTCTACATTCATCTATTGAGATTAATCAATCTTGCAACTAAGGGAAACTATGCCATAGTGATAACTGATAAGTTCCAGGACACTGTCTTTGACAAAACACCGAAGGAAAGTATACAACATCCTCTCATCAACCCATTAAAAAAGTGTAATTTATATATCATCTTCATTTATTCAAAGTTCCGGCATCAACGTAGCGATCAGACTGCTCTTTTTCTTCTTCTTCTTCGTAGTGTTTCCTCTTCTATCTTTATCTTTCCTCCATTTACGAATTATACGATCAAATAATGAAAACTAATAAACAAGCTAATCTGCCAATGTAAAAGCACCCGGAGGCACCAAAAAAAATACAAGAACCCCGATCCAACTGCAGTGCATTAATACAAACTAACAAGTTCTTATCATTTCCAAATTTTCTTACAAAGACAAATTTTACAAAAATATAAAAAGAAGGCGATTAAAAACTGCACAAACCTATCCAAATCCAAAACAGTTAAATGTACCGCTAGCATACCTTATTCGTAAAATAATTCAAATATCAAGTTAACTAAACCAAAGAAACAGGGATTTTCACAATCAATTTCAATGCCAAAACACAAGCTAAAGAAGGCATTCAAGCAACAGGAGTCAACAAAAACACACATTCTGATTTTACAGCAAGGTAAAATTCATCCTATGGCAACAAAAGGAAACAATCAGTTCACAGGCAGAAAATCATTTGAATCTGCCCCTAGGGTTTGCAATTATAACGGATTTCAAGGGGAAAAAAAATCAACAACTCAATAATAGTTACATGAGAAATCCATGAAATCGAACCTTAAATTAGTCGAAAACACGATTGAGGATAGTCGATACGTCCGCAGTTTCAGGGAATTTGAAGCCGAATATATGCTTCGGAAGGAAGAGCGAAAAAGGCAGTCGGCGAGGCTAAAATGCAAATAAGCGCAAAGGGAAGCTTAGAATCGTCATACTTCAGAACGAATCTAGAGAGATCTCGGTGAATTGAGAAACACGATTTCGGTGTAAATTAATCAGTCCCTACACTGATTTTATTTTTAAATTGGTCCTCATAGTTTTATAGTATTTCATTTCCGTCCTTCTTACATAATTAGAGCATAAATCCCCACTAATCAAAGGTAATTCAATATTTTTTCATATTTTAATAATAATAATAAAAAATGTTAGTAATAGAAAATTAAGGTTTGATTATTTTATTTTTTTTAGCACGAGTAGATGAACTCCATAGTGTTAATTTTACAAGATTTAGGTATATAGATATCCAACTAATTTGTAGAATACTTATTTTATAAGTCAAAAACTAGTGTGAGACGCTCTCACGGGTCGTATTTTGTTAGACGGATCTCGTATTTTGGTCATCCATGAAAAAGTATTACTTTTATTGTGAATATAAGTAGAGTTGACTCGTATTGCAGATAAAGATTCGTGAGACCGTCTCATAAGAGACCTACTCATTTTATAATTATTGATATTATATATTTGTTTGTACATAAAACTTAAGCATATACATATTACATACGAGAGCGTGTCAAATGTGAAATCTGAATTTTTTTGCAAACTTTATATGATTATCCAGGTTAGCAACAAAAACGAAGAAATTAACTCCACAAAATGGAAAAAAAAAAAAAAAAAAAAAACCAAAACAAAACTCATAAGTAGAAAGAGCGAAATTAAAATGTCAATAACTATATTCATAGAATGCTAAGCGTAAAGAAAATATATATCCAAACTATATTTTATAATAAAAAAGTAAACTTATATTAGTTTTTGTGATATTAATTCTACATAATTTTAAAAATTATATCACAAATTAAATTAAATATCCTTACATTTCTTATTCAAATTTCTATCCAAAATTAAATTATTGCATCTCTTTCTAATTTCTCATCTAAATAGAAATAATTATCGCTTAAAAAACATATAGATATTTATTGAAAACGACCAGAACTATGATGTTTGAGATTATTTATTGTTAATTTTCTATCCAAATTGATTTGTCAAATTTCGTTTAAATTCCGAATAAAAAAGTATGTCTCTTGTGAGACGGGGTCATGAATCTTTTTCTGTGAGACGAGTCAACCTACCGATATTCACAATAAAAGTAATACTCTTAGCATAAAAAATAATATTTTTTCATGGATGACCCAAATAAAAGATCCGTCTCATAAAATACGATTCGTGAGACCGTCTCACACAAGTTTTTGCCTAAAAAATAAACACACTTCACATGTGTGTTTATCGTTAATTTTTGCAGATAATTATCAATTTTTTTAAAAAAAATTTATTCAAATTGTTTGTATTTAACAAATATAATATAAATATATAATATAATAATAACAACAACAAAAAAAATGGACGTCAAAATTGCCGCCGCCGTCATCAGGCTTTCTTACGCCGGCGCACACCTCCGCGAGCAGTATTTCGTCGTGATTTAACTTAATTGAATAGAGTAAGGAGGAATAGAAAAAGGGGAAGGGCGGAGTGACGGTGGTGCGTGGAGATAAGGAGGATGATAACGCGGTCCAAACTGGCGGAGCAGCTGAGAGAGTATCAGATTCGATCCAAATATGACTGGGCTTCTGTCTCGTTTTTCTCCTCGACCTCCAAAGTCATCTCTTCTAGGTATTTATATATTTTTTTTCATTTTTATTTTTCAATGCTTACCATTTCAATTGTTTATTTCCAATTTGAATTTGACAGTTTTTAGAAATTTTTACGAGAGATCATTTTGTAGTTTATATCACATATATCTTGCGTGTGTTTATGGATGTTTGCTGCAATTTATTACCTTGAGGTCTCGCACATTTGGTAACTTCTAACTGAATAATTTAAGGATGTTAGGGTGATTTTTTTTCTATTATCTATATTGAATTTTGATAATACCGGATTGTGGTTTGAACATCTCAGAATATATTATCCATTTGAAAGTGTTGCTTATTATTTCGTTTTTTTTTGTTAACTACATTGGATGCTCATAAGCCTTGAACTTGTAATCCTCAGTGGATGCACTTAGAATTTCAGCATAAACTGATTTTTTTTCACCTTAGAAAAAGCTTTAGTGCTGTTGTGGTTGAGGAATCGAGAGAGTGATAGGTCCCAACCAAAAACCTAAATGATGGTGATAGCATATAATTATGCTCAGGGTGAGAATTAAACCTCAAAGAACATATTTTTTTTATTGAAAAGCTTGCTCCTTTCTGCTCTTGCAGAGGAGTTTAAATAGGAAAGAGAAATAACATCAAATTTTAGAACTAAGGCCACTAACGGCTATCAACGACAATCAACAAGACTTATTCAAAGTAAAAAGAATACTTTATTGATTTATTCATAAGCCACTAACAGCTCTTGAGTTTTCATTCATTAATTAAAGTACTTTGGGTTCCTCTTGGGCACTCTTTTGGATCTTCTTGGCTCATCAATCCCTGCTCCATTGACATGAACCTTGTCATCCGGGTTCACACTGATGACTATCTCTTCGTCGTCGGAAGCTTTGTTACTGCCTTCTAGCAACAGAAGTTGAGGCCCTTTACACCTATGACCAGGCGTGAGTTTCTCATCACAATCAAAGCATAGTCCTTGTGCTCTTCTTTTTCGCATCTCATCTCAAGTGAGCATTTTGATAGGCGAAGCAGCCTGGCTTTTGTTGGAGAAGAGAAATTCGCCGTGGATTTATTGAAGGGACTCGTGTCTTTTCTTTGGCGAACTAGCTGGTCATTTCTCATCCGGGAAAGACTAATATGGCTTCTTTTAAAGATTTTGGTTTGAACATCCAAATGCCATTAGCTATGTCATTTTAAGGCCTCCCATGAATGTTCTAACCAATGCCTTTGGTGTCCAACCCTACACTCGATTCCCAGTCTATTGAATTCCCTATTATACTCACTATGATACACACATAAAGAGCCAATTTGTTTGACTCTCGATAGTGCTTCATCAAAGTCTTCGCATCCAGTTGGACCAAACCGCACCCATAGTTTGTGGTGAAAGATAGTCTATGTCACTTCCGTATCTTGTTCTTGAAAGGATTTACGTAACCATTGATTAGCCTCGCCTTAAAGGTGGAATGAGGCCAATGCCACATTTTGTGTCTCGGTAGTACCTTGAAATTCAAAAGAATTGCTTTTGTGAATCATTCCGTTGGATAATTTCCGGAGAATCGCGGAGACACCAATTTAGCTAACTATGATGAAAATCGTGGTCGTCCTCCAATCGCATGATTATTCTCTATTGGATTAAAAATGACTATTTCAATTGTTGAAGTTGTTGGATGTCTCCTTGTTGGAGAGTAGTGCCTCAGTTATTTTATGGATAGAATCCTCCATCTAGTGAAGCTTGGTCGTAATGCCGATCTCCATTTTACTGAATCTGTCTTGGAGCCCTCCAAGCCCAGCCTCCAACTTCTCGATCCTCTCTTTATTGCTGCCCATATGAACCAGCTCTGATACCAATTGATAGGTCTCCACCAAAGACTAAATAATGGTGCTAAAATGTAATTCTGCTCATGGTGAGAACTAAACTTCAAAGAAAATAATTTGTTTATTGAAAAGCTTTCCCTTTTCTGCTCTTCCAGAGGAGTTCAAATACAAAAGAAAAAAAACGACCAATTCCTAAAACTAAGGCCACTAACGGCTATCAACAACAATTAACAAGACTTATTCAAAGTAAAACAAATACTTATCGGTTTATTCATAAGCCACTAACAATTCGTGACTCGTGAGTCTTCCTTCTTTAATTAAGTACTTTGGGTTCCTCTTGAGCTCACTTTTAGATCTTCTAGGCTCATCAGAGAGCCTAGTTAACTAGTCTTGTTGTGGATTGGGTGGGGAGAAAATTTTCAGTAATGACATGGGTTTGTCAAAGTTAAATGCTTTTTGTTTTATTTTTGTAGTATTTTCACGACGTGATTTGATATTTTCTAGCACAAAACGAAGCATCTCCTTGGCTGAGCGTTTCCCAAGTGTATGTCAACTAACCATTGGGTCTTGGGGTGTCACCAAGTGCAGGGATCACTCCTAACTCGTTTTTTCAATTACTATGAAATGATTTATAAAATTATGATTGACGAAACTATTTTATCTTATCAACTTATTTGATGTTGAAATATTCTATTATTTGAATTGCATGCTCGTCCAAGTAGTTTGCTATTCACACACAGCACGGATTATTGATTTTTTGACACCCTCCTTTATTTTCATAGTGTATTTGAGAATCACTACTTTTCTAACGAAACAGATTTTGGGCGTGGATACACAATATTCTCTTTGGTTATAACATGATTTAGCTAAATTTTTCTATCGTATACTAGAGTTTTTATAAAATGATCCTGGAGTTCTACGTGTCTCATTTTTCTATGGAAGTCTGTATTTTTAGTCATATCTATTATAGACATGCTGTAAGAAAAAATTGTAGTGCCAGTCAAATTTTGTGATGAATTTTCAAGAATTGGTTGTCGCAGTATGTTATAATTGTTTCCTTGTAACTTTGGTGAGATGGATTGTTTCCATTCAAAAGTCACATGACGACCAGATAAACAATTTTTTTAAAACTGACCAGATGGACATTTGAGTTGTTGGCTTTGTAAATTTATTGCATTTCTATTTATACACCAAGTGATTGCTTATTTACTTCTACTAAATTGTCTATTCCAACTTTCCTTTTAATGTGTGGCTTTTTTTCTCCTTTATGATTGCAGGGTCGATGTTGCCATCTTTGTTTTATGGGAACTCGTGATTTTAGCATTCCTAGTTTTCTCGGCAGTTTCCTTATATTTCAAGCATTTGAGGCTTGCTGTCATTTTATTTTGTGCTTACACTGCTATTAATCTTATGCATGAAAATTACAAAGCAAATAAAACTGGCTCGAAAGAGGAAGCGGAGGATGCTTCTTCCATTATCTTTGTAATGAGATGAAAACATTTCATCCGTGAACTTGTCGGTCTATTGTGACTTGTTGAGTATACTTGACGACCATTTCTGTTGGTCCCCTCACCCTTTTCTCTGATGAGGATTTTTGGTTTCTGTAATTGAACTCCCAACTATTATGTAACCGGCGTGCTATGACGTCACATTATGCTGGAGTCCTCTTCTGTGTGCTTCATATTCTGTTGTACTGATCGGATCTTCTCCATATGTTGTATATATCGACAAGATCTTCGACATGCGATTTGTGGTAGGTTCTCATGAAAAGAATTATGATCAGTTGTAACAGAAAATTGTTTTGTATTGTCTCTTTGTTTACTTTGGCATTCTTTGGCCTTTGTCGTTTGATGTATTTTTGTTGTACTTTTTCACTTTTACAAAGGTTTTTTCAATATGAATAGCATATTTTTTTCGCTCTGAACTACAAGTACAAACGAGCTTAGGTGGAATTGAATTTTTTTAATCTTAAATATATTTTCACCAAAGTTATAAAAAAACGTTAAGCATGATGAAACGGTCAAGTTTCAAAATTGTCATGTTTAAACAAGTTTAGTACGAGATTAAGTAAGAAAATTTATTTTAATTTTAATCATATCATATCAATTACTTTTATCAAACAACACATAAATAGTAAATACACATAATTTTAAATTAAACATATAAATTCTATTAAAAAAAATTACTATCACAAGTAACCATTATAGGGCATTTAGGTGTTTTAAGGTTTTTGTTTTTTTAAAAAAATTCATATTATCAAATATTTAAAATTTAAGTTTTATATAAAAAATAAAAGTAAAATTATAATTTTAATCAATTTAAAATAAAAAATTAAAATTTAACTCAAAATTTCATTGTAAACTCATGATTAATCGGGTTTAATCACGTTTTTTCACACCTTTTTTTTTGCGTTTAATATGGTCAAACTTTGGGTTGATCGTATTTTCACATTTTTATCCAAAGCAAAGTTTTTCCTTCAGGCTTAATCGTGTTTAATATGCATCTTTTAAACATTGATTTTCACTATATATGTAAGCTAAACAAAAATATTTGAGAATCTTGTTTTAAAAAAATGTGAATAATGTTGTGAAAAGTAAAAATTTATGGTAAAAAGTAAAAATCTCAAACTCTCAAAATTTACCAAACTACACACTTTATAATATTTTTCTCTCTACTCAATTGTGATTTTCTTCACAAATAAGAGATCTATTTATAGGAAATCATTACAAATAATCCAAAAATAAAATACATCATTACTTACATCATCACACACTAATTTTCAATATTTACAACTCTTATTTTCAACATTCAAATATTCAATACACACATTTTAAATATATTTTTTCAACACTCCCCCTTGTGATGATGATCATAATGATTGTCTTCATTACGTGTTTTTATACTACCTCGTTAAAAACCTTACTAGGAAAAACCCATTGGGATAAAAACCATAGCAAGGGAAAAAGAGTGCAGTCACGTAAACTCCCCCTCATGTTGACACGAACAATTCTTCACAAATTTCGTAGATTGCGCATCCCAATATTATATATGTGCTTTCTGAATATTGACGTAGGAAGTGCCTTTGTGAAGAGATCTGATGAGTTTTCACTTGATTGAATGTGACGAACATCAATACATTTATTCTTCTCTAGCTCCTTGGTGAATGCGAAGAACTTAGGAGGAATATGTTTAGTTCTGTCGCTTTTTATGTATCTCTCTTTCATTTGAGCAACACATGCAGCATTATCTTCATATAGTATCACAGGCTTCTCGTCGAATGATAATCCGCATGAGATTTGGATATGTTGGGTCATTGATTTTAACCACACACATTCACAACTTGCTTCATGTAGTGCAATAATCTCGGCATGATTTGATGAAATTGTTACGAGCGTTTGTTTCTGTGAATGCCAAGAAATTGCAGTGCCTCCACAAGTAAAAACATATCCAGTTTGGAACATGCCTTGTGTGGATCAGATAAGTATCCAGCATCGGCATAACCAATTATACTTGGATTAGCATCTTTTGAATACAAAAGTCCCAAGTCTGTCGTTCCTCGTAGATAACGGAATATATTCCGTTTCAGTGTCTCTTTGTTGGATATGTGCTAAATCTTGCCAACAAATTTACGGCAAAAGATATATCAGGCCTTGTACAATTTGTAAGATACATAAGGGGACCGATATCACTTAGATATGGTACTTCTGGACCAAGAATATCTTCATCTTCTTCACATGGTCGGAATGGATCCTTTTCTATGTTTAATGATCTAACAACCATTGGAGTACTTAAAGGATTTGATTTATCCATATTAAAACGTTTAAGGATCTTTTCTGTATAATTTGTCTGGTGAACAAACATTCCACATTCTTTTTGTTCAATTTGTAAACCCAGACAATACTTGGTTTTTCCAAGATCCTTCATTTCAAATTCTTCCTTCAAGTATGACACAACTTCTTGAATTTCCTTATTCGTTCCAATGATGTTTAAATCATCAACATATACAGCAATAATTACGCATCCGGATGTTGTTTTCTTAATGAAAACACAAGGGCATATTGAATTATTTACATATCCCTTTTTCATCAAGTGATCACTTAGTCGATTATACCACATTCGACCGGATTATTTTAACCCATATAATGATATTTGTAATTTCACATAATAACATTCTCTGGGTTTTGAACTTTGTGCTTCAGGCATCTTAAATCCTTCAGGGATTTTCATATATATATTACTATCAAGTGATCCATATAAGTAAGCTGTAACAACATCCATAAGACGCATTTCTAAATTTTCAGATACCGTTAAGCTAATCAAATACCGAAACGTAATTGCATCCATCACGGGAGAATACGTTTCTTCATAATCAATTCCAGGCCTTTGAGAAAAACCTTGTGCAACAAGTCGAGCTTTATATCTTACTATTTCATTTTTCTCATTTCGCTTTCGAATAAAAACCCATTTGTATCCAACAGGTTTTACACCTTCAGGTGTAAGGACTATAGGTCCAAAAACATTACGTTTATTTAGCGAATCCAATTCAACCTGGATGGCTTCTTTCCATTTTATCCAATCCTGCCGATTTTTACATTCACCAAAAGATTTTGGTTCATGATCTTCATTATCATTTATGATGTCGATTGCCACATTATAAGAAAATATATCATCAATTTCTTCTTTATCTTTTTGGTTCCATATTTTTCCAGTATTAATGTAATTGATAGAGATTTCATGATTCTCGTCAGTTTGTGGTTCTGACAGAATATTTTCATCATCGTGTGTTTCTTCAGGAACACCATTCTCTATTTTGTGATCATCGTGTGTTTCTTCAGGAACATCATTCTTTATTTTGTGATCATCGTGTTTCTCTATGAATTTTCTTTTTCGAGGATTTTTATCCTTGGAACCGACTGGCCTTCCACGCTTCAGGCGTTTAATGACATCATGGGTATCTTCAATTTGTTTCTTTGGAATTTCAATTCGAGCAGGGGCATTTGCAGCATGTATATATGATTTAGTCACCCCTTTTGTGTTTGCAAATGCATCTGGTATTTGATTTGCTATTCTTTGCAAGTGCACAATTTGCTGTACATCTTTTTCACATTGTTTTGTTCTTGGATCCAGATGTAACAATGATGATACATACCATGTAATTTCCTTTTCGGTATGTTTCTGTTCTCCACCTAACATTGGGAAGATTTCCTCATTAAAATGACAATCAACAAAACGTGCTGTGAACACGTCGCATGTCTGAGGTTCAAGATATCGAATGATTGATAGACTATCATAACCGATATAAATTCCAACCTTTCTTTGAGGTCCCATTTTCTTTCGTTGCGGTGGTGCAATAGGCACATACACCATACATCCAAAAATTCTCAGATGAGAAATGTCTGGTTATTTACCAAATGCAAGCTGCAATGGGGAGTATTTATGATATGCACTTGGTCTGATGCGAATCAATGAAGCAGCATGTAAAATTGCATGTCCCCATATAGAAATAGGGAGCTTTGTTTTCATAATCATTGGTCTAGCAATCATTTGCAGACGTTTAATCAATGATTCAGCCAATCCCTTCTGTGTATGTACATGAGCAACATGATGCTCAACAATGATTCCCATAGACATACAATAATCATTGAAAGTCTGGGAAGTAAATTCACCAGCATTATCAAGTTTAATTTTCTTGATTGTATAGTCAGGAAATTGATTCCTCAATTTTATTATTTGAGCAAGTAATCTTGCAAATGCAACATTTCGAGTTAACAATAAACATACATGTGACCATCTGCTAGAGGCATCAATCAATACCATAAAGTATCTGAATGGTCCACATGGTGGATGGATTGGTCCACAAATATCACCCTGAATACGTTCAAGAAACATTGGTGATTCAGTTTGGATTTTGGCTGGTGATGGTCTTATAATAAGTTTTCCAAGAGAACATGCTTTACATTGAAACTTATTATTCTGAAAGATCTTCTGGTCTTTCAGCGGATGACCATGTGTATTTTCTATAATTCTTCGCATCATTGTTGAACCAGGATGTCCCAATCGATCATGCCAATTGGTTAATATTGAAGAATTATCAACTACCATGTTTGATTCAATCGGACTTATATGTGAATAATGCAATCCAGTAGGGAGCATTGATAGTTTTTCAATCACATATTTTTTTCCTGATTTATATGTGATAAGACACATATATTTCTTATTCCCTTCATTCATTGTTTGAGTATCATACCCATGGGAATATATATCATTAAAACTCAACAAATTTCTTTTCGATTGTGGTGAATATAAAGCATCATTGATAAAAATTTTTGTACCATTAGGTAACAAAAATTGTGCTTTACCACATCCTTTAATCAAGTCTACAGGACCTGATATTGTATTCACCGTTGTTTTTGTTGGTTTTAGTTCCAAGAAATATCTTTTATCTCGGAGGATAGTGTGCGTTGTACCACTATCGGGTATGCAAACTTCAGCTTTGCTCATAGCATTTTCCATTTTGAACTTCAAAAAATATGCAATGAAATAAAATTACTGGCAATATATATTTAAATATAACACATATCATAATTATACAATAAAACATTATTATATGAATACATGAAAAATAAATTATTGTACATTTATATTTTACCACTATATTGTTCATTTTCAGAGAAATCATTGAGAAAATCTGCAGCATCAATATTGTTCATTTCTATCCCACCAACATATTGATCATTTCCAGAGAAATCATTCATAAAATCACCAGCATCAAAATGAGTTGAATCACTCAAACGGTCACTGCGTTTAGTGAAGTTGGTCTCCTTTTCTTTCCCCTTTAATGATTCTTTATAAAGTTTACAAAGGTGTTCAGGGGCTCGACAAATTTTGGACCAATGTCCTGGAGTACCACATCTGAAACAAGAACTTTCATATCTTTTTGAGTGATTCTCATTAACACTTGTATTCTCATGATGCCTTTTTTGTGGATGGTTTGGGACGTTCTTTTGAGATGAGTTATAAAAATAACTATCTCTATTGTTTTCAAAACCACGGCCTCGACCACGACCACGGCCAATTCCACGTCCACGTCCACGTCCACGACCTCGACCTCGACCTCGACCTCGACCTCGACCAAAACCTTGTCTTTGAATTTGATTTTGGTTTCCAGGTTTAAATTCATTTTTACTTACAGCATTTACTTCTGGAAATGCTGTTGATCCAGTGGGTCGGGACTGATGATTTCTCATTAGTAGCTCGTTGTTCTTTTCCGCCACAAGAAGACAAGCGATGAGTTCAGAATATCTCGCAAATCCACGTACTCTATATTGTTGCTGTAGAGTAATATTTGATGCATGAAACGTGGAAAATGTTTTTTCAAGCATTTCCGATTCTGTGACCTCGTGTCCACAAAATTTTAGCTGGGAGATTATTCGATACATCGCTGAATTATAATCACTGACTTTCTTAAAATCTTGGAATCTTAACATATTCCATTCATCACGGTCGGTCGGAAGTATAACTTCCCTTATATGTTCAAATCTTTCTTTCAATCCTTTCCACAAAACCATGGGATCTTTTTCAATTAAATATTCACATTTCAATCCCTCGTCGAGATGTCGACTCAAAAATATCATGGCTTTTGCCTTTTCTTGGGATGTCGATATGCCATTTTCTTTTATGGTCTCATTTATACCCAATGACTCAAGATGCATTTCTACATCGAGAGTCCATGGCATATAATTTTTTCTCGTGATGTTGAGCGCAAAAAATTCGAGCTTTGTCAAATTTGACATGGTGGTACTAAAAAAAATTACGATGCATTTTATTAGTTAATGAATATTGCAATACAAACTAATGGATAAACAACAAGTACAAGCATTTGTAAAAATAAAGAAAACACACGAGGAGGATATTCTCCGATAAATACAAGACTCGTGAGTATGATAACCAAAATAATTAAAAATAACCTTGAGAAAGCCATCTTCTTTTTTTCTTCGAAAAATTTGATGAAGAATAATTTTTGGAGAAGAAGAGAAAGTTGGAGTGATTGAAATAGTTCGTGAGATCATATTTATAGGGCAAAAACTAGCCGTTTTTTTTACCATTTATGACCGTTGGTGTACAAAAAAATAAAGGTATGTATTTGTATAATTTTATGGTAATAATATGATGTATATAATATTATACATGTTTAAATAATTATGTATATCATATCATATTATTATAACGAGGTGTCATAATTTATTTTGTTTAAAAACCTTATAAGCTTTTATACTTGTCGTATCCCTTACCGGGAGTGTGGGATGTCGTCTTAACATCCTCCCAGGATTTATAACAAGTTTTCGAAAAATTTATTTTTATTATTACTAATAATAACATTATATTATATATTAAATATATACACAATAAATAAATAACAGTAAAATAAATATTATTACTTTTGTTACCTTTTTCTTCTGTTTGGAGCTTGGAAAAGTATGGAGGATTTTTAGAGCTTCGTGCTGATAACGTGTTGTGAAAAGTAAAAATTTATGGTAAAAAGTAAAAATCTCAAACTCTCAAAATTTACCAAACTACACACTTTATAATATTTTTCTCTCTACTCAATTGTGATTTTCTTCACAAATGAGAGATCTATTTATATGAAATCTTTACAAATAATCCAAAAATAAAATACATAATCACACACTAATTTTCAATATTTACAACTCTTATTTTCAACATTCAAATATTCAACATTCAAATATTCAATACACACATTTTAAATATATTTTTTCAACAAATAAAATAAAAAATAAAAATTGATTGATTGATTCAAAATTCAGTACTCGGTTAATACAATCAAAATAACCGAACTAGTTGATACAATCGAATTTAACTAATCAAAACATTATTTCTCTAAGATTGGTTCATCCAATTGACAAAAACTTGTGTGAGACGGTCTTACGGGTGTATTTTATGAGACGGATCTCTTATTTGGATCATCCATGAAAAATTATTATTTTTTATGATAATAATATTACTTTTTATTTGAATATCGGTAGGGTTGACCCGTCTCACAGATAAAAATTCGTGAGACCGTTTCACAATAGACCTACTACATCCAATTAGTCTCGAGTCAATCGAAACTTAACCGAACAAATTGATTATTTAAATTTTTATGTATACTTAACAAATTAATCATTTTATCAAACGATAAAAAAAATTGACAAAAACTTGTGTGAGACGATCTCACGGGTCGTATTTTGTGAGAAATATATCTTATTTGAGTCATTCATGAAAATGTATTACTTTTTATGCTAAGAGTATTATTTTTTATTGTGAATATCAGTAGTGTTAACCCGTCTCGAAAATAAAGATTCGTGAGACCGTCTCACAAGAAACATACTCTAAAAAATTTATTCTTTATTGTTGACAAGTAAATTACAATAATTCAAACTATTAATAGTTTCAATTCTCAACCAGAAAGAATTTAAAGTATAAAATAATAATAATATCCACATAAAGGTTTTTTGAAAAGCAAGGGTCAGCAAATTTTGACCTTGCATATTTGAGAAGAAAAAGAAAAATTACGATTTCGGTTATGTAAATATATATTTTTTGATGTTCTCTGTTATCAAATTTTAATCTTAATTCACTGATATTTTTTAATTCTTTTTCGATGTATTGTTAATGTGATACTGATGAAATGTTGATGTATGTCTAATGTACAATTTCACATCAACAATCGACGATGAAAAAGTGACCAAAACTAAAATTTAACAACTTAAAGTACCAAAATCGTACCAAAATCATATCAAAAATGCAATTTTGCCTAAAGAATACTAAAGGATCAAATTGGGAAAAACTAATAATTAAGGGATAGATTGAGAATTTGTCATAAAATCCTCATTTTCAGTTTGCCTCAAATCGCCATTATCATCTGATCATCAGTGTAAACCCTAACATTCGGGAGAAATGGGAGGAGGGCACGGCCATGGCGTCACGTACAAAGGGGTGACTGTGCATCAGCCAAAGCGCTGGCATACCATAACTGGGAAAGGCATGTGTGCCGTCATGTGGTAACGATCTTTTTTCGCGTATATTTGTACAACGCTCAGTTACGATCGATTAGGTCTGCGAAATGTGTAGTTAGTTTTTAAAGTTCGATCTCGATGTTCGCAATTGGAACTGATTTTGACGATAATCTGTCAGTTGTTTTTGTTTCTTCTGAATTTATGGCTTTCTGATTGAAATTTATGTGTCGGGAGTTTGTATTTTTTGATAGAAGTGTTTGATTTTGGGGGACATAACTCGGGATCTGCTGGATTGATTTGAAATTTGATCTGAATGTCAGTACTGCTATCCGCTCTATATTGCCCACAAAATATATAGTGTTTCGAATTGCTTCGTATGCAAGATTATTGATGAAATGTTAGCTTTGCCGTGTCTAGTATTTTCTTGAGCTGAATCCTAACCTTACCGCGAGCCAAGAACTTGCATACTCTGCGCCTTTCTTTCTTCAGTAACAGGGATTACAGAATTCCGTCTCCTGATCAAATTTTGGACATCGTGAGTGATTTGACGGAAAGTTACTTCTAAGATTGTTTTTGTCTCAGTAGGAACAGCGAAATGTTCCTGAGATATGGGTTTTATTGCCTAGGTCTTAATTCAACGCCTTCACGGGAGAATCATGTAAATTTTTGTTGTACATGCCAGCTTTTAAAGTTGAAGTGTTTTACTTAGATGGTTCCTCTTAAGTAAGAGTTCGTTCATTTTTATTAAATTTATATTTCTTATTTTCCTCTTAAAGTTGGTCTGTCATTGTTCATGATGAGAATTCATAATATTTTGCAAAAGCCTTGTGCCTTGTTTTTCACAATTAATATCCTTGCTTCTTTTTAAATTGTCTTTGACATGATCTATTTCAATTATGATTGGTTATGGGCTGCCGTAACTAAAACACATGATTTGGAATCAAAATATGATTGATACAATTATTTATTAGTTTTTATGTCACCTTTACCCTACTTAGAGATTGTTATTTATGCTCTAGTCTCATTTAAGAGGCCGAATGCTTGATTTAAAGAGTCTTTACATCTGAAAATACTCAATATATGGAAAAACAATAGGTTTGAATTGAACTCCTAACTGTATTGAGTACTATTTTTGCTTATGGTGAGCCCTGTGAGTTGTGACATCTGTGTAACCTTCTTGTCTCATAATGCCATTGCATGGAGTGGTATTTTAAATTGTTAGGTTTGTGTTAGCATCGAAAATGCCGATCGAGATAGTGCAATAGGTATACAATTTTAAAAATGTGAGTTGCATTATTATGATCAATGATAACTTTTGAAAGAGTGAAAAATTCGATCAAAAATTGGTTATAGTCTACATAACTAGACTGCTAAGCTGAATGGCGGGCGGCACCTTTCTCTCCTGTACTTCAATCTGTCCTTGATATTATAAACATTTTGATTTTCAGGTTTTGGATTCTCTATAGAGCAAAAAAAGATGGTCCTGTGGTATTGGTAAGTTTCGATATTTTTTGACCTATTTTTTGGGGGAATCTTGGCAAATACAATGGTTCTCAGAATTTTCTTTCTACCATGTTCCCAGGGCTGGAGGCATCCTTGGGAAGGTCATGATGATCACCACTAGGTACTCTCTCTCTCCCCTTTTGTTTGTGGTAGTTTGGATTAATTCATTGTCAAATTGTGGAAATCAAAGCACTATAATTCCTCTTTCATATGCAAGTTGAGTGGAAAACTCTCTTGTGAATAATGAAGAGGATCTTGTGAATGCGTTTGTGCTGTTATTATCTGAAAATCCTCACATGACAATGGCGAAATTATACACTCACCGGGTCTTTCTATTGATATTTTGAAGTTGCTATGTACAAGTATGAGCAATTTTGAGCTGGTTTAGACGTGTTCTATGTATGGTATTTGATTTACTGGTAACTTTTAAACTGAAGAGCAAAATGCATATCGATGAATTAGTTAAAATCAAGTAAAGGGTCAAGGTACTGATTGTACATCTTGCTTCTCTACTGATGTGCACATTGTACACTGTTTTCAGGACTGCTGTCGAATGCTAAAAGCTGGATAATGAAGGAACTCAAGCTAATTTGTAATTTTCTTGTTGGATGAACGTTTTATTTGGGATCTGTTCTTATCTATGTACAATAAAATGATTGAGGAGATTATGTCCTCTAGCATGAAACGATGAACGAACCAACAGTTTGCAGCCTTGTTTTGTTATCTTGCCCTTGAAAAGGCATCAAGCTTGTTCTTTTTGCTGTTCTTTTTCCTAGGCTTGTGCCCAGTAAAACCACATTTGTGTTTTTAAAATCTTTATAAATATATTTTAACCAAGGACAACTTACTATGCAACTTATATTTTGACGTTCCTTGGTTCGTGAATGAAAGAATGCATTGTAGGGAAATCTTTCTAGGTTGAATTTGGGATTTGAAATGATTTAATTTCAAATTCATATCTCATATCCATTGTGTCGATGCAAAATTAGAACGAATAATTTCAAATATCTTGTGTTGGCCAAAACAAAATTTGTTCGCTTCAAATCCACTTTACACGCTGATAATCAAATCTTTGGACGATTTCGATCCTCATTTAAATCTAAATGCAACATAAATTAATGTAAAAAAAAATGCAGAATCTCTCAATCTGAATACAACTTAAGTTAATGTAGGACAAATTAAGAACATCGGATCTGCGCTGAGGGGTTACGCATCTTTGGAACATATTTATTGCGGCAAAAACTTATATGAGACGGTCTTACCGGTCGTATTTTGTGAGACTGATATCTTATTTGGGTCATCTATTAAAAAAATATTACTTTTTATGCTAAGAGTATTACTTTTTATTGTGAATATCGGTAGGGTTGATTCGTCTCACAGATAAAAATTCGTGATATCGTCTTACAAGAGACCTACTCATTTATTGCTGGTGTAAGTTGATTTGAGCCTCTACTCAGATTTTTCTTACCATGATTACCTTCTTCCTCAATATATTTAGTGCTCATCTTTTCTGGACACATTGTTTGTACTTGTATGTATAATTTATATTTGTATACATATTGTGCACGTAGAATCTTTTTTTTTTATATAATGTAAATCGATTTTTTTTATATAGGTATTCTTGATGTAAAAATTAGAAAATAAGTTTTTAAAAAATTCAAAACCAAATTCAAATTTTATGAGTTTTAAAATAACTTCTCAGCAATGCATTACCATACACCATGATTATTCAACACATACTCGATACAAAAATTTACACGAACCTCTCTTCAGAATGTAAGAATGTATAAATCCCCTCCAAATTAATGTACATTTTTCATCACCACCATGCTCTCAAACCAGACATGCTGGGCGTTGTGATTACGGCAGCATTCATCAAACCGCAAAATCTTTGCATGCATGCAATCACTTTCCACCTCGTTGTCTCTTTTCTTCTAGCATGGCAGCCTCGTTCAACATGTCGGATGCATCCTTGTGCATGTCGAGCTTGGCAAGTGCCACTGCCTGCATGTAGAATGCTGTCGACCAATCTGGGTTGATGCACTGTGCTTGCATTGCATCTCGAAGGGCAGCATCAGGCTGATCGCACATTAGATAACAAAGGCTTCGTCGTGCATGAACAGTTGGGGAAATCATGGTCCCAACATCTATAAACTGGACATACATTAAGATCTAAGCGTTAGTTCTGGTAGGCTAAAGTAGTTAAGTACTGTAGACTTAACCAAGTTGAAGGCAGTAACAGTTTTGAAAAATCTTATGTTACTATGACCGGAGTATTAAAAAAAATGAAAACAGGGGTAAACGTTCATGCTGACTTCACTTTCCCTCCACCAATGATCTAAGATGCTTATTGAATCTTTTTCTCATGAGTTAAAAATGAACCACCATAGTCTATATGCACAAACAAATCAAAATGGCCCGATTTGAACAGCCAGCAAGATCTTGTATAAATAAACTTCAGGCTGATATTTGTTTGTGCGATTGGGAGAGGCAAGGAGCTGTTTAGTAGACAAATTGATGGACTTTAATGACAATCAAGGAACTAGGTGATTTGAAGAAATCCTTCCAGCTTGAATATAATAAAAACAAGAGACAACATAACCAGACACTTGAAAACAAATAGATGTGAACACTGGATGAATAGTCATGGCACATGTGTGCATGTGTGAAAAGTACCTGAGAATAACAATTAATAGCAGTTTTGAAATCTTTGTCCCGAAAGGCGAGGTCTCCTCTTTTCCTTGCATCCAACATATCTTTCATTTGTTGAGTCCATTCTTGGAAAGATAGCTAAATGGTAACCGTGCCAATATTTTAGCATCGATATATTATCAAAGATCAACTAAAACATCTTTCGCATGAAAAATTTACCTCATTGGTTAGCTCATCATCTTTGTAGTGCTGCGTCACCAAAAACTGATGGATAGCAGTGAGATCCATACGGGAACAGGCATCACCCATTGGAGAGAGAGGACGTGCTGGAGTAGATGGTGCTTCTTCATCCTTTGGAATGCCCAGCATAACATAAGATGGAACCTAGAATTAGGAATATTTTTATTATTTTCAAGAACTAAAATCTTTGTATTTTCTTTATAAGTACCATGAGGTAAATGTTTTACCATAAGTGTACTTAATCATATGACAATACTAATATCACCAACGAAGAAGCTCATTTTTAGCAAGCCAAAAACGCACCGTACAGTTTTGACATTCTTGATGCGACCATAATAGAATCATAAATTAATGTTTTCCCAATATATAGTAAAAACTAATTAAAAACCCTACTATGCCACCTCAAAGTATCATATCAACACGGACACCTTGCCACTGCCAACTACACACTCTGAAACAAAAGAAATAAAAAGATCAAATGAAATAAGAAAAGAAGTGTCATAAAGCTGTTCGTTCCAGCTAATAAAATCATAGGCATAATGCACTGTAATACATGTCAGCTTAATGCTTCTACCAAAAAAAAAGAACACCTAGACTTGACACTAAATAGCCAAGATAACATCAATCTGACTCTAGCATTGCCAGAATATGCTTCAGAATACACAGAGATGATACTATCATCGTATAATAGATTTGTTGGTTGAAGCCGATGTGCCTCAATCAAGGCATGATTCTTTGAATCATTAAAAGTAAGAAAGAGAATAGAACTTGCATCATGTTTATTTTGCAATGCGGAAAGAGTTGAAACAAGATCTTTGGTATTTGGCCGCTCCCTTGGTTCATACTGCAAACATCGTGAAGCAAGATCAAAGACTACAGTAGCCTCTTCGGCTGAGAAATTCCCCTCCAAATGGGAATCCATCAAAAGAAGAATATTTTTGCCCCGTATCATATCCAGAGCCTGCATGCAAAAAACAATGTCAAGTACATGGAGTCCTGTCAAACAAATTAAAGTAAACATTACAAAACCAACAAATCATTGGAATTGCCATTAAAAGGTGCCCCAGATGTATGACATTAGGGATAACAAAATCTTCAACACAACATTAAGTTTCTTGAATAGGAATAGAAGCCAAAAAGGAATAGAAAAGAGAAGCTCACATCACAGGTTATGCCGACCTTAATTGTATCTACACATTGAAACGAAACTAAATGCCAAACATGACATGTAACTAAGGTAAATCACTAAATTGTATGGGTGGCAAGAGAAAACTGGAAACCAGAAACGAGGAGAAAACAGGGCCAATAAAGCCCATTCATTTTTTTAGTATTTACCCGCTCTGGCATATAAAAAATCGAGTATTTTCTCATTCTCAGGTAACCTGATTCAGGAAAGTTATCCAGTACTAACTAAGTATATATTTTTACTAACTACGAAGTAGATGTTTTCAACGTTCTTCCCTTAATCTTTTCAGTGTTTTTTAATTTAAATACTTTAATAACAAAAACACTTGAATTATGTCATTTTTATCTCATTTTATTTGAACTTTACACATTTTAAAGAATATATATCCAGGCAACTGAGCCAGTAAAAATTGGGCGTGGAGCAATAGCTTGCAGCTTTCACCCTGAGTGAATAGTGAGTGAGTCGAAACATGACATTCAGATTAACTCCTTCAATTTTATTCAGGAAGAAATTGATACAACCACAAACAATTAACCCAATTTGACATAAAACAAGAGAAATGAATCCATCGAACCGTAGCAGCAAGCTAAATTGTATTAACAGCAATGATGATATAACATGAAAGAATACAGTAGGGTATTTCCACTATATTTTAACCCACACTCACTCAAGAAGGAGCACACTCTTGCCCGAGCTAAGCTAGCCTAACAACAAAATAAGAATGAATAATCTCTTCATAACAAACCCCTCTCTATTTATTCCCTACTCCTTTCTAGATTCTTCCAATAATTTGAGTTATATGAGGCCTGGGCCCTTGGGTATAATTGGGTCAAAGCCCAACACACACATTTAGGCACGTTGCAAAATTCAAGAGAAAATAAAAGGGACATTTTTTCCTGTTTGGATCACAAGTTATCTAAGTTGAAAATTCACGACTTGTTCAAAATACGCGTCTTAAACCTTCAAGGATACATAGACTATCTTGTCCCTGCAATCCACTCAACCAAGGACAAAATGCGAGTGTCAATCCAGATACTGAAGAGCTAGTTATGATTACTTTGAATCATAGCTCCTAAAGCAATTTCAACAATTTCATTGACATAAATTGGGAATTTCTGTTATGGTCCCAGGTATTAGATTTTGGAATGGGGGCAATTCTTTGAGGCCTGGCTTGTTAGAGAGAGACTCGCGATCTCGTAATAAATATTTATTATCGTTTTTTTTTTTGCATCAAAATCTGCTGTTTTATTTCATATATTATTTATACGGTGTTTGTTCATATCCTTTCCTCTAGCTAATTCTGGAAGGATCCTCGATTATTCTAATATCTTTTATTGAAAGGAAAACTAACTAATAATTAGGGGCAACACTAGCATCCATCTACTCTTTGATTCAGCATTATCGATTTCCATAATTTTATATGTCACCTTTCTTTTTGGGTTGCTTCTCAACTGTTGATTGTGCTTGGCTTTTGGCTGGCTGGACCATGACATCACTCCCCACTTGAGATTATGGTTGTTCTCGACCATGAGGGAAGGGTACTGCTTCATCATAGTTTTAGCATCTTTCCAAGAAAGCACTTGGATCACTTCAAGATGTTGGAGTATTTCAAGGATAAAGCTTAGATGACGTTGGTTCTTAAATTCCTTCAGCTGTAACTTGGGCCGATCTTGTTCCTGTTTGAGGAACAATGGTTCGCCATCACCCTCAAGGTGGAAAAAGGACAACCCTCCCTTGTCTTTCTCCGAAGAGCGATGGTGTCGAAGAAATTTTTCACATTTGACCATATCAGCGGATCTGATTGTCTATTGTACAGGGGAAAATCTAGCTATGAATTTAAAGGTACATGGGATAAGCCATCCTTGCTATCTCCCTGCCTTTTCGAATGCTCTTCGGTGGAGGCCCGTTGATTGCTACTCTCTTTGCCCTGATCTCGTTCTTCTAATCGCATGGTTGACAGACATTCGGATATCTCCTCTACTGGATCAAGAAGAGTTTGCTGTCAATTTTTGGCGGATGTCATGCTCTCTTGATAAAACTGTATACATGCTTCCATATATTCTCATATTTTTGTTGTGTCACCTTTGACCTTCCTTATCGGGTTGATTTTCAATTGCTGATTGTGCTTGGTTTTGGGCTGACTGGACCATGACATTTTCCTTGTGTTAAGAATGGAAGATTTCATGCTACCCTTAAGGTAATACCCTAAGAATGCATCTAAGGGTGGAGATTATTTCTTATAGTTCACCGAAAAAATGTGCACCTCACATGTAACAGTAAGTGCTACCATTGGATGCACCCTTGAGACAATGCCTTAAGGGTGAGATCTCATTAACCGTTGAGAGAGTAAGGTAAGTCATAAAATTAGCATATTTGATCATAACCACGTGGAGAACATTTTTCAACATCTTCTCGGAGATCAACTACCTAGAAATGTTTAATGAGTAAATGCAGCAGGTAAATGGTAGTTTCATAGCATTAAAGCTAATTTAAAGAGCAGCAAGCCAAATTGAGACTGCTTATAAACTAATAATTAGCATTGCCCACAAAACTTACATGACTTGGAGGGATATGCTTTCCACTAAGAAGATCTAAAAGGACTGTTCCGAAGCTGAACACAACAGTTTCTGGAGTTACCCTTCCTACAAGAGATTACAAACTCAAGCTAAATCTCGAAAGCAACCTGAAGTTCAAGAAATAGACACGTGAACAAAACAAAGGATATACCATTTCTTAAATACTCCGGAGGTGTATATGCAAGATTTGTGCTATAACTTTTACCATCCCTGCTATTTTTCATCAATCCAAAACAGGAAAGACGTGGATCACCATTCTGTAGAAAAAAACATTATCAGCACTTGCATTACATAAACCTAGACAAAATAGCATGGGAAGGGGAAAAAGAGCACGGTGCAAGGCACTTTATCTCTATCATCCTATTTAGTGGCTAATAAAAGAGCCGGTTAAAGAAAAAAGACTAATTAACCTCATCAAAGAGAACCCTATAGGCATTCAAGTCATGGTAGAGCGGGCGACCTTCATTGCTGCAATAATCCAAGGCTTCAGCCATGTACAAAGCAACTCTGAGACGCATCGCCCACTCAGGAGTTTGATTCTCCCCTGCAAAAATATAAAAGAATATTCAAGAAAGATATTAAGAAATAGGAAGGTCATGGCGGATGTTACAGAAAAAATGTACAAAAAAACACACCAATGATTGCATATTTGCAAGCAATTTAGATGCTGGTGTTGGTACAAAGGAACCGAATCCCTCCCCTATCGGAGTGATGGAATACAGGTTTATGAGGCGTGAGTGTTGGGTCTTCTCGGAAAGATTAGTCGAAAAATAAACAAAAGAAAAGGGAATAACCAAAGGAATGCATTCCATACTTAAAAATAGCATGTTTAATAAATCTTTCAAATTCAACGACATTATGACCCCCCGAAATTGAGCAAACGTCAAATCTCGATCAAATCCTGCAAATTCTGAACTTTGAACTAGAAAACGACAATCCCAGCTCAAAGCTTACGAAAAGAAAGAATATCAAAATCGTACGAAAATGCCAGAAACATACAGTGAAACAAATGCTTAACAAGAGTCTCATTAGGCATAAATTCAGCTACGAGCAGCCTCTCATCTCCATCGCAACAGTATCCGATCAGATTCGCCAGCCTCTTGTGCTTCAGCTTCGCCACTTCCTTTGCTTCCTCCTTTCAAACACAAACAGTTTTAACATGTTCAATAATTCTAAACCGATAAGCCTCAAACAAAAAATGGAAAGAATATATTTGAATAACATTTTTGGGCATCACTATAGTCTATACATACAGCAAACTGCTTATGATCAGGCCAGGCCAACTTGGTAAATTTCTTGACAGCGATCCACCGTTGGTTCTGCAAACGGCCTTTATAGACGACATTTGGCGCCTTCTCGCCGCTCTCCGATACAATATTCTCGGAGCTGAAGTTGTTGGTAGCCGACTTCAGCTCCGGCAGCGAGAACTCCGCGAACCCAGTTGACCCCCCACCGTTAACAGAAGAGGAGCGGCGGTGGCCGTGATGCTGCTGCTGCTGCTGCCACTGACCCTTCTCCGCCCTGCGCGGCGGATTCTCCTTCGATTCGCAGCAGCCCATTACTCAGTCGAGTCGACTCACCAAGCTCACCCTTTAAACACGCAATTCTTACGCATTAATAGTAGTTGATTAATTTTGACCCACAAAACATTTTCATATATTCAGCTCCACACCCATTACATGTGAAAAGCGGAATTCGTATTCTAAAAAATGGAATAATTGGATTAAAATACAGCGAAAAATTTAAGGTTCG
Source organism: Primulina tabacum (assembly GCF_025594145.1). NCBI lineage: Eukaryota > Viridiplantae > Streptophyta > Magnoliopsida > Lamiales > Gesneriaceae > Primulina > Primulina tabacum. The sequence goes on along the minus strand of NC_134561.1, from coordinate 2,584,632 downwards.
ACTCCAAGTAGTACGTGGACGCGGGTTATGGGGAAGAAAGGTTGGTGCTGAAAGAGTAGCGAAATCAAATCAATGTGCCTAAAGCGACTTTTAGGGTTTCTGCAATTGGGAATTAATTTCATAACCAATTTAGCTTTGTAATATGACTGAAATCCTATCCTCCATTTTTGTAATAAAATAAGATTATAGCAATTTTAATTATATTATAAATATAGTTTTCGAACAATAAAAATGTCGGATGTTACGTACTACACGAACAGGAGGATTTCATTTCGGGTTGCAATTACATAGTTTTTTTTCCGTAAAACTTGTAATATTATTAAGATCGAAAAATATCCGTGATTATAAAATTTACAAACCAATAAAGAAAAATGTTTCCAAACAAAAGAAGTTAGGTGATAAAAAAACAAATGATGCAAGTAAATATGTAACGACTTTCATCGTATGTCGAATGTGATTTACAATGGTTTTTCTATGTGATAATATAGCATTTGTTACTGCTATATGGTTGACGTGATTTTCATAAATAATTAATTTAGACAGGATATTACAAGAGTTTCATAGTATAATACAAATTAACATAAACAACACAGTTTTGTGTGTCCATAACATATTTAATTACTAAATTTACCTTTTTCACTAAAATTTTAGTAAGTTGCGAAGAAAAAATCAATGAAAATTAAGGTTTTGGATAAGTAGAACGGAAGTTATGAGAATATTGGGAAATTATAACCTCAAAAATATGATAAGTCAGTTTTATTTATGTTTATGACTAGTTTTGGAATATCACTCAACTATATCAAATTCGTAGCGAAGTGGATATTCGTAGATAGATATGAATGCGAAGGAATTATATTTGTGGATCCCAAGTCGAGAATAGAGTCATGGCTCATTTGGCTCTATATCACAATTCATTCCCCGACCACTCTGGCTCAGACGCACCATCCAAGGTGTGAGCCACCTATTAAGCAAGCTATTACAACGAGAGGGTGGAATAATATGGAGCCAAAGAACAAGGTTGTAGATAAGATAGAAGAAGGAGCCAGGCTCCCAATGGAGGAAATAAGACAGTTAGGATAACATACATGAAATGAAGAGCTCGAGTGGCTGGCGAGCGAGTGGTGGTTAGTGGTTAGTAGCGCTCTAGTTGATGACACTACTCTCTCTTTTGTTAGCTACTTGCATTGACTTTCTTCCGATATTGGTTAAAAGGGACACGACCTCTTCAGATTTTAAGTACCATGGTCGAGGATCACACACTTTACACATGTTGATGATCTCTTATTTTTTGCTACAGGTAATGTCCGTCTTCTATCTGGGTATCTCTCTTGCTGCGAGGTGATAATGAGGAATTGAAGATAATCTTATTCATGTATGACCTCATTATCCGAGAATCTTTCATGATTCTCTGATACCTTAATGGTGACATCTTAAGTAGGGATTAGAATAATGTATACAATGTAATTTTCTAGTAAATATTGAAATAGCAATAAGTCCTTAAGAGGAATTTTCCTCACTTTGGTGTTTCGAGGATTAACAATCTTCTCCCAAGATATAATAATTTCGCTTATCATACAACACAGTACAAGCACAATAATTAGGAAATGTTATAAACTCTATTTGTTCGTGAAATGAATTATATACAGACAAGATGAACGTGAAAGAATATTCAGAAATCTGATCAAATAATGATTCAAATGATCTTTGATGCTCTATTTAATGTTATAAATATGCAAGGTCATGTTGTTCATCGATTATAGTGTCTTTTCATTCAAAAGTCAGATGATAGACTTCAAAGGACATTATTTGATTGTATTGGATCATGAAAACTCACACCATTATTCTAAACAACACTTAGGTACCTCATTCTCGTTTGGGATGCGCATAAGGAAGTTCTGAGCCGCCTCTAGGGGCACATGGGGCACCCTAAGTGCATCAACGCCTTCTCCGCTGCTAGGGAAAATTATCAGGCAGCTTTTAAGGAGCATGTTTTCTTTCATTCAAGTTTTCTTCGTCTTTTGCTCTGCTCCATTTCTATTCACTAAGTCTAAAACATTCCAAAATCTTCCAGGTGAATGAAATTAATGCATGAATGCACATGATGTCAAAAAAGAGTTTATATGGAAAGTCATGGCATCTGGAAAAAGTAGTTTTTTGGCGTTGAACCTTCCTTAATAGAATACTATGTGATTTGCTAGGCCACGAAATGAACTTTATTCCTTGAAATTCTTGGCGGTTTGTGTAAAATCAGACAACAATACCTATATGATAACTTATATACCATTTTTTTGGGTTTTTTTCCCGGATTTGTCCATTTTGACCATGGAACGCAACATGTCTTGACTTCATAAGTGTTTTTTGTTGAGCCTGTCCATCCACACACTTACATAGGTGGTATCGATTTTAAGAGTATCCTACCATACTCCGTCTTTTACAAGCAAAGAAACCATTAAAAGTACAAACTTATCTTCATTATTAGTAGGAAATATCACTCTTTGTTCTAGGAATGACTAGTGAGTAATTCTCAAGTGCTAGCATAAATCTTCATTATTGAGTTTTCTTATTGAACTAAGATTTTGGGATCTCCATCAATAAGTTTGGGTTTCAATTATGAAAACTTTATTTTGTATGTTTTAAACTCATTTCTATTGACAAACTATACACTTGATCTCTATTCAAGGCTTTTGTAAGGAGATCTGCCAAGTTATCATTTGATTTGACATAATCGATAGTGATAACTCCACTTAAGATCATTCATCGCATGATATTGTGTCTTTGACGAATATACAAGACTTACCATCAAACATGTTATTTTGTGCCCTTGCTATATCTGACGGATTGTTACAATGTGTCATTATTGCATTGACTAGGTTTTTCCAACAAGGAATATCCTCTAGAAAGTTGGAAAGTCATTCTGCTTCTTTTGTAACGTTATCTAGTTCTATAAATCAGATTCAATTATGGACACAACAATCCAATTTTATTTGGATGACTTCCAAGAGACTGCGCCACCTCCAATGCTAAAAACATAGCCACCGGTGGATTTAGAGTCTTTTGTGTCAAAAATCCAATTTTCATCACTATATTCGTGTAATGTCCTGAAGTAAATATTAGAATTTGTTTATTTAGTAATGTGATATTATTAAATAATTAATGATTTTTAAAGAATGAAATATGACATATCTTTGTCATATGAAGTCCAAATGATTTGAAATTTGGATATAACATAGAAAACTGAAAGATATAGAAGTTCCATGTTTTGAGCTTTGGAAAATTTGATCGTTTGACTGGTCCAAATGGATATATCGGCGTTGAAAATGTTAAATATTACATATTATTTTATTTTATTAATATAATATAATATAATATTAAAAAAAAGAAAAGAAAATGTGAGGCTTCAATTTCACCGCATAAGATATTTGAACAGAGAGGTGAGGCAAAGAGAAGAAAGAAAGAAAAACAAATACAGTTTTGAATTTTCTTTTCAATTTTTGCGATTTACCGGTTTATCTAATAAACGAACCGACTTCAGTACTAGAATCGTTGACACGAAGCCTTCGATTTGAGATACGTCACAAGCCTCGGGATCAAAAAAATAGCCGGATTTTATATATATTCGATTATCAGGTACATGTTGACGTACGAGCATATGTTGTTATTGTTTAGTATTGTTAAATACTATCGTGTTGAACTATGGTAAATCACTAGAATTGGGTGATTTGATATTATAATGTTGTTGTTTATTATTGTTGATGTTGTTTGCTATCATTGTTGGGAGACGTCTCGTTGATGATATTTGATCGACGATATTGCTGTCAGTCGGAGTAGAGGTGCGAAGTATCGTTGATGTTGTTCGTTCGACGATATTGCTGTCGCCGGAGTTGGGGTGCGACATATCGTTGATGTTGTTGTTACAATAGTATGAGAGTGATGTCGTTGATGGTTTGATTGTTCAAAAACAGCAAATGTGGTATTTATGTTATGATTTCAGTTATATTTTATGTTGTTGTTAATATAATTGTTATGTATTACGATGATGATTGTTGTATATGCTCATCATTTGGGGGCTGTTTCTGTTGGACATGTTACATGACTCTGTCATGAGATATGATAGAGGTGAAGGACTAGGTGTGTCTAGTCAAACAGTCCTGTAGTCGATAGTAGATAGAGAAAGTACAGTTTACTGTCTTATTTGAGTTGTGTATATGTATTTATTATACTGTTTCTGCTACACTAATGTAGATAGTGTGATGATTGCACCATTTTTTCGTATATGCATTATATTATTACGTCATTGAAAAGAATTTTTTTATGCATATGACGTCACATGTTGTATGATTACGTGGCGAGGTTTGGGGCGCCACAATCCTTCTAGTACTACATGATATCTAGTATAGTGTAACCCATACTCTAAGGTGAGTCTTATATATTTAAGCACCATTGGCAAAGCCTTCCAATGAACCTCACTGGGATTGCTCGTGAGTCGACTCAATTTACTTATTGTACATGTGATGTTCGGTCATGCACAATTACTGATGTACATAAGGTTTTAAATAATTCGAGAGTATTCCAGCTGAGACACATGTTCTCCACGATTTTTACCCAAACGGATGCTATGTCCATAGGCGTCTTTAATATATAGGCGTCTTTATTGGTTATGACCCATATGCATTATACTTCTTTAACATATAGAACTGTTTCTTACTGAAGTTCTAGAGATTTTAATCACTAATATGACATCAATAATGCTCATATAATGTTTTGTTCATTTTTTTTAATTTTCATGTCTTGATTACTCTCTATTATAAGAAAGCCATCAACATGTAGACATATTATTACATAATATTATATTGTATGCTTAATGTAAACACATTTATCAAACTCGTAAATTTTAAAGTCGTTTTAAAACATTATTTTGACAAATTTTTCATGTCACTGCTTAGGAGCTTTCTTAATCTCATACAGAGACTTAACGAGTAGGCATATTTTATTTTCTTGACCTTGAATAATATAACATTCGGATTGTTTCATGTATATCTTTTCTTCTAGTTCACCATTCAAGAATATTGTTTTAACATCCATTTGGTGCATTTCAAGGTTGTGCAATGTTGAAATTGCAATTAGTAGACGAATGGACATATTTCTTGGGACTGTTGAATATGTATCGAAAAATCAAGGTCTTCCTTTTGTCTATATCATTTAGCCACCAATCTAGCATTGTATTTTTCTGTAGTTCCATCGAATTTGTATTTATTTTATTGATCCAATTGTATCCCAACGGCTTGTTATCTGGTAGAAAATCCACTAGCTCCCAAGTATGATTTTGCATAATGGAGACCATTTTAGTACAGGGGCTAATAGCATTTGGACACTGTTTTGCTCAGAAACAAATATCACAATCCTCAGTCATTATATCACTATTTCTATCAATGACTGATAACGATCTAATTATTTTTCGGAAGGATATCACAGCCTTCGATGCCAAAGATCCATTGTATCTTTCTTAGTTGTCGTCGTAGCGTTTCTTGACGTCACACCTCGGAAGTATTAGAGTCCTCTCGTTGCTCACCCGCTGCAATCAACATCTTAGAATTGTTGTCATGCATAACACATAATTTATTAGTGAACTGCACAATGCAATTCGACTCCTTGATCAAAATTGAGATATTGAGATCAAGTTACACATAAAATTAGTCACATATTACACAACAGATTGATCAACAAGGTCCATTGTTCGCCACTCAATCCACTTTTATCTACTTCATTCATTTTCACTTGAGATGTGATTGCATGTGCAGTCACCTGCGCTGTAATGGCCCATATATGGCTGTTGCGTGTTTTCTTGAATGCTCGCAAGCGCACAATGTCAAGTTATAGTAAAATGTAATTTTGAGTGCAAGTGGCGATCCCACGAGGAGTGTGTAAAAAAAAATATATCAATGCTTGTAATTAAAATAGTCTCAATTTTATTTAGAATAATCAATAACCAGATTGGTTTGTTTGAACGAATTAATTAAAAACAAAGGATTAATCTAATCACCGAATTGAAGAATAACAATTAGAGAGAACATCTAGAGAAATGATTTCACCAAGTTTCCACGACAATTATTCCCAGTTAAATTTATATTCCTGAATTCCAATTATTTAATGGCCAAGAACACTTAATTATTTTATTCCCTCTTTCCCAAGTGACGAATAAATTGTATCAATCAAACTTCGATTCAATTATTTTTAATAAAATCTAAGTTTAATTGATAAATACAAACGATGTTCTTACCTAAGCCTCGCTAAAGTTATACGCCTTCCGAACGATATAAACATTAAACGATGTGTTTCTAATGATCTACAATCCTAGTCTCTTCCCCGAGTTATAGAATTAATCAACCAACAAAAAATTTATGGCCAGTAAATTGCAGAGAAATAAACACAGAGAAACACAATTAAATATAAAATGGAATTCAATCATATAAAATAATCACTTCAAATCATCGTATCCACAAAGCTACATCATTCTCTAGAATGGAAATTTAGTTCATCACAAAATCCAAGCGAAAACAAGACATATTCGTAGTTCTAGACATCGCTACACAGTAGAATATTGAAAATGAAGTAAAAGATAACAAATCCGAAGTGTCATCTTCGTCCCCGGATCCGCTGTTCTTCGTATTTGTGACTGTTCTTCGCACTCTGAATCTTCGTCTCGTGTATGCGCTCCGATTTCTCGTGCTTTTCTCCAATGATGGCTACCCCTCTTTCTGACCTAAGAGTCGTGCATATATACAATTATGGACGCATGGCGCGCGCGGTGGCGCATGATCTCGTGCGGCTGTGCGTGCCATACTGTCCGTGTGGCTTGCTGCTGCGTGCGCGCGGTCGCGCGAGAAGTGGTGCTGCCGCGCGCACCTCTCGGGACTTCATGTTCTTCTGTGCGCGCGCGGTCGCGCATGATGTTGCGCGGTGGCGCGCGTGCTACCGGTCCTCGCCTATGCTCTTGCGCGTGCAGTCGCGCGAGAAGTGGCGCTGCCGCGCGCGCCTCTCGGGTTGATGACTTGCATGTATGTGTGTAAGGCTCGAGATTTATTAGTCTTCATTGATGTGATATTCGGAAGATATGAGTATGCATGACATGTAATGAGAAGCACTAAATGAGATTACGAAGTGTTGCATAAAGTCTAGACCGCACCCGCGCTACGAACAAGACCGCACCCGCGGTTGATGGACAGAGAGTTGGAGATTAATTACGGAAGTGACACCGCACCCGCGGTGATAGACAGACCGCTCCCGCGGTTCTGCTACAGTGAGGTCAGCGCACCCGCGGTGCAAGACAGAGCGCACCCGCGGTCGCTGTTTCTGAAATTTTGGATGATGATCAATATGCCTAGCGCACCCGCGGTGTGAGAAATATCGCACCCGCGGTGAAACGTGCAGTAAGCACATTTAGCCATGTGCCTTACATGCAATGTGATATATATATATATATATATATATATATATACACCTGCATGCAATTCATGAGAAGGAAGGGAGGAAAGAGCCGAGGAAGTGCAAAAAAAGAATTGAAATATTCTTACGCCTTTTGTGAGAAATCCGTCCGTCTGTTTTTGAATTCGACTTCAGTACTGTGTTCCTATCGACGCAGGCTACAACTGGACGTAAGTTTCGTTACGTTTAGACATGATTTGAATTTATGATATTGTCAGAATTGAATATGAATCAGATATGATGTTTCTGCTACAGTAGACATGGTATAACTGAAGTCAGATTAAAGAATAGACTATTTATGAAATTGTTATGAATTTCAGAGTTGATTTAGTTGAGATTTTATATCAGAGTTGTGTTATTATTCAGATTATGAGTTGTACTGATACTGGTTATGAATTCTGGTATTATATCTGTGATGTTGAGATAGACGGGGTTATCGTGACTGTATTGTTATGCCGTCGAAACATCAGTAGATTGATATTGATCAGATTCAGTAATGATTTCGATTGTATCATGATATCATTGATATGAATTAGATTGTACCTTGTTCAGATATGGATCAGATTATATACCGATTTGAGTATCGATCAGAACAGGTTTTGAATCGAATTGTATACTGATATTGTATTTATACGATTGTCATTGCCAGACTGGTTATGGACAGATTGGAATACAAGACTTCGTCTTCGTCAGACCGGGAAGACAAAGGTATATTCATGTTTTGTTTTGGGGAAGACACAACTCAAATGAGATTCAATTTGAGTTGCCCAACAAAATCACATACTAGGGTTGTTGTTTACCTTTTGATATAATTGATTTGTTTATAGAATTATATTCAAATCTCTTGATATGACGATGCCTTGTTTATAGATTTATATTCAAGCATTTGACCTAGGAGAGTCATTGACAGACTTGCCAAACTAGATGTTCGGTGGTATCGACGCTTCGGACCAGATTCACTCCGATTGTAGACATTCGATACAGACATGACCGAAGTCTAGGAATAAGACGTACAGTTACCCCGATTGGGAGGGTAGGTGACAGACAGTGACGTCTTATTCACACCGGGATCCCTAGAGTTAGAGTCGAGTCGAGTCAAGATATGAATTGAATTGAGTTGCATGCTTATTTTATTTTGATTCCAGAGATTATGGAATCCATTGTTACTGCATGCTTATTTTGATTTGGTTTCCTAGACTATGAAACCTATTGTTATGAATTTTATGCATGATAATATGCTTTATGATTTATATTGTGTATATGCATGTATAAATGTTTTATACTGGGATTTATTCTCACCGGAGTATCCGGCTGTTGTCTTGTTTTGTATGTGTGCATGACAACAGGTGGGACAAGATCGAGGTCAAGAAGATGATGAGAGAAGATGAGTTAGAGTGGTGATTCCGGACTTATTGTCGACTTGGTTTAATACTTGAAATTTAGTAGTTGAACCTTAGACTAGTTTGAATAATTGTTGTACATTATTGTACTTTTATACTGAGATGTATAATAGATTGATTCCATTACCTTCCGCATTTTAAAGAAAAATTTTTAGACCCTGTTTATCTTAATTGATAATTAAATCCTAAAGATGATTAAGAAGATAATTAGCGTCCGGGTCCCCACAACAGGTGGTATCAGAGCGATAGATCCTTTAGACTGAGATAGAAGAGAATGAGCGGGGTAGAGTGAGTTTTCTTTCCTTGCATGTGTGTGCTAGCATGACATTATGCTTTACTGCTTTGAAATACATGTTTACCTGATTATCTGATTTGAGTTGGTATTATGTATTATTGAGTATGAATCAGATCTGATTCATGATCAGCAGTAAGATGATCAGAGAAAGATTAGAACAGATTTGTAGTATTTGAGTACTAATGGTTTGATAAGCAGATATACCTCCACGGAGAATTCCAGAAAGGGGTAGTGCTTCGACTGAACAGATAGATGTATCAGAAACTCAGATGGAAATACAGTTAGAAGAATTTCAGTTATTTCAGCCGCCGATTCTGAGTGGTGTCGAGACGTCTGAAGAGTGTGAGAACTGGTTTGATGACATAGAAATACTGTTTGATTTACTTGATTATTCAGATGAGCAGAGAATTAAACTGATATTCCACCAGTTACGAGAGACTGCCAGAAGTTGGTGGATTACAAGTAAAAGAATGCTAGAACAGAAAGGTACAGTGATTTCGTGGGAAATATTCAGAACTGAATTTTATCGAAGATTTTTCTCAGTTTCGTACCGGGAAGATAAAAGAGTAGAGTTTGAGAATTTGAGACAAGGCCAACTGAATATTGAAGAATATGTTGCGAAATTCTCTACTCTACTGCGTTTTGCTCCTCAGGTAATTGGAATGATGAAGCTGTAGCGGATCAGTTCATCAGAGGATTGAACTCGGAGATAGTTGCATTGATGAATATGCAACGACCTTACCATTTTGCTGATGCCTTGAGTAAAGCGAAGAGAGCGGAGGCGAGTCTGATTAGACAACTAAAAAGAGTGTGTGCGATGCAACCCCAGACACAGCAATCCCCTCTCCGATTTGATAAAGGCAGTACGAGTGGAAAGCAAGATTTGCGGAAAGCTCGAAAGAAGCCATTCAAGAAGTTGGGGAGCGGAATGGGTGGTTCGTCTAGCTCCTAGTAGTTCCAGCCCGAGTCATACTGGAGTATATTGCAGAACTTGCGGAGGGAGACATCCCACAGAGCAATGCCAGGGAGTGACTGGTAGTTGCCATATTTGTAGACAACCGGGACACCTTGCTAGAGTTTGTCCTCAGAAAAGTTCCCAAAGATTTTAGAGAGCAGAAGACCGAGGAACAGACACCGGACACACCTGATGATAGAGTAGCAGGTACTGTTCTTTTATGATTATATTGCATAGGTATTGATATATACTAATGCATTCCCTACGATTATCTTTGACTGAGTTGCATTGAGATACGCTGTATCTGTTGAGGCTGATTGTACTGTAGTATTGATTCCCTTACTTGTTGGAAAAGAAAGATTGACATCAGAGATTTCTGTGAAATATTGTATACTACAGTAAGATGAGAATGAGGTCGAGTTAGATTATGATGTGCTTGTATTTCTGAGTTGACCGCATTATTGATATTAATATGCTGAACAAGTACAGAACTATTATAGATTCTTGTCAGGAGAGTATAAGATTCAGACCAGATATGGCTGATGCGTAGAGATTTCACGGTAAGGATTCTAGATTCAGAATTCCTTTGATATTTGTGTTGTCTAGGGACTCGATTGTTACAGAAAGGAGCAGATGGCATCCTTATGTATTCAGTAGACATACTGAAATCGAGTCTAGCATTGGCAGATTTGCCAGTGATGTACGAGTTGGCTGATGTTGGCCCAGATAAGGTTTCAGATTTGTTTTATATCAGACAGATAGATTTCAGAATTGAATTGAGACCAGGTACTGTTTGTTTTATTAGAATTCAGTACGGAATGATATTGAATGTGCAGAATGTCACTGAATGAAGTGAAAGAATTGAAAGATCAGTAGAAGAGTACGGGCCAGGAGTTACATTTGATTTAGTGTTTCTCGGTGGTATATTTCCGTCTGTTCAGAGATATTCTGATGATTTCATGCTCGTTGTATCTATGACATTTTGATATATTGGTAGCATCTGATTGATTGAATCGAATATCTGAAGATTGTATTGAATACTCTGAGAACTATGATTATTGTATACAGAAATTTTCAGATAGGAATCCTGTTTGAAACAGATTGTATTCCGAGTATATGATATCTGAAGTTAGTATACTGATTGAATTTGACACAGTTGAGATTATGATCAGTGGCTGAGAATGATACCGATATCAGAAAGATCAGAAATTTCAGAAATGTCAGAATTGTCAGAAATTTATTTTTGGTCTGAATTGATAGATTATCGTATACGATTGTCGTTTTGTATATGCTTGAGTATTGTTATTGTTCTAAAACAGTATTTGAGACAGCTTATATTGTTTGGGGGCATATTATATTTGCAGATGATATATAGCAGTTGATCTGAACGACATGAAGATATGATTGATTAGTCAGAATTGACAGTATTGCCAGAAAATTGCAGTTTTATGAGTTTACTGAACTCACTAGATCCGTATACATTATTGATATTTCGAATCTGATTTGATATTACTGTTGTTCTGAATCCGTATGGGATACAGATTATTGTGAACCGTTGAGATTATATACAGTTCAATCCGAATCAGAGTTGAATTCGAGAATTTCAGTAGATCAGAGATTTAATCAGAATGTTCAGAGCTTAATTTCAATAATCAGAACCGAATACCAGGTAGGTACTTTTTTTAATTTATATTATTAACTGATTTGGTTGTACCAAATAGTTCGAATTGGAAATGACAGATAGGGTCAGAAGCGCACAGAAATAGATTCAGTAGTCATTCCGGTAACAGAAAGTATATGATAATTCGAACAAATAGTTTTGATATAGACAGATTAAATCAGTTATGGTAGAATTTATGCTGAAATGTTGGCAGAATTGTAGCTGAAATGTCTGAATCGTCCAATTAATGAAGATAGAAATCAGAAGAGTTATTACAGAATTTGTATATTCTGACTAGACATGGGGAGTATAATTCGATGAATTTCGTAATGAGATCACTATAATACTTCCAGATTGTGATAGGATATGATATGATTGACAGATTGTTCAATCTATATCTATGAGTTTGTACCAGATAACGTACAAACATGACCAAATGACACAGATCGATGTCAAAGAAAGAGTCAGACTGATCAGAATGTAGAACTAGACTATATCACACTATGATTTTGATTGAGGTTGTAATTGTGGTAGAATATACCATGAACTCATTCATATATTATCCACAGACTGACAGATAGCCAGAGTGTACTATCCGGATATTGAAAGATATCCAGGGAGTGGCAGTGCTGGATGCTAGCACCAGTTGATATGACATATTGTCACTGTGTGAATTATAGTATGATAATAGCCATCAGAAAAGTAATGAGATAGTTACAGATGATATAGTGTACAGTGAGTACTGCAGATTTCTTTGGTATAAGAATAATATCTCGGAGACACTTGAGATAAGATTTGATACAGTCAGAGATATGACAAAGAAAATGTAGCTAATTCAGAAGAGAATAAAGATAGCTCAGACCAGACAGACTTAATACGCCAACGTCGGATGATGACGATTGGTATTTGGGGCCGAAGATTTAATATATCCTTGACTGGGATAAACAGAATTGATATCAGCTAATGATATTGATTTGGTATGAGCCGTTGATTGGCATATACGAATGTTGTATAGCCAGTATTGTGAGATTGACTCGATCAGAGTTATTTCGAAGGGTGTTATGATATTATGCTCTTGAATTATTATTCCAATTTAGAATCACAGATCCGTACAAGAAAGATATTTCAGAATGAAGACTATTCTATTACTGGAAATACAGTAAGTGACAGGGCCTCAAAGAGACTATCTGAAAGACAGAACTTGGCATGAGATTAAGATTTCAGAATGGAGTTATTGAGATGAGTTTTGATTTAAACTCTGTATACAATTCTTCTGATATATCTGAATTGATTACTTGTGATTTCGAGGACGAAATCATTTCTTAGAGGGGGAGAAATGTAAGGCTCGAGATTTATTAGTCTTCATTGATGTGATATTCGGAAGATATGAGTATGCATGACAATGTAATGAGAAGCACTAAATGAGATTACGAAGTGTTGCATAAAGTCTAGACCGCACCCGCGCTACGAACAAGACCGCACCCGCGGTTGATGGACAGAGAGTTGGAGATTAATTACGGAAGTGACACCGCACCCGCGGTGCTAGACAGACCGCTCCCGCGGTTCTGCTACAGTGAGGTAAGCGCACCCGCGGTGCAAGACAGAGCGCACCCGCGGTCGCTGTTTCTGAAATTTTGGATGATGATCAATATGCCTAGCGCACCCGCGGTGTGAGAAATACCGCACCCGCGGTGAAACGTGCAGTAAGCACATTTAGCCATGTGCCTTACATGCAATGTGATCTATATATATATATATATATATACCTGCATGCAATTCATGAGAAGGAAGGGAGGAAAGAGCCGAGGAAGTGCAAAAAAAGAATTGAAATATTCTTACGCCTTTTGTGAGAAATCCGTCCGTCTGTTTTTGAATTCGACTTCAGTACTGTGTTCCTATCGACGCAGGCTACAACTGGACGTAAGTTTCGTTACGTTTAGACATGCAGAATTGAATATGAATCAGATATGATGTTTCTGCTACAGTAGACATGGTATAACTGAAGTCAGATTAAAGAATAGACTATTTATGAAATTGTTATGAATTTCAGAGTTGATTTAGTTGAGATTTTATATCAGAGTTGTGTTATTATTCAGATTATGAGTTGTACTGATACTGGTTATGAATTTTGGTATTATATCTGTGATGTTGAGATAGACGGGGTTATCGTGACTGTATTGTTATGCCGTCGAAACATCAGTAGATTGATATTGATCAGATTCAGTAATGATTTCGATTGTATCATGATATCATTGATATGAATTAGATTGTACCTTGTTCAGATATGGATCAGATTATATACCGATTTGAGTATCGATCAGAACAGGTTTTGAATCGAATTGTATACTGATATTGTATTTATACGATTGTCATTGTCAGACTGGTTATGGACATATTGGAATACAAGATTTCGTCTTCGTCAGACCGGGAAGACAAAGGTATATTCATGTTTTGTTTTGGGGAAGACACAACTCAAATGAGATTCAATTTGAGTTGCCCAACAAAATCACATACTAGGGTTGTTGTTTACCTTTTGATATAATTGATTTGTTTATAGAATTATATTCAAATCTCTTGATATGACGATGCCTTTTTTATAGATTTATATTCAAGCATTTGACCTAGGAGAGTCATTGGCAGACTTGCCAAACTAAATGTTCGGTGGTATCGACGCTTCGGACCAGATTCACTCCGATTGTAGACATTCGATACAGACATGACCGAAGTCTAGGAATAAGACGTACAATTACCCCGATTGGGAGGGTAGGTGACAGACAGTGACGTCTTATTCACACCGGGATCCCTAGAGTTAGAGTCGAGTCGAGTCAAGATATGAATCGAATTGAGTTGCATGCTTATTTTATTTTGATTCCAGAGATTATGGAATCCATTGTTACTGCATGCTTATTTTGATTTGGTTTCCTAGACTATGAAACCTATTGTTATGAATTTTATGCATGATAATATGCTTTATGATTTATATTGTGTATATGCATGTATACATGTTTTATACTGGGATTTATTCTCACCGGAGTATCCGGCTGTTGTCTTGTTTTGTATGTGTGCATGACAACAGGTGGGACAAGATCGAGGTCAAGAAGATGATGAGAGAAGATGAGTTAGAGTGGTGATTCCGGACTTATTGTCGACTTGGTTTAGTACTTGAAATTTAGTAGTTGAACCTTAGACTAGTTTGAATAATTGTTGTACATTATTGTACTTTTATACTGAGATGTATAATAGATTGATTCCATTACCTTCCGCATTTTAAAGAAAAATTTTTAGACCCTGTTTATCTTAATTGATAATTAAATCCTAAAGATGATTAAGAAGATAATTAGCGTCCGGGTCCCCACAATGTGCGCGCGGCTGCGCGTGAAGTGGCACGGCCGCGCGCGCACCTCTGTCCGTGGGTGTGCTCTCGGCTGCGCACTACTCTGTTTTCCTAGTCCACTTGGTTTCGTGTCCACTATTTTCTCCATTCCTGAAATGACAACAAAAACAAACCAAAAACGCATAATCCTGTTCTAAAAAAAGCATAATTCAGAATGGGTTCTAATGTAAATTAAGTGCAAATCTTACACTTATCAAACCCCCCAAACTTGAACTTTTGCTAGTCCCGAGCAAAATAGAATAAAAGTTAATAAATGAGGCAAAAAAAATTTATGCAAACTACTAAAGTCATGGATATGCGAAATGTGATATTGACCTTCGATTTATCTAGTCTCATGTAATTCACGATTTTTCAAGAGTCGCGTGTGTGTGGTATGTCAATGTTCGTTTATCCATTCGAATGCTCAAATAGAGTTGTAATACCCATTCGCCTTAAAGAATCAAGAAATCCCCAGTTCAGTTCAACTCACACTTCATCAACATATAAATTTGCATTCACAGCTTACATAGGACTTTATCGGTGATTAATTGGCTCGAAAGATAGTTAATCATAAGTAAGCAACAGAAGAACTCACACAATGAGATGCTTGCAAACAGGTGATTAAAGTCTGTACTTGATAACAATGTTTTTCAAGTATCCATAGGCTTGACTTGAACAACTTTTCTCCATTAGTATATTGGATAAATGTGACAAGGTTAATAGGTCTTGTAGGCTTGTAACGTTAGGCTACGGATCATGGCTACAATAAAGGTATGAAGATCAAGATTTGAGAGAAATAATTGAATTTTCATAATTCTCATCCTCATTTCATTCACCATCACTTTATTGCTTTCTTCCCAATCATATCCTCTATTTTCAATTTTTTCTTTTTCACCACTTTTGTTTGATTCATTCCCTTGATTCTTTTTCTTTTCCTTCTTTTTGTCTATTTTCAACTCCTCTTTGCACACTTCAAATTTTTTTTTTCAAGGAGTATTTGAATCATTACAACACCCATGAACTTATTTCTTTCAAAATTAGGTAAGACAATAAGTATATAAGCTTCATTAGGTAGTCGTTGTGGGATGTAGAATAGATACAAGTGGAGGCTAATTGTATGTCATTGACATACACCACTTGATTTTTTAGTAGGCTCAAAATGGGACACTAGGGATATTTATGTTCATTTGGTAGGCTCGAAGTCTCAAAATGGCTACAAAGATCGCCTAAATCATTCCTCTGTCACATATTATCCGTATTTTGCCTCGAAAAGTGTTCAAGCAAGTTTTAGATTTTCGTCAATCCATTAGTCAACTCATACAAACTAATCACATTCATTTGTTCAACAAAAAATTATATATGATGTAGGTACAAAAGAAATTCTAAGCATCTCAATTAATTCGAAGCTCAAAGGGCTACAATTGATAGTAAACAAAGAACAAAGGCTCAAAGATATTATGAAAAAAATTGCCTAAATCATTTCTATGTTTGCAAAAGTGTCAATCAATGTCATGTAAGAATTACCAAAAATCATATCTCCCTCATCTATTTAGCATCACAGGCATGCAACTTGTCTCTAAGCAACGATAGTATCAACGAACACGACAGTGCAAAATAATTGTGACTCCTAAGTTATCATGAACACATATATACTCCATGATCGCAATTCAATTTTCATCATCGGTCACACATTTTACTTATCCATGACTCTTCCTAACAAATCTAGCATGCAAAAATAAATAAAAGAACTAAGGAAGAAAAAAAAAACTCAATTTAACTACTGAACAATAATAAAAACAAGCAAATTCACCCCCCCCAAACTTAAAGTATGCATTGTCCTCAATGTATAGAAATAAAGAACACAACAACACATACCTCGTGCACGAGTGTCAGAACTCGGGGCTCGAGTCATCGTTCGCAGCATCTTCTTCATCATCGTCCATGGGCTGCGGCGGTGATAGATCTGGTGGTGGGTACTGTGGTGGCCAGGCTGGATGTGGTGGAAATGGGGCATCCTCGGGTCTCATCGGGGGAAAACGTTGGGCGAGCACCGATGTGAAGTCCATCATATGTGGGTTGGGGTGCTTGTTGGAGTGGATGCCTTGAGGTGGTGGAGTGTTTTGGGGGTGAATTTGGATAGGGAAGTGTTGGGTTTGTTGAGGAGAGGATTTTTGGAACAAATTTATGGAGGAGGCGGCTGCTTGTTATGAGAGAAGGAGAGGAGTGCTTAAAAAACGAGAAGTAGGGTACTTAAAGTAGGGGCTGTACGCGGCGCCCGCGGTTGCACGAGAAGTGGCGCGGCCGCGCGCGAGGTTCTGTCTTCCTGCAATAATTGAGCGCGCGCTGTAGCACGTGATGTGGCGCAGTCGCGCGCGCTCCTCTATTCTTGCCGCTGGGTCTGAGCGCGCTGCTGCGTGTGTTCTCGCGCGGTCGCTCGCATGCGTCTGTTCCCCATTTTTTTTATTTTAAATACCTACAAATATAAAAGGATTCAAATTAATACTTAAATAGAGAAAATTTAAATAAATAAAATTAAAAAAATAACTGAAATAAAATAGTAAGACGAATGCTAAAAATAATTGTGGGTTGCCTCCCACATAGCGCTTGGTTTAACGTCGTCAGCCCGACTGTCACCAGTCTGTTCATTTTGGTTCGCTCAACTTGACATTGTCGATATTCCTTACTTCAGTCCCATAGTAAGGCTTAACCCGCTGTCCATTCACCTTGAAGGTTCTCCCATCACTGCACTTTAGCTTGATAGCCCCATAAGGATACACTGCTTCCACAACAAATGGCCCTGACCAACGCGACTTCAACTTACCAGGAAACAACTTCAGACGCGAATTGAATAACAATACTTGCTGTCCCGGTTTGAGCTCCCTTCGGACAATGATTTTGTCATGCCACTTCTTAGTATGCTCTTTGTAGATCTTGGCATTTTCATAAGCGTCATTTCGGAATTCATCCATCTCACTTAACTTCAGTTTTCTAACATCTCCCGAAGCTTGCAAATCAAAATTTAATTTCTTCACAGCCCAAAATGCTCTATGCTCCAATTCCAACGGCAAATGACATGCTTTGCCAAAGACCAGCCTATAGGGAAACATCCCAATAGGTGTCTTGAACGCAGTCCGATAGGCCCACAATGCATCATCTAACTTAATGGCCCAATCCTTCCGGTTTGTGTTGACAGTTTTTTCCAGTATTTGTTTAATTTCCCGGTTGGATACCTCAGCTAGTCCATTTGCCTGAGGATGGTATGCTAGGGCCACTTTGTGTTTCACACTGTATTTAGCCAAAAGTGAGTTGAAAAATTATTGCAAAAATGCGTACCTTCGTCATTTATGATGGCTCTCGGTGTTCCAAACCTTGTGAAGATGTTCTTATGCACGAATTTAGCTACAATATGAGCGTCATTAGTATTGATGGTGATTGCTTCCACCCATTTCAAAACATAATCCACAGCTAATAAAATATAGGATTTACCAAAAGAAGGCGGAAAGGGTTCCATGAAATCTATACCCCAAACGTCAAAAAGTTCCACTTCCAAAACATTTGTCAGTGGTAATTCGTGATGCCTAGAGATGTTTCCTGACCTTTGGCATCTATCACATGATTTTACTAAAGTATAGCTATCTTTAAACAAACTCGGCCAATAAAAATCAGATTGCAATACCTTAGCTGCTGTTCGTGAAACTCCAAAATGTCCACCATATCGTGAAGAATGGCATTTCTCCAGAATTTGATGTGCTTCGATACCCTCCACGCATCTCCTAATCACTTGGTCAGCACACCTCTTATACACAAATAGATCATCCCAATAATAGAACTTGATATCATGGACGAACTTCTTCTTTTGATGATAGCTCAAATCTGGAAGAAGGGTACCACAAGACAAAAAATTTGCTATATCAACAAACCAAGGAATTACCGTGTTTACCTCAAAGAGTTGCTCATATGGGAATATTTCTTGTATAGCTCCCTCTTCTTTCTTATCCTCATGCTCAAGCCTTGAGAATTGGTCAGCTACTTGATTCTCACTACCTTTTTTATCCTTAACCTCAAAGTCAAATTCTTTAATAGCAAAATCCACCTTATCAAGCGTGGTTTTGCATCCTTCTTGGCGAATAGGTAGCGGATAGCTGCATGGTCAGTGAAAACGATTACCTTTGTGCCAATCAAATAAGGTCTGAATTTGTCAAAGGCAAATACTACTGCAAGCATCTCCTTCTCAGTCGTAGTGTAATTTTACTGTGCAGCGTCCATTGTGCGGCTTGCGTAGTAAATTGCCCTAAACATCTTTTCCCTTCTTTGGCCTAAGACAGCGCCCACTGCATAATCACTTGCATCACACATTAGCTCAAAAGGCTCCTTCCAGTCCGGCACTATCATGATCGGTTCAGTCACCAATGCCATTTTGATCTTCTCGAATACCTGCAAACAATTATCATCCAATATAAAAGTCGACTCTTTTTAAAGCAAGTTACACAGGGGTTTAGTAATCTTAGAAAAATCTCTAATAAATCTACGATAAAACCCCGCATGTCCTAGAAAGTTCCTTATTCCCTTGATGTTCCTTGGTGGGGGAAGTTTTTCGATTGCAACGACTTTAGCTCGGTCCACCTCTAATCCCTTAGAAGACACTTTATGTCCAAGAACAATACCCTCTTGGACCATAAAGTGACACTTCTCCCAATTAAGAACTAAGTTCTTATCCTGACATCTCTGCAAAACAAGGAATAAGTTATGTAAACAATGATCAAACGACGAACCAAATACCGAAAAGTCATCCATGAAGACTTCCATTATTTCCTCCACCATATCTGCAAATATGGCCATCATGCACCCCTGGAAAGTAGCAGGTGCATTGCATAGCCCAAACGGAATTCTCCTAAAAGCAAACGTGCCATAGGGACACGTGAAAGTAGTCTTCTCCTGATATTCTGGCGCTATAGCAATTTGGTTATAACCTGAATAACCATCTAAAAAGCAATAATGACAATAGCCAACAAGTCTATCAAGCATTAGATCAATAAAAGGCAGTGGAAAATGATCTTTACGTGTAGCATTGTTCAACTTTCTATAATCAATACATACTCGCCAACCAGTTACAGTACGAGTAGAAATCAGTTCATCATTTTCGTTTCTAACCACAGTTATTCCACCCTTTTTAGGCACAACTTGTACAGGAGATACCCAACTACTATCAGAAATAGCATAAATTACACTAGCATTCAGTAATTTCAGTACCTCATTTTTCACAACCTCTTTCATTACTGGATTCAATCTTCTCTGATGATCCACATAAGGAGTATATGACTCCCCCATCAAAATTTTATGCATGCATATAGTAGGGCTAATCCCCCTAATATCAGAAATCGACCATCCTAAAGCAATTTTAAATTTCCTCAATACTCTCAATAATTTATCTTTTTCAGTACAAGTAAGAGAGGAAGAGATGATTACCGGATATATCGACTTTTCACCTAAAAATGCATAGCAAAGGTGGCTTGGTAGTTCTTTCAATTCAGGGGAAGGTTGTTTTACCTCAACTTTCTCATTTACATTCAACTCTTCAATCGGTGCATCTTTTCTCTTTTCTTTCTTCAGTGCCTCAAGAGCCACCAGTTGCTCTTTTACCTCCCAATTGTCTTCATCAACATTTACTGTAGCACTTGTCAAACAGCTCTCCAAAGGATCCCTTGTTCCTGCACATTCAAGAGACATACATGAGTCTATAACATCGATGCTTTTACAAGTACTTACCTCATTTGATCCCTTCATGGCGTGACAAATGTTAAAAATGATTGCTTCTCCACCACCTCTCAAGGTGAGTTCACCCTTATGCACATCTATCAATGCCCTCTCAGTTGCCAGAAACGGTCTCCCAAAGATTAATGGAGCATCATGATCTTCCTCCATATCTAAAATCACAAAATCAGCAGGAAAAATAAATTTATCTACTTTTACCAGTACATCCTCGACTATCCCACGTGGATACGTGAGACTTCTGTCTGCAAGTTGTAAGGTGATCGTAGTTGGTTTAACTTCTCCAAGCTCCAGTTCTCTGTAGATAGAAAATGACATCAAATTAATACTTGCTCCCAAATCACATAAAGCTTTACTACATTTAGAACTACCAATAAAGCAAGGAATAGTAAAACTCCCTGGATCTTTTAATTTCTGTGGTAGCTTCTTTTGCAGTATGGCGCTACATTCTTCTGTCAGTTTCAAAGTCTCAAACTCCTGCATCTTCCTCTTCTTAGACATCACATCTTTAATAAACTTTGCATAATTCGGCATTTGCTCCAAAGCATCAGCAAATGGTATGTTGATGTGTATCTTCTTAAAAATCTCTAAAAATTTTGCAAACTGATCATCCAAATTCTTCTTTTTGAATCTCTGAGGATAAGGAAGAGTCGGCTTAAATACTGGAGGTTGTTCAACTTCAACTTCAGCTTTGGATCCCTCAGTTTCTTCTTCTTCAACTGTCTTCTCCTTATCCATTCTCTCCTTAGGACTTTGTACTTCTAACTCCTTTCCACTCCTTAAAGTGACTGCCTTGCACTGCTATTTTGGATTTACTTCGGTGTTACTAGGAAATTGGCCCCTATTCTGATCTCTCAAAGTGTTGGCCAACTGCCCAATTTGCGTCTCCAAAGATTGGCACCCATATTTCCCATGTGAGTCTTCATGTTGTCAAGACGAGACTCAGTCCTTGCCATCCTCTTTCTAGATTCAGCCACAAACGTTCCCACTAAATCTTCAAATGAAGGCTTTGCTTCCCCCTTTGATGTATTGAACCCCGGTGGAGGATTCAACACATTTTTATTATTCGCATAAGAAAAATTTTCATGATTTCTCAATCCTGGATGATAATGTATTAGGGGGAGGGTTACCTCGATATCCTCCGAATCTACCAAAATTTCGGTTGTTGATATACTGAGCTTCTTCAGGAAGATCTTGTTCTTCAGCAACAATCGATGGACCCTCAGTCTCTGCTGTGCTCACTTTGTTCATAGCTGCTAGTTGTGTGGTCAGTGCAGATACCTGTGCAGTGAGTGATGTAATGGGGTCCACAGCATACACTCCGGCTGTTCTTTTTACTCCGCCCCTTTCAGACGGCCAATGATAGCTATTTATCGTCATCTGTTCAAGCAAGTCATAAACTTGCTCGGGAGATTTATCAAAGATCGTGCCACCAGCTGCGGTATCCACTGTTCCTCTTGTTTGCCCATTTAGACCGTTGTAGAATAATTCAATTTGCACCCAGTCCTCAAAACCATGGTTCGGGCATTTCCTCAACAGCTCCTTGTATCTCTCCCATGCTTCATACAACTGCTCAAAATCAGTATGCCTGAACGTGCTAATCTCGATCTTCAATTGTGCAGACTTTGCAGGGGGAAAGTACTTTGCCAGAAATTTCGTCGCCAGCTCCTGCCATGTCGTGATACTTCCCAAGGGAAGCGATTGGAGCCATCCTCTTGCTTGATACCTGAGAGAAAATGGAAACAAACGCAGTCTAATAATATCATCAGGAACATTATTAATCTTTACTGTATCCGTTATCTCCAAGAAGGTCCTCAAATGAACATGAGAATCAGAAGTGGCTGTTCCAGCAAACTGGTTTTGTTGAACCTATATTGATTAGAGCAGGCTTCAACTCGAAATTATTGGCGTTGATGGTCCCTCTTGCAATACCAGAGTAATGATTGTTGATCACTGGTCAGAAGTGATCTCTGATAGGTATAGCCTCTGGCGGGATATGTCTGTCATTTTCTCTGTGTTCAACCATTGCTTGGATCTCTTCCCTTCTTGCTTTTCTTAATTTTCTCCCAGTTCTTTTGATCTCCGGGTCAAAAATCAGCAAGTCTGAGTTTTGCGATCTTAGCAAACACTGTCAAGCAGGAAAAAATGAAAAACTCAATCAATATAAAATAAAATAAAAAATAAAAGCTCTAAATTAAAATCTAGACTAATTGGTAACAATACTGATATAAATTCAAATTTGACACTCCCCGGCAACGGCGCCAAAAACTTATTGCGTGTTTTCTTGAATGCTCGCAAGCGCACGATGTCAAGTTATAGTAAAATGTAATTTTGAGTGCAAGTGTCGATCCCACGAGGAGTGTGTAAAAAAAATATATCAATGCTTGTAATTAAAATAGTCTCAATTTTATTTAGAATAATCAATAACCAGATTGGTTTGTTTGAACGAATTAATTAAAAACACAGGATTAATCTAATCACCGAATTGAAGAATAACAATTAGAGAGAACATCTAGAGAAATGATTTCACCAAGTTTCCACGACAATTATTCCCAGTTAAATTTATATTCCTGAATTCCAATTATTTAATGGCCAAGAACACTTAATTATTTTATTCCCCCTTTCCCAAGTGACGAATAAATTGTATCAATCAAACTTCGATTCAATTATTTTTAATAAAATCTAACTTTAATTGATAAATACAAACGATGTTCTTACCTAAGCCTCGCTAAAGTTATACGCCTTCCGAACGATATAAACATTAAACGATGTGTTTCTAATGATCTACAATCCTAGTCCCTTTCCCGAGTTATAGAATTAATCAACCAACAAACAATTTATGGCCAGTAAATTGCAGAGAAATAAACACAGAGAAACACAATTAAATATAAAATGGAATTCAATCATATAAAATAATCACTTCAAATCATCGTATCCACAAAGCTACATCATTCTCTAGAATGGAAATTTAGTTCATCACGAAATCCAAGCGAAAACAAGACATATTCGTAGTTCTAGACATCGCTACACAGTAGAATATTGAAAATGAAGGAAAAGATAACAAATCCGAAGTGTCGTCTCCGTCCTCGGATCCGCTGTTCTTCGTATTTGTGACTGTTCTTCGCACTCTGAATCTTTGTCTCGTGTATGCGCTCCGATTTCTCGTGCTTTTCTCCAATGATGGCTGCCCCTCTTTTTGACCTAAGAGTCGTGCATATATACAATTCTGGACGCATGTCGCGCGCGGTGGCGCATGATCTCGTGCGGCTGTGCGTGCCATACTGTCCGTGTGGCTTGCTGCTGCGTGCACGCGGTCGCGCGAGAAGTGGTGCTGCCGCGCACGCCTCTCGGGACTTCATGTTCTTCTGTGCGCGCGCGGTCGCGCATGATGTTGCGCGGTGGCGCGCGTGCTACTGGTCCTCGCCTATGCTCTTGCGTGCGCGGTCGCGCGAGAAGTGGCGCTGTCGCGCGCGCCTCTTGGGTTGATGACTTGCGTGTATGCGCGCGCGGATGCGCGTGAAGTGGCGCGGCCGTGCGCGCACCTCTGTCCGTGGGTGTGCTCTCGGCTGCGCACTACTCTATTTTCCTAGTCCACTTGGTTTCGTGTCCACTATTTTCTCCATTCCTGAAATGACAACAAAAACAAACCAAAAACGCATAATTCTGATCGAAACAAGCATAATTCAGAATGGATTCTAATGTAAATTAAGTGCAAATCTTGCACTTATCAATGGCCGTTATGTCCTCTTCTTCCTGATGCAGCATGTGATCTTTGTCCTTCTTGTCCACGTCCTACTCCATGACCACTTCCTCAAGGACGATCCCACACCAATCAGGATATCCAATCAGTGGAAAACAAGATTCTGCATTATGCCCATTTCTTTTGCAGATTGGACATACCATTCCCTTTTCCATGTTTTCTACTCGTCCTTTAGATCTTTTTGTTTCTTGAATAGCAAACGCCATAGGTCCACTCCGTTGTTCCTTCCCACGAGCTATGCTATGAACTCGCTCCTTTTGAATGATCAATATGGCATATGCACGGTTCAAACTTGGCAGTGGCTCTGTTAATATTGGAATTTGGACCTAACTCAACCCCAAAAGCTAGCTCAAGGGGGAAGAATTGTCCAAGACCATATATACACCTTCCAGGTATTTTATCCAACCGATGTGGGACAACTAACAGGCTCGCTGCTCAAAATATTGGAACGTGTTTTCCCATAGTTTGAATCATCCAACCCCATCAAGAACGGATGCAGTCCCTCTTCCTCACGCCTCTTGTTTAATTCTGGGTCGATATTACACTTACATCCACCACATCGGCAAGTTGGGTATTGCTCGTTGTCACCCAATTCTTCCCATATCATCTTCAATTCCACAGTAATTCATATTAGTCATTCCTTGTTGCTTACACTCAGCCAGCTCTGATTTGAGTTGTTGAATGCATGGTCTATTCCCCACCGAGAACCGTTCCATGATGTCGTCCACGGGTTCTTTGCAATTTCCAAATAAGTTATAATCGAGCACAAATTTGGTTCACTTGTGTTCAGAATCCATGACACCAACATGGATTTCACTGTCTACCAATCATCTTGTTCCATAGAATCGTCCGACTGCTGTGTTATCAAATCGTGACAAGGCCAAATTTTTTCTTGGCCAGCGGTTCTATCCTCATCGCTCGCGCCCATTTGTCGTAGTTCTCGCCTTCAGCTGAACTGATGATATTTCCTGGATGATCACTAGCCGATATATGATATGGTGATGTGCTCTTGTTTGTCATTCCCTCTAGACTTTTCATAATTTAAAGGATATGCTAAATAATAAAATATTTCACAATTTTTACATTCCAATGTTATATCTCAATACCACATTCGCATTTGAATATAGGGATGACAATTTTTAGAACTCAATGGAGAATCTGATACCCGACCCGAATAGAGGAGGGCATATGGAGTGGAATTTTTACCCGATTAAATAAATAGATAATCAGGTAGGGAGATTTTAGGACATAAGGATGGAGGATAGAACTCATACCCGACTCGAATATCCGATTAAATATATACATACATATATATATATATATATTTATATTTATATATATGTAAGTATTTATTTGTTTTAAAAAATATTAATTTATTATAATTTTGTTGAATAATGTTGGTTAAATGACGAATAAAAATATTAGTATAAAGTTAATATTATTTTTATTGGAAAATGGAATTGGAATAAAGTATTTATAATATTTTGTTATTTTTAATTTGTTTCTTATTATTTTCTTAAGAATTTGATAAATAAGTATAATTTTATCGAAATAATTCAAATTTGAAAAAAATACAATCGTATATGAGAATAAAATATTTAAGCATAATGTGTGTGTATATATATATATATATAATGTGTGCTCACAATTGAAATTCTTTTATAAATATACACAATTAGCACACAAAACATGTGCAGGTTGTCAAGTTCCCCTCACTATGCCAAATTCAGTTCACCTTGACATGTCATGAGTGCTACATTCAATTCATCCGACATGCTTCAATTATGGCCACATATATTAATCTCTACTAATTGGTTAACTTCAAATGTTCGAATTATTTGTTTAACAAATAAATTAATTGTGTGAATATTTACAGCAAAACCACATGTTAATGGCAATAATTTCATATTTAAATTTTGTTGATGGGAATCTAGTCAATACGCTGGAATGAGGATTTATATGGTTGGTTCCTATGTAATTGTCAATATATTACATCTATTTTGTCGAATTTCAGTTTTATTAAGATATTTTTATATTTTTTTATCATTTCTCTTTTTTTACGATGAGACGATGACATGAAATTGACTTGCTCTCAACATTGCTCACGTATACAATATCATATCAGTATTTACTATGAAAAATGACTAAAAACGCCAATAATTGAAAGAAACATGATTAAGACTCAGTTTTGATAATTGCGAAGAGACGAACGAACATACATAACTAAAATTACAATTTTCCTTCGTGAATTGTGTAAGTAATAACATTGATATATTTTTATTTGATAAATATGGATAAGACCGCATTTATATATATTTGGTTCATATTTTATTGGTGTACCGACTAACATGGTTCGTCAGAAAAGTGGCTGATGCGGCCGGAACGCTCGTTCTGGAACGGGAACGATCACCGCCTTTCCAAAGTTCCAGGACAAATCGGTGATTGATTTGTAGCGCTGTTCTTCGATGTTATAGCAGCGTTTTAATGGTGGAACGGAACAGTAGCGGTCGGAACGGAACGTAAAAGTGCTAAGTGGATGTACCATCTTCAGCAAGATTCACATGAATCCACCGATCAAAAGGTTTTCTTTGTGTTTTTAATCCAGGTTTTTAATCATCAATTGCATTTGATGAAACTTCTCATTATTATTCTCGAATTTATGTTTGTGTAGAATTCAGGTTGTTGCATCGGGAATTGGGTGTCGAAGAACATATAAGATGTCTTGGATTGAGATGAAATCTAAAAATTCAAATGAGAGCTAATTATGGATCGATGAGTTACAATTGTGACTCTCAACATGTTGGTTATGATCCGACTGGATATCAATCAAGTGGATATTGATATCAGGCTAATTACAATTCTAGACATGATTCTTTTGATAAATCATTTGATTTTTCAACATATGGTACACATGGAATTAGATATCATGAATTGGATTATGGGTCGTCTCAATATATTGGTGATAGATACAATGAATCTTTATCATATATATGGCGTGGTGTTGAACGTCGTGGTCCCGAGTATAGATCTTCAAGTACAGCTTAGTTCTAGTGGGTATCGTGGATTCGGATACTATAATCGTCGTGACAAAACATAATTACAAAATCAATCATCCCATTCTAATGATATTTCGTCATCTGAATCTAATCAATATCCCAATGAACAATTACGTCAATATCCAAATGTTCGAAATCAATTTAATCAACGTGATACTCACGGAGAATATAAAAATGATTTCGCTCCTCCGATCACTCCTCATGGTATTAACTTTGGTAAGTTATAATTTTTATCGTGTATTTCTTATTGTGCTATTAATGTAAAATAATTTTGTATTTATATATTAATTTGTAATAACTTTATATATTTTATGTTTTAGTATAATGTAATTTAGATTTAAATTTTTTTACTAATTTTTTGAATTTATTAAATTTTTTTATACAACAGTTTCGTGACATTAGAACTGAAACAGTAGTTGTCATTTCAAGCACCACAAACGTTCCGACGAACCATACCGACTAATTCAAGAACAAATTTTAGGAACCAATTGATCACCTAATGTGTAATTAGTTTTAATTAGATAGTTAACTTGGTGTATTCATCTTAGATCTGCAATTATCTTTTAGGAGGTCTTAATCTACTCTCACTCGCTCCTCCTTTTGTTCTATGTTGTTATTATCTTTTAATTACTGGTCTTCTATTTACTGGTATAGTCAGTCAAATCCCCGTCTTAATTTGGTGGCGTTTCCCTTCTTTTTTTAAAACAAGAAAATATTTTTGGGTCCAATAATTTGTCTTTTTTATGGTTTTGTTCACCAACTTTTAAGTTTTTGGTTTTGATATAATAATTTCTGAATTTCGACTATTTTGATTCACCTGCGGTCGAAATATTCAATTTTTGCTAAAAATGCTAATTAGATGATAATTAAAGTACATTTTGATGTCACAATCATCAAATGATTCCGGATAAATGCATAGAACTTGTAAAATTTGTTTGGTTTTTTAGACTTTTTTATGTTAAATTACTTCTAAATAAATTGATTTTCCTTAAACAAAATCAAAAAATATTCAAATTTTTGAAAACTTTAGCTTCAGTAATCGTCTAATCAACGTTTTTCGACCTAAAAAAAAAAAGAAAGAACACTCTGATAGTAAATAGATCAAAATAGTCAAAATTCAGAAACTATTATACCATCGTCAAAAATTAAAAATTAATAGACCTAAAATTGGACCATAAAAATATTTTTTTTAGAAAAAAATCACTCAATTAGTTGGTAGCCAGCAACCCATTTACCATGTTCAAATAACATAATGATCATATGTGAGAGTTTAATATTTTTCCAACTGTGTTATCCACAAAACATGAAAGAAAATCTCAGTCCAAAACTGTACAATTTCCTCTTCTTCTTTTTCTTTGTACTTGCCATAATGTGAGCAAATTGAGTAGTGAAACCCTAGTGTTGATCAAACTGCGGAAAGCCTTCTCCCCACACGTTTCGATCTCTACAATGCAACCCTCCAGTTCATGCAGTTTCTTCGACACAGTTCTGGCTTCTTCAACTTTCTTACTCAAAGCCCACAAATTTTCCATATTGATTTCTTCGATTTTTCGGATACCCACTTCGATCTTCGAATTCTTGGTCCATATCCCAGACTTCAGCCCCATGTAAGATCGTTTTCTGATAGCAAATGACGCAGAAATCCCACCAAAAAGGGAAACCGAAACCAGACTTGTCACCTGAAGAACATCCTCTATAGTTTGGATAAGCTCTGATTCGCCGTCGTCATGCGGAGCAGGAACGGAGAATCCCCCGACTCTGCAACGGAGATCCGAGACGAGTTTACCGATTTGGATACCGAGTCTGTTCAGGCTCTTCAAACAGGAATCGATATCCGAACCATCTCTCCTCCGAACCGCCATCTCCGTGGCCGAGCACTCGTCCTTCAGACTCAAAACCAGAGTCTGGAACCTCCCGTAGACGTCGACGAAGCGAAGGAAGTCCTCGAGAAGTCGCTCGATGAAAGCGGAGAACTCTCCTCTCCGTAGCAAGTCGCGGGTCCGAGGAAGCTGGAGAAGATCCACGAGCGAGTCATGGACCGCGTTGAGCCGCTTCAAGCCATCGCAGAGCCAAGCGGAATCCCGGGAGGCGGATCCGGAGCCGATCCACGAGTGGATATGGGCGATCCCAGCTTCGAGTTGGGAAACTGTGGGGTGGGATCTGCAGGGGAGACTGGTGGATCGGTTGTGGAGGGTTTTCGGGGGTTTTGAGGAGCTGTGGGAATGCTGGTTTGGGAACGAAAGAGATCTGCGGAACCTGTTCGCCATTTTTGCGGCCATTTTTGCTCTGAAGATTGGTGCTGACACCGATTCTTTGGAATGAAAAGGAAGTAAGTTGGAGTTGTGTATATACATATGTGTATATGTAATGGGGAATGTGTGGATGAGCAATAATAACAAGCAACTAGCAAGCATTTATTTCATAAATCCGCATCTTCAAAATGTGATTTTTTATGTTTGATTATTTAGCATTTTCGTTTTTTATATTTTTAAATTTCAGTTTTAACATATTAAATTTTTTTTATATTTTTTAATTTTTTTTGACATGATGTTAAATTGACAGTCATAGCAATAACGTTAACGTATATAATATCACATCAACACTTAAAATAAAAAAAGATTAAAATTTCAAAAAAATCGAAAATACAGAACTAAGACAAAAATTTGATACAGAACCAATTTTCGGTTCGAAAAAATTTGTGTGAGAAGTCTCATGAATCGTATTTTGTGAGACATATATCTTATTTGGGTCATCCATTAAAATATATTACTTTTTATGCTAAGAATATTAATTTTTATTGTGAATATCGGTATGGTTGACCCGTCTCATAGATAAAGATTCGTGAGACTGTCTCACAAGAGACTTACTCTTTCCGGTTTTGGTCAATTAAATTGTTAAAGTATAGTTTATGTATGTTAACTTTTACTTTTTTACTATTTTGATTCAATTTTTGACGTGACATATGATAAATCAGTAATTTTCGATATGATATCAATACTTTTCGATATCATATCATTAATTTTTAATTTCATACAAACATTTATTTGAATGGTCAATTTCATCTTTAAGAACTATTTGACTTGATTCTTATTTTCTAGAGCTGATTGTTTTTTTCTTCCCAAACTTTATAGCAATGGCGGATAGCTAAGAATTCAATAATTAGTTGGAATTTTTGTTGGTTACAATGAACATTTGAATATATAAGTTTCAATTTTATTTATTTATTTTATGCTTTTCGGTTGAATTTATTTATTTTATTTTATTCTTTCCAACTAACTTTCCTTAGTTTAATGTTTTGATGTGGCAAAATTAATATTCTAATTTAAAATTATAGTTGGTTCCAATATTGAATATAGTTAATTATGGGCAGTGGAATGTTATGTAATAAACCATTTTCATCAATAATTTATAAGCACGTTTTTAGCATTGTTTGGCGAACGTGGATATATTGCACGTTTTTCTTAGTATTATTATTTTTTTCGAAACATACGTTTTTTAGTATTGGTTTTGTGAAAGTGGAGATATTTACGTCACTTGGTGGAGATGGCACTTAACTAACAAACGAATGGTGGGGGCACAAACAATATATGTAGAAACTTTTGGACGAAAGTTGCCATTTTGGAAACAAATTATAAAGTTTATATGATTTTATAGCATATTACTAATTATATACAAGTAAATGTACAAATGAACATTCTAGAAGGGTGGGAATAAACCATATAGATTTTTTTAAAAAAAAAAATTTACTGAAATCTATTTGTCATTCACTATACCGAGACACTTTTAAAATCCATGATTTCAACTCTTTGGATCTATTTGGATGAACAAAATTCAAGTAGATTTCAATCTACTCAATAGTAAGTGTAGTGTAGGACTGAATGCTTACCGCTTTATCAAAAACTGTAGCTGGGTGGTAATGGTGCAACTCAAATCTTTTAAACCGCACAGCAGCTCAAGCATCACGGTTCGATCGCTCTACTACGTAGGGATAATTATTGCACCCAACAATCTCCCTCCCAATAATTGCACTCCTTGCAATCAATGTGAATCGAACTCATGATTTTGGCTCTGATACCAATTGTAGGATCGAGTGCTTACCGTTTTACCAAAATCTATAGCTGGTGGTAATGGTGCAACTCAAATCTTTTAAACCGCACAGCAGCTCAAGTACCATGGTTCGATCGCTAGAGCAAGCAAGAACAATTATTGCATCCAACATGTAGTGGATTTCAAATACACACAAGATGAGCACTATTCGAAATCCATTATTCGAATTAAATATCATCATTCGAATCTAATTCACTTCTCCTAGCACAACCTAAAATTTTTAATTAGATTCTTGAGAAATAAGTTTTTTGGTTCATTAATTTATGAAATTTTAGGTTTTGGTCTTTAAAATATTCAAAGTTTGCTTTTGTACATTAAATTTTAATTTTTGACTATTTTGGTTCAACTGACGACATTACATCAGATAAATCAATAATTTCCGATTGTACGTCATCGTTTTTCGATCTTGAAAGTTGAATCGCACACACATAAAACGTGGGGCATTTGACATGTATTGTCCAATAGTTTGGTGCTATCTATTTATAGGTGTGAAGGGCAAAAACGTAATATGATATAATAAAATAATAATAAAATTTTTTGTTAAAGATGTTCTCTAAAAAAAATCATGTAATGGTTAAATGCCAAGTTTGACCTAATGGGCCGTCCTCATTTCTGTCTCAAGCCCAGCCCACAAATTTCACGAGCTTGTGGGGCGATCCATTGGGCCGTCCGTCTCCTCATTTCCTCAAACCAATCCACACACTGATCCATTTTCAAAGCCCAAACTTTCTTTCTCACAGAGGTTAGATTGGAACCAGCCACATTATCAAATATTTCCTCCCATCCATTTTCCCACTCATTATGTGCATCACAGAGCTCTAATTTGTTATTAGTCCACTCAGTCCAGCTCCACCACTTAGCAAGCCCATTCATAATAGGCCCGACACATGATCCGGTGCACGCGGGCTTACACGGCCTGCATTTAGCACCACTGAGTGGACCGTGGCTGGACAACGAGGCCACGGGGACGCCGAAACGGGCCGGAGGAAAAGAGTATCTACGATCCGTTACCACACAAAACGGAAGGGGTTTGGTCGTGTATCGAACTTTTTGATCCGTGAGTTGGGCCTTGAAAGCACCCTCCGAGTTGAGTTGGGTTAGCCCGGCGGAGTCCAGTTGTGGAACCAACGAAAGTCTAGAGAGAGCCACAACCGAGGTGTTGAAATCGCCAAGGCCGAAACGGTCATTCAAGCCACCATACGAGGAACCCGGTGGAACTAGGTATCGTCCGGGAACAAAGTTTTCGGGTCCTAACGGAGCTGACCAATACCCATCGACTCGGGTTCGAATAATCCAGTCATAGGTGAAGTTGTTCTTTTCTTGGTGTTCTCTTATCATTGTTAGGCATCCTTCTACCAGATTGAAATACTGCAATAAGCCCTATAAATTATAATGAGAGGAAAAAAAAAAAAAGGCTGGTGAGACAAAATGACCAATGTAACCCTATTAGTCATATTTATATAAAAAATTACCAATCAATGTGCTATAAAGGCTGAAAAAGTAATTTCACCATAATCAACGCATGTTTAACCATGGGAAACTAACAATTAAGACATCCGCCAAACTTTAACTGAATTTTTCAAATAATGACATTTAACAAGATATTTTCGGAGTGTCACAAGACATTTTCAACGTAGATATATCATATCAGCACTACGACGAAATACGAAAACAAAAATCTTGTGCGTGCACTAGCTAATATCAAACTTTGAGTAATGAAACGTTGAAAACTCAAAACATGTCAATTTATAAGATTAAATTAGTCATTTTTCTCGATGTCATGTATTTCAAGACAAGTAAATATTCAACAAATATTAAGAAAAAAGTAGTATCCAAGTGCATGCAAATCAAACCACCTAACCAATAATCATTAGTCAGTCGACGGTTAAAACATACAAACAAACCCCACCTATCAATTGATCCTTTACCC
Organism: Primulina tabacum; assembly: GCF_025594145.1. NCBI lineage: Eukaryota > Viridiplantae > Streptophyta > Magnoliopsida > Lamiales > Gesneriaceae > Primulina > Primulina tabacum. Next base: position 2,550,845 of record NC_134561.1, on the reverse strand, counting down.
ACCAACTAAAGTAACATTTCATGAAAAGATATTTCCTAATTATGAATCATACATTTTTCATATTTTTTGTTGAGTAGGTCTCTGGTGAGACGGTCTCACGAATCTTTCAATGTGAGACGGGTCAACCCTACCGATATTCACAATAAGAAGTAGTACTCTTAGCATAAAAAGTAATACTTTTTCATGGATGACCCAAATAAGAGACCAGTCTCACAAAATACAACCCGTGAGACCGTCTCACACAAGCTTTTGTCATTTTTGTTATAACCAAAAGACTTATCAAATAAACCAAACAATTTAAAATATTCGAGTCACGTTATTTCCACATGTTATAACTTTTGAAAAAAACATTAAACACTCGGCAATATATAACCATATCAGAATTAAAATTAATTACATGTTCGATTTTAATTACTATCAATAATAATTTTTGATAAAATGACATAAACTCAGATTCAATTTTATTTGGCTGAGTGATGGTTCTTTTATTAAGGATCAAGCAACCATGTATTTATTACCAACATGAACACAACCAATCATAATGTTCAAGCAATAACAAAACAAACAGCAGCCATTATATCAAGCAATCAATCCACACATGATCAAATATTCCATTGAATGAAAACGATCAAATATCTGCATTCAAAGCGGGTACCTGCACGCCGTTCGGTGAATTCTGAGCGGTGAGAACCCGGCTTTGCGCCTCGGTGACGGGTATCGGTTCGGGGAACGAATATCTTCACCGCGGCGATCCGGGGTGCATCCTTCAGCAACGAGAGTTTGTACGCGTTCGAATCCAAAGGGCTGTGGAGAAAGAGATCCGAATTACCGTAAACTCTGAGGATTCTCTCCACGATGGAGGGCCCGGTGAGCTCGAATCTCCGGGCCCCGCCCACCAAACAAACCGCGATCCTCGACCCGCCTTGGGGATCGTGAACGGGTGCACCTCGAGCAGGAGGGTTTCGGTTTTGGATATTGGGGGAGGTGTGGTCTATGAAAATGGATTTGAAATGGGAGAAACCGGAGATGGAGTCGAGAACGGAGGCGGCGGCGGAGGTGGAGGAGGAAGAGGAGAGGGAGAAGTAGACGAGGAACGTAACGGGGAACAGAATGAGGAGAAGGATCCGCCAGTCGAGACCCAGTAACCGCCTGGGGGACTGCGGGAGGAATTTGATGGGGTTCTTCATGATTTCATGCAGAAAACGACGGATGATTCTGTTATTTTTCTAGGGTTTTGTGGATTTTGATCGATGTTTTCGCCATGAAGATGGAGTTTTGATTTTGGAGAGAAACGTGTGGAATTTTGTGAATTTTTCAAAGAATTTGAGCAATGGGAGGGGTTTCTTTGCCATTGGCTAATATGGCTTGGTGGGCTTTTAGAGTTGAACTTTCATGCTTTGAATATTATGTACTTGTTCCATACCTTAATTTTCTTAGAAATGTCAAATCTCTATTTTTTTTTTCAAAATTGTGCTTTTTAATTTTGTTAAAAAAATAATGTAGAGCAAAATTTGATGTTACATTGTGTGTCAAATCATATATTATAATTATGGAGATAATATTTGATCGATTGTTCAATAATAAAGATAAGTTTTGCATCTCTTCGGGATGTTCGAGTTGATGGAGTAGGTGAATGCTTAAATAATAGTCAGAAGTTTATCAGCATTTTTTTCGGTGAGCCTGTCGCACATGATTTGTCCATTGCGATTTACATGATTACCGTGCTTTACATGTTATTTATCATCTAAGGGGGGTTTACCGATTACACACCGGAAAAAAACAGCTGCAAATTCTATCGTCTGAAAAAAAAGAAGAAGAAGATAATTTTTGCATAAATAGGGTCATATTATGTTTATCTTCTCATATTACAATAATATTTCAATTGTATTTAATAAAATAAAAAATGATAAAAATTTATTTTAATAAATTTATCCCTAATATAAAATTATCATATCCTGATAAAATATTTATTTATCTTTATCTATATTTTTGGATATTTAAATAATCTTTTAGAAAATAAAAAAAATTATAAAAATAAGTATTTTGTGTGAGAGGTCGATCCAATTTATACTATCAATAAAATATAATAATTTTGATATAAAAATTAATATTTTTCATTATTCGGATTGAAGATTCGTCTCACTAAATTGATCAACGAGATATTTTCATGAGAGTTTTTGTGATATTATATAGTATTGGCTGATCCGATTATTTCGTGCATAATTTTTTAAAAAAATATTAAATTGGTTTATTTTTAATTAATATATTTTTGTTATAGATATAACATAAAAATGTCAGTTTTGTACTTGGAAGCCAACATGGGGGGCTCTAGAGATCATTTTCTTTGAATTCTTCTACGACTATATTTTGGGTTTTCAATCAAAATAAACAAGAAAATACATTTTTACTCACGTTTTGGGAGGATTCTTTGTGAATATAATATAATATAATTAATAAGATAATTTATTTATTTAATACTATATAATATATTTTATATGCATGCACGTGAATACTTTAAGGTATATAATAATATATTATAAATGCATGATTAACGTTGTTTTCCTTTTTGTTCGAAAAGAACAAAGGAATAAAAGTACTCTTCATGTTAAAGCAATAATTATTTAAATGGATGGAATTGTTATTCGTTATTGTTTTTAGCAAAAATTTAATTCATTTCGAATCAATCTTTAATTTCTTTTTTAGATAAAATATAACGTCACGAAAATTTAAAGGTTCACGTAAACCACATGCATGCAATTATTAAATTCCCTTGTATTTTAGTTAATTGTTTTAATTGCATTAAATTAATTATGTTGTGCATCTTTATATGTTTAAAATATATTTTTCTTCATGGTTGCATTAAAATGTATTTTAAAAAGGGATATTCGAGTTGCGATCGAGGAACGGAGATCGAGGGCTGAAAAATAGAAAATGTTTTTATTAAATAATTGTTTTTAATTATTTAAATTAAGGATGATGCTTTTTTTTTATTTTTGAAAATAAGGGTTTTGAGGTGATTTTATACGCCAGGACGTAAATTTTATCGGTGTTGCTTTTTCAACAAAAACTCGAATGTTTTGGCAACCCGGCTAATAAATTCACAAACTTATTTAAACAAAACTATTTTAATATTTTAATTAAATTCTAATTAAACACTAATGGACCTAATTAACCTACTTAATGGGCCTAAGCTTAATTAGTAACTTAATTAAGTATTTAATATTCAAAACCCTTCCTCACACCATGGAAACTCACGCCCCACTCCCCTAAACCATACCAACTCCTTTTCCCCTCAATTCACGACACACTCAAGGGTTGGAAAGGAAAAGTTTTGAAAATTCTTCAAGGTTTCAAGCCAAGGCCCTCCTCGTCATCGTTCTTCAATCGCCAACGTTAAATTGTGCGTTTAATACGCAAAGGCACGTCTTAATCTCCATTTTCTCATCTTTCACACCATATTATTTGTTTGATACATGATTGCATGAAAAACATGATACAACTTTTATATTTTCGTTTTATGGCTATACATGCACAAAACTAGTGTTTTCATCTTTTAAAACTCCTCATAATGATGCACAAAGGGGCTGCCATGGTAGGGGTACTTGAAGTGATGTTTTTCCACATGTTTAAGGGTCCCTAGGTGTATGTTTAAAGGCTGAAAATAATATGGAAAGAATAAAAACGAAAATAGACTCATTAAGGGAAAGGACTCTTCGACTAGGAGTCTTAGAGGGTCACGGCTGCTAGATGCGGTTAGGGAGGGTCCACTAGACTTAATTGGGCTGCATAGGAGGGATGGGTAGAGGCTGGACATGGTGGTTAAGGGCTAGAGGCGAAGCTAGCCTAGGTTCGAATCATATTAGGACTAGGACTCTTGTGCAGAAAAATTCAGTAGCTTCCTAGGCATATTCAAGGGACCTAATGGGCTGGAATTTGGTCGTATATGGGTTAGTTAGGTGTTATTAAGCTTTGGTTCAAGTTTGGTTAAGTTTCGAGTCCATACGAGTCAAAATCGAGAAGTACGTCTAAGTTAAAAAAAAAAACGAACTGGGAAACGCCTAGTTTTAACCTTAATAAAATTATGAAAAATTATATTTAAGCTTAAATAATTATTAAAAGTCTAAGTTTTCAATTTGGGAATTTCATATCAAGGTTTGGTTTAATCCGGGATTTAAAACGCTTTAATATGTCGCATTTAAAGATTAAATTAAAAGTCCTCGATTTAAGCTAAATAAAATATGAAAAAATTCATGTAGGCTTAAATAATTATTTTGGACATGTTAGAGTCATGAAATCAGGATAAAAGTCGAAAACGTAAAATGTCGAGTCTATGGGTAAAACGGTCTTTTTACACCTAGAAATTAGTAAAGGTCATGGCAGTGCCCTAAATGCTATTTTTATGATATTATGGTTATTTTTAAATGTTTATGAAATGTTCATGATTAAATTATGATTTTTAAATGTCTAAGAGATTTTTATGATTTAAGGAAGACATTTAAAAGACATGTTGCATGCTTGGTTTCAAAAACAAAATATTATGTTATGCATGATTTTTATAAAGTGGTGAGAATGTAAATGTTGAAGGAAGTGAAGTGATTGTGACTAATTCGTTAATGATGGCGATGTCGTGAGGGTGATGGTCCCAGTGGGAGCCCGACGATCGTGTTTCCATTATTACGAATATGAGGATATGAGGTTTGAGGTAAGAATGAGAATATCGTGAGGGGAGAAGGCCCCAGAGGGAGCCTATTTATGGGAGAATGCTCCAGAGGGAGCCCCGACGATCGTATTTCTATTCGATCATGATAGGCCAGGGCCCAGTTGACCGGTGAGAGTGTTGCTGGTGTCCCCCGTCGTCCAGTACTGTGGTTACATGTAGATGGATCCATCGACTTTTGAGGTTTGAGGAAAGTCACAATTAACGATCTGAATTCAACAAAGGAAAAGGAAAAGAAAAATGTTTATGATCATGAAAAATGTTTATGTTATGCCATGTTGAGGAAAAAGGAAATGTTAAGGTTTATGTTATGCATGTCATGAAAATGTTTATACTTAAAGTTGATGCATCATTATGAAAATGTTCCTATTTAAAGTTCATGCATCATAAAAGGTTCACGAAAATGTTCATGTTTGAAGTTTATGCATCTTCATGAAAACGATATTTTAAGTACAAATATTTTTCACTGTTATATGTTGACTGTATTACGTATTACTTGCTATAAAGATGATGGTGTGTTGAGTCTTTAGACTCACTAGGTGTGATGGATGCTGGTGAGTTTGAGGGAGGACTTGACGGGTGATTTGACTGGACTGAAGGCGCACACAACCCGAGGACCAGCGCTTCTACTTTTTCCGCATTATGACTTTTGACTCATGCTTTATGATTAAAGATTTTTAAGATTATTTATTTATGCATTTGAGAGATTTTTGAGAGGTTTAGTATGAGCTATTCTTTTCAAATTATTGTTTTTTAGGTTTGGTAAAATATGCGACGATTTCATTTTTATGACTATTTCACTTGATTTTTAAAATGCTAGTTGGATGATGTTTTATTTTAAAGGGTAAAATATTTTATAAAAATATTTTCATGAGCTTTATGTATTGGCCGAAAATTGAGTGTTATATAAAAATTTTTTTATTACTTTTAAAGCAATAAAAAGGGCGAGACGTTTCATAAAATTTATTCAAAACTCCCTTAATTTATAAAATCACTATAAGAAATACAGAAATTTTAAAAATGGAAATAGAATCTCATGTAAAAAGAACATGATATGGTAGGTAAGGTATTGTTTGCTCATGATCTCGGGATTTGTTATGTTTTTGGATGGTTGATGCTTACGTAGCATCAAAAATTGATGATGTGACACTAAAAATTATTGACGTTGAACTATACATTGTTGATATGTCTCATGTTACATAAACATTTAGTGAATAAATACTAAAGCTGAAAAAAAGAAGCAAATAAGCTCATTAAAATCATGAATTTTCCTACAACATGAGCAAAATAGAAAATGTTCGAGTTAAAATACCAAATATATAATTTCCTCTTGTCATGGTCAAATGCTTATAATTAGACCAAAAACTATAGTGGTTAGTCAATACATAACTTTATTTTCTTATATCCGTGGCAACTCGAAGTGCACCTATTTGGGCGCTAACTGATCACGCTGTTAGGCTCATGAGTTTGAGGAAGTGTGTGACTATCTGTTGGTACTGTCTCATATATCTTAAATATCAGTTTTATCATTTCTCTACCGTCGATTATGTCTCAAGCAGATATGATATTACATGTTAAAATCCGAGCCCACCTAACCAACCAGATCAAGCAGCACAACGTCAAAACCTTGACGCCCAAGAATTTCCCAGGTAGTTACTCCTGGGAAAGTATATAAGTATGCTTTTTGGATACTTGAACTCATGATCTCGCTCTGGTGCCAATGTGCAACATTATTTTTTTATACTCGTAGCAGCGCAAAATGCACCTACTTATGTCCTAGTGGGTCGGGTTGTTAGAATCATGACTCAGTGGATATGTCTGTCTATCTGTAAGTTCTGTCTCATATCTCTAGAAATCGGACCAGCAGACACAGAATTGTCCGTTAAGAACTGACGTTACTCTTTTACGGTCCACCTAACCACATAAGCAGTTTGACGCACGAGAATTTTTTAGGAGATCACTAATATCATTATCACTCTCACTCATACACGCTTAATTCAACACTTATCGATTCTAATTTATGTTACGAACCATTTTGATAACTTTATTTTCAAAGTATACCCATGTAAACTATCGAAAAAAGTATAAAAACCTTATATAAAATTAAAAGTATTTTAAAACTACGTGTTTCTAAAAATAAGGCGATTTGCACCTTCTGCAAGAAGGTTTTATGTATGATTTTTAAAAACCTAAGGTTTTGATATATTATTAATTTTATAAAATGGGTTATATATTATTTGTGTTTTCTGAAGGATGCATGCATCTTTTAACATTTTTAGCAGAGCTCGAGCTCTTATATAAGCATAAAATATTTAATTATTTGATCTCAAATTCAAACTTTAAATTTTTCTTGATGTTTTACTTAAGTCGATTTATTTACGATACCCAAAATATGAAAATATTGCGGACCAAACTTTAATTAAAACCATTTGAATTAACCAAACCGAATTTTCAAATATATTTGGTTTGGTCGGTTAATTCACTTGAACCGAGCTAATTTTCATGCTAATTTTAAGTCAGGAAATGTATATGAAAGACGAAACAATGTAGGGAAAAATATTAATGAAAGGTTGTAATTAATATATATATTTTTTTTGATTTCGAATTTAAGATTGATAATAGGTTCGGGTATAATGGGTTGACCCGTTTATACTTTAAATATTATTATATTATATTTTTATATTTCTAGAATCTAGTTTTATTGTGTTCTTCGTTGTTTGTGGAATAATACAAATGATAAATATATTTTTAATTCTAATTTGTAGTAATATAGACAGCTATATTATTTGACAAATTTTATATCATTCCTTATTTTTAGGTAATTATTCAAATTCAAACATTTATTGTATTGTTTAATTTTTATTATATAAATATAAGAGTAGATCTTTTGTAAGACGGTCTCACGAATCTTTATTTGTGAGACGGGTCAACCCTACCGATATTGATAATAAAAATTAATACTCTTAGCATAAAAATTAATATTTTTCATGGATGACCCAAATAAAAAATTCGACCTACGAAATTAATCTGTGAGACCGTCTCAAAAGAATTTTCGTGTAAATTATAATTGTCTGAAAAGTCTAACTGATTAAACTTCGGGTATAAGATTTGTTGGGTATGAATTTACATTTTAAAATTTTAATGGATCGGTCCTCAAACCCTAATGGACCCGACCCATGTTCTTCCTATTGCCATCTCTATTTTCGGCTTGATCAAGACGTGATTTACTGACAATATTTGGTTATTTGGGCCTTAGGCTTAATCTCCATCTGATCGAGTTATTTTTTTTAAAAAAATATTAAATAATGTATAAATTGGTTTTGATTCGGATTGAAAACAAGTATATTTTAAAATAATATTTTCAGTTAAGTGTAGATGCGTGAGAGTAGCATTAAATGAGCGATCTCTGGAAAATTATCGTGTGTCAAACTGTTGACGTTGGGCCAGTTGATCTGGCTGACTAGGTGGACTGTAAAAGAGTGACATCAAATCTTAACGGCTAACAATGTTTCTGCTGGGGACAAGACTGACGGTAGGGAAAATGTTAGACTGATCTCGAAGTGATATTAGAAAGCACCATAAGTTATACATGCACCTCTTCGAACTCATGAGCCCAACAGTTCGATCCATTAGAACCCATGTTGGTGTACTTTGCGCTGTCACAAATATATAGAAATAAAACTGTGTTTTGCCTAACGGCTGTAACTTATGCTCTAATGATAAAATAGCTCATTATCATCTTATTTTCTCAATAATTTTTTTTTAAAAAAATCCAAACGTAATTTTAGAGTGTTTCGAAACAAGTAATTGCGTTCATTGTATTATTCACTTTGTAAGCAATCTTCGAAATACGTTTTAACTAAATTAGTGTCTGGAAATAAATGGAGAGCGTGGTGATAATAAAAAAAAATCACAAATTGGGTATATTTATATTTCGTAAGAAAACAATAATAATAATGTTTTTAAATTTAGAATAAAAAAAAGGAAAAAAAAAAACATTTTTTATAACTTATACATTTTTCATTTTTTGATTCTGATAATGTTAATGTGACATCAAACATGTCAGCAATGTCTGGCGTTATGTTATCATATTCCGATCTTATATCATCATTTTCCTATGAAATAAGACCAAAAATAAAAAAAATTGAAATTTAGTGAGCTAGAACAGCGAGTTGACCGATAACATAATCACGAATGAAATATATATAAACTTTGATCAGGTGTCGTTTACATAATAAACAACAAGAGATAGATGCCTTGCTTTAGTTTGAAGATTCCATGGTCGTGTAAGAGACAAAGTTCATCATACAAGGAATCACCATGTTCAATTATTCCACTACAACTAAATTACATATATAGAAGATCAAATTTTGTAAAACTTCCCTAAAATAGATAATTTTAACTGATAGATAATCGATCATGTGCCCATCTTCAAAAAATAACTTAATCGAGTAAATGTGAGTCAACCACGGGATAAAAGTAATTTATGTCGTCATCAACACATATATCTTTTTTAGAAACCACTTAAAATATTAACCGAGAAATTTTACGATTTTGGTCCTCTATGTCGTCCAATTTCAATTTTAATTCTGTTTCTTTCAATTTTTGACGATTTTAGTAATTTTAAATAGGAAGTACTGATGCAACACTTACATCTCAACGCCATGTCGGAGCCACGTAGACACCACATTGGCGCCAAGTCAGAAAATGACTAATATTGTAAAAATAACAAAGATAACATACCAAAAATGATATTTAATTATAGTTTAAGGAGTAGGTCTCTTGTGATACGGTCTCACGAATCTTTATCTGTGAGATGAGTCAATCCCTACCGATATTCACAATAAAAAGTAATACTTTTAGCATAAAAAGTAATACATTTTCATGGATGACCCAAATAATAGATCTGTCTCACAAAATACGACCCGTGAAACCGTCTCACACAAATTTTTGCCTAGTTTAAGCGTTTATTTCTCGACTTGGTTAAAGACATTTTGTGTGTATAATTTGTTTGGCTATATAGTTGTTTTATCTTGTGTGGAGGTGCAAGTGAATTGAGTTGTTTGTTTATGAAAATTGATGGATTGAAGACTAAATTAAAAAATAGAACTTTTTTGTGTACTAGAGTATCGTCAAAGTCGGATAATGTAAACCTTCGTTTTTCTTGGGGATCTTCGATAATTTTCTTTTCCTTCTTTTTATAGTAATTTTCAACATCTTTTTTAAGTAATTAATCGAATTCGAATAAAGATTTATCCAACATTTCGATTTTGATTTTCAAAATATAGGTTAAAGCAGTTAAATCGGTTCGGTTTCTATATTTTATTTTAATAAATCGGTTAACCGATATTTATAAAAAAATAATATTAATTTTTATATAGGCATAATAATAATTGTAATATCGATAATATATTTGTATCTAGTCCGTGAGTTTTAGAGTGTGTTTAATAGAACTTATACGTTCTGAAATTTTGTTTAGTAAATTTTTTTAAAAAAACTGTTTATAAGCTGTCAAAATAAAGTGTTTGACAATTTATAAGTTGTTTTAAAAAAAGTTGTTTGCTCCCATCTTATTTTTTAAAGTCTTATTTGAATATTTGTTAAAAACCAAATTATCATTATGTATTTTATAATATCTCAAATATATCAATGTATAACATAATATATATTTATTAATAGCTTATAATATTTTTATTTTTAATATAAATTTTATTATATTAATGTAATTATAAGTACTGCTAATAATCAGTGTTCTAAAAATCTCCGCCTATGACCGTCTAGGCGGCGCCTAGGCGCTGGGCGGTCCAAAACCGCCCCGATTTTAGGCTAGTCGAAACTTATAGGCGCCACAATATTAATCGGCCGCCTAGGCGGTCCGGGCGCGCTTGGCGCGAAAGCCGCCTAGACGATTTTACAATTAAAAATCCGCTTAGGCGGTTTACACTTTAAAAAAAACAAATTATGAAGAATCAACTATGGCACAAGGATGGATTGTTGATGGTGGAGATGAAGATGTTGAGACAAATGTTGAAGATATAAGGGAACTTCACGAAGAAGAATTTGTATCGGATGAAGAGTAGGAAGAAGCCATGGATTTTGAGTTTGAATCCGATACAGAAGAAGTATTGAAAAATATGAAGATGAACTAGAAGAGTTAGATGTTTGAGTTTAATATCAATATATTATGTTGAAAAAAATGTTGAACAAATTTAATTTTCATTGTACAACGGTTGTAGTAAAGTAGTAAACTGACTGTGGATGATTCATATATAAAAATTTATTAATATATATATTTATTATTACAATTTTAAATTTTATAATAATATATATTTCATATACAAACATAATACTCATGAACCGCTTAATGAATTTAAGCTTTAAAAAAAACCGTCTAGGCAACCGCCTAGGCCCCGCCTACCGCTTTTTAGAACTACTGCTAATAATATTTCTTTTTAGCAACAAAAATATTTCATTATTAAAAGTACTTGATTATTAGCGTTATTATTATATTATAAATATTTTCACTATTTATAATTAATAATCATTAATTAATTATAATTACATTTCTATTAATTATAAACTCTTATTATTTTTGTTACGTCAAGAATGGACCTCGTCGTTTCACATATCTATATCTGTAAGATCATCTCATATGAGACATACTCATGTTTTTGATATACTTTTTCTAATTTTTATTTTAATTTCATACATTAACAAGATTTTTTTTTGAAATCATATTAACAAGAAAATTGAAAAGCTAAAGTATATTTACTTCCACTATAATCTAGTCAGGCCCATTGATTATTATTTTTTAATTCGTGTTGAGCTAAAATTTATCTTGAAGCCACATTGATTCCTCTTAGATAATGAAAATTAAATGTTGGAGAGATTTAAATTTGACGCGAATCACAAGCACTCGATGAGTTATACGTTATTAACCACACCCGAACAATGGTATAAATACATGGTTGATTGCATTTTATATATTTCCTAAGGACAATTGATAGAGTTGATGTGACAACTACCAAACAAAAAACTCAAAAACTTGAGTGTGACGGTCTCACGGGTTGTATTTTGTGAGACAGATCTCTTATTTGGTTCATCCACTGAAAAAATATTACTTTTTATGCTAAAAGTATTACTTTTTATTGTGAATATCGGTAGGATTGACCCGTCTCACAGATAAAGATTCATGAGACCCAACAAAAAATACCAATAAATTAACTATCTTGACATTCTTAACGATGTTTTTTTCTTTTATGCAAGTAACAATCCTCAAAGTTAGCTATTTATATTTGTTGAAACGTCAGCTGCACACGTGGATTTGCGCATTCGAATTCGACATAGCCTCTTCTTCTTCTCAATTCGTGTAATGTTATTTATTTGGCTGCATCAATGTTAGAAATTAAACAAGAAGTACTCTAATGTATTAAACATTGTTTAGATCAATCTAATGCATCAATGCAAATCGATATTGATGTGATCCGAGTGAATTTGGTAAGCGGAGTCAGGAAAATCTACCGAATCGGATTAAAGTTTTTGTTTAGGAAAATGAGCAAGGGATACAACTTGGTGATTATGGCTTCAACCGTAACCTGCAAACAAGGAAATGAATTCGTGAATGGGCGCCGGAGGGGTGTCCAGGCCGTAGCTACTCCGATGCTTAAGTCAATATGTGAAGATAAAGAGATAACCAGTGTAGCTTGAGAGATAAATAAATGCTACTGATATAAATATATGTGTGAATATATGTGTGTGAATGCAAAAAGAACCTGTTATTTATAGGGAGGAAGGTGTTGAGTGAATTTTTTTCAGTACACACTTACCACTTATAGCCTTTGATGTTGACTTCCTGTCATGCCGCCCTACTTTCCACCATGTCAATCAATATTATTCTGTCAGACACACTTTTCGAGGTAAGATATCACCTACTCTCGTACTCGAGTGCGGTACTATTATCGAAGTAGTTCGGTAGAATGCCTCCCGAGAGCTTGTATGAAAGCCTGGGCTTCTGATAACTCAGGGAGAAAATATCCCAGGCATTCACCCGCCCGGTTTCTGACAAACTCTTCCTGCAAATTTCCTCTGATTTAATCTATCAATTTAATATCTCAGATCATCCATGACCCGAGCTCTCATAAGAATTTCACCAGATATCATGGAAAATCTCTTATTTATAGGGGGGAAAAACATAGGAACTTCCACCTAGAGGTTCAATCAATAAATCATAAATTTAAAATTTTCGAACCTCGACAAACTAATTCGGATCCGAATGTTAGGCAAGATGATGTTTGTAATATAAAATTAAAATATTTTTATTATAATATGCCGTCGTTACATAAACAACAAAAAGCTCACGGAAGGGAGAGAAGGTTGGAAGATTCCAAGACAATGTACAAACAGTCAACACTTGTCATAGAATGGTTCACAATGGTTACCCATTCAACTGCAATAATTTTAATATGTATATTGTAACAAACTTTTTCTCAAATTAAAAAATAATATAAAAACAAATCAGTCTCGTAATTCAATTTTATGATATATTTTTTCGATCTGATCCAACTCATGAAAAATTACTATTTTATGTGAATAATATTATTTTTCAAATATATAGATTGAGTCGACTCGTTTCACATATATATGTTCAGAAGACCATATGCAAGAAACTTGCTCAAAATATAATTTGGTCTATTAAATTTGAGTAGGTCTCTTGTGAGACGATCTCACGAATCTTTATCTGTGATATGGGTCAACCCTACCGATATTCACTATAAAAAGTAGTACTCTTAGCATAAAAAATAATACCTTTTCATAGACAACCCAAATAAGATATTCGTATCACAAAATACGACTCGTGAGACCGTGTCACACAATTTTTTGCCATTAAATTTTGAAAAAAAAATATTTTCCCACATTTCTCTAGTAAACTTCAGAGATTTTAAAGTTCGGTGGATGCTTAGAATTTTGTAGTTTCATCCGTTTTCTTTCTGCTTAAACAAGAAACACAAGAATGCATATGTGTGTGTGTGTGTGTATATATATATATATATGATCTAAGTTTTTACATATTAAAATACACACAGCAATGGAAGTAGAAATAATTTCAAGAGAAAAAGTGAAGCCCTCTTCTCCCACACCTCATCAACTCAAAATTTACAAATTTTCCCTCTTAGATCAGATCATTCCCCCGACTTTCTTCCCTGCAGTCCTTTATTTTCTTCCTGAATCAGATTCAGATTCTTCCCAAAAAATCCATATCCTAAAGGAATCCCTCTCTTTAAACTTGACTAGCTTTTACCCGTTCGCTGGGATAATCAACGATGATCTTTCTGTTTGTTGCAACGACGAAGGGATTCCCTTTTTTGTAGCCAAAGTTAGAGGGAATCTTCAAGATTTTCTAAGCCGGCCCGATTTGCTGGTGATCACTAAGTTTCTTCCTATTGAATTTAATTTCGATACGGCAAAGCCGGGGGATCATGTCTCTGGGATCCAAATGAACTGTTTTGAATGTGATGGAATGGCTATAAGTATAGTAGTTGCACACAATGTAGCGGATGGGATGACTGTCTCTGCTTTTTTTCGAGGTTGGGCTGCTGCTGCTCGTTCCACCGGTGAAGAAATATGCCCTAAATTTATCGGACGGGATCTTTTTCCATCCATAGATACGATGGAAAAGGAATCAAAGCTGTTTTGTCACGACTTTTTCAAGTTTTTAAGGTTAGGGAAATATGTCACAAGGAGATATTTATTCGACGCCTCGGTTATAGCCAAGCTTAAGGCAAGATCAGCAAGTTCCGATGCATCATCCCCTACGAGCATTGAGGTCGTATCCGCTTTCATTTGGAAATGTTACATGAAAGTGTTTGCTGATAAATCTGATCTCGAGAAGCCCTTTATACTCACGCATCCGGTAAACTTGAGAAGAAGGGCTGATCCGGCTCTACCGGACGAGAGTTTCGGCAACTTCTTATGGCTGACAGCAGCTCAATGCAACAGCCCAGCCGACACAAATTTGAAAGATTTGGCAAGTGAAGTGAGAAGGGCGGTGAGGAAAATCGACAACGGGTTCATAAAAGTTCTCCAAAATAATGGATTTTATGAGAATCTTGAAGAGACAAGAAAAGGGCTGCCGGAGGGAGCTAATTGCTTGGCTTTTAGCAGTTGGTGTAAGTTTGGTTTGTATGGTGTTGACTTTGGTTGGGGGAAGCCTATTTGGATATCAAGTTTTGTCAGTGGGAATTCACCATCGATGATGGTTAATAGTGTGACATTAATGGATACAAGATTTGATGATGGGGTTGAAGCATGGCTGATTCTCGATGAAAAATATGTGGCTGCATTCGAGGAAAACGAGGATATTCAGAATGATGTCCTTGTTAATCCTAGTCCTTTGCAATTTGGTAAGAATATATGAGATGAACTTCGAAGTTTTGGTTTCTTGAATTTGTTTTCTTTTCCATAATTTGTTTGATCATGTTTCGTATTTGCATGTGTTAACGAGTCATTTATCTATTACACAAAAACTCACGGTCTCATGGATCAATTTTGTGAGACGTATATTCTATTTGAGTTACCTATGAAAAATATTAATTTTTATGTCAGAAGCATTACTTTATATTGTAAATATGGATATGATTGACTCGTTTTATGAATAAATATTCGTGAGACTGCTACTCTATCTATTATTATTTTATTATGGCAAAAACTTGTGTGAGATGGTCTCACGTGTCGTATTTTGTGAGACATATATCTTATTTGGATCATCAATAAAAAAATATTACTTTTTATGTTAAAAATATTACTTTTTATTGGGAACAACCCGTCTCACAGATAAAGATTCGTGAGACCATCTCAAAAGAGATCTACTCATTATTATTATTATTTTTCTAAAGATGTTGCCTTTTTATTCTACATTTTATGCAAACCTACACCTATATATATAGATATAAAAATAAAAGTTCAATTTTAGCTATGACATAAGAATAAATATATATTTTATATTATATTTGTGGCTTTAATTGCGGTTAGTCACTAGTAGAATAATCGCTTTTTACTTCGCGTATTCAATGAAGTAATATGGTAGTTAATTGCCGAAGTATATGGACGTGAAGTAATAGATGTACCTTTTACTTCGCATAATAACCGAAGTTATATGATTGAAATTACTGAAGTCTTTGGCCGGTTTTTGAAGGAAAACCGGTCCAGAATTGGATCGGTGCCGAAGTAAGAAATGTATTTTACTTCATCGATTTTTGTAAATAGTGAAGTAATAGAATATATATAACTTCGTCTTAATTATTATTTAGCGAAGTAGTTTATAATATTTTACTTCTCAATTTACATTGAATGACGAAGTAATTCATCTGAAAGACTTCGTAGTTATGTATTTTGGTGAAGTAATAGACGCAAACAACTTCACAATTTACATTTAGTGACGAAGTAAGTGGATCGAAAGACTTCAATAATTTGTATTTTGGTGAAGTAATTGCGCAAAACAACTTCGTTTATACAGAACAATGGTGAAGTAAATTAATTCTGTCACTTCGTCTGATTTCTTATTGACGAAGTATTTAATATTATGTTACTTCACAATTTGCAAATAACAACGAAGTAATTTATCTGTTACACTTCATTATTTTTATTTTGATGAAGTAATTGTTAAAAAAAGACTTCGCAATATATGACTTAATACACTAATATAATTAAATTCATAAATTATCCATCTAAAAATGATGAATATCGACGAATCCACAATTACATATTCATCAATCCACAAATAACCCAAAAATATATCCACAAAATCAAAAGTATATCCAAAAATCCACAATGACAAACAAAATATTTATCCCAACATACACCATCCATTTAAGCACCTACATAGCAGTAGACAAATTCACTCCATTCACTTCTGACCTCATCATATTGAGATTGGTTGTAAAATTGGTTCTTGATGCATCCTGCAAACTGAAATTTAAAAAAGAAAATAATAGCAATGAGGTTATGTTTATAGCATAACAAAAAACATGACATAAAAGTGAAAAACATCATTTTTTCTTGTTCGTTTCCCAGCCACCCTCAGTTTCTGATCTAAAGTAACTTTCATGAGCCGGAATACAATGAGTATCAACATCATCAATTGGTCGAGAATCGGGAATACTAGTCCAACCATCATCATCTCCCTCGTAACATCGATTTGGCACAGGGAGTACAATTGACCACCCTTTTTGTAATGGGTCATCAATATAAAAGACTTGATTGACTTGACTTGTAAGGACAAATGATTCATTCTTGTGCCCTATTTTGTTCTATTGACCAAGGTGAATCCACATTCATCATTGTTGATTGCAACCCACGCACACTTGAAAAGAGGAACTTGAAATTGATGATAGTCCAACTCCCATATTTCTTCAATCACTCTATAGAAAGTCACATCAGTCATCAAGAGATTCTTATCTTTGGCACTACAGACAAGCATGGTGCTAGCAACTAGAGAAACCCCACTGTTTTGGCAAACTCTCTCATCATCTCGTGCCTTTGTTTGGTATAAATTGCCATTTATCACGTAACTACTATACTTAATGACTTGCCCACGTGGACCATGAGCCAGCCATGTCAATGTTGATGTCGTTCCACCATTGCAGCTATCTATTTCAGCATCCACCTGACATTTATACAATTAGAATAGGGTGATTAAAATACTAGCTACAAACTGTTCACCGCAAAATGCATAAAGCAGATTTATCCACCTAACCTTTGCACGAAACCAGTCAATGAACTTCTTATTGTGAGCATCTTGTATCCACCTTTCATCTTTCTCTTTTTTCGGAAACATTGACTTCAGGATATATTTATGTTCACTGTGGAAATATTTATATAGCAATTTGTGTTGGATATTAAATATTGACAATCACATGGGTGCAGAATTATAGATTAATGCAATACACTTACATAATGTAGGGAGATACTTCTTCTGTATTTTCCAGCACAGTCAAATGTGCTTGTTGAAGGTCAACTTGTGGCACTATAATTGGTGTTTTGCATGCTAAGAAGCCATGAATGTTTGATTTGGGATCGCGATTTGATTGAGGGACCCCAATAGGATCAAGGTCATTTAGGTATTCCGAACAAAACTCAATAGCTTCTTCGGCTGAATATCTCTGAACAATGCAACATTCAGGATGTTTTCGACTGCCTACATAACTCTTAAGCACCTTCATGGATCTTTCGAACGGGTACATCCACCGGAAGTACACTGGTCCACATAATCGAACTTCTCGAACAAGATGAACTGTTAAGTGAAGCATGACATCGAAGAAAGAAGGCAGTAAATACTGCTCCAATAAGCAGAGTGTAACAACCAAGTCAGATTGCAGCTTATCTAACTTGGCTACATCTATCACCTTGCAACAAATATCTTTGAAGAAGAAGCATAATCTTATGATGGCATATCTAAGATGTTTTGGTAACGCATCACGTATGAGTATTGGGAGGAAATGCTGCATTAGAACATGACAATCATGAGATTTCAAGCCAATCAATTTCAACTCAGACAAGGACACAAGATTTTTCAGGTTCGATGAGAAACCTTCTGGGACTTTTATATCCATTATCGACTGACAAACTTGTAACTTTTCTTTTTTTGTGAATGAGCATGCAGCAGGAGGAAGATATGTTCTCTTTTCACCAAATTTTTAGGTACCAATTCAGGCCTAACTCCCATTTGAACCATGTCCAACCTAGCTGCCACATTGTCCTTGGTTTTTCCTTTAACATTCATCAAAGTATTAATGAGAGATTCGAAGACATTTTTCTCTATATGCATCATATCGAGACAATGCCTAACATGCAGGTGTTTCCAATAAGGAAGATGAAAAAAATTGATTTCTTCTTCCAACATTTTCTGAAATCTGTTGATCCAAAATCTTTTTCTTCTTTACTATCTTCCAAATTATTGTCCTTTTCATTCTTTCTCTTTTTATCTTTCACACTAATCTTCTTTCCGAAAACACACCTTATGTCAGAAAGCTTGTCAAACAAAGCAACCTCAGATAATGGTGTAGATGATTCTCCATGTTCTTCCATACCATCGAACTCTTTCATTTGCCTCCGATATGGATGAAATCGTGGTAGGAATCGTCTATGACCAACAAATGACATTTTCTTCCCATTTTCCAAATGCTTTGCACAAGTATCTTCTTTGCATACTGGGCATGCATAATAACCATGTGTATTACATCCACTAAGGTTACCATAGGCTGGAAAGTCATTGATGGTCCATAATAAGATTGCTTTAAGAGTGAAAAATTGTCTTCGATAAGCATCATAGACACCATCAACTCCATCCCACAATCGTTGCAAATCTTCAACTAACACATCAAGATAGACATCTATATCATTTCCCGGCTGTTTAGGCCCTGAAATGAGCATAGTTAGCATGATGAATTTTCTCTTCATACACATGTTTGGAGGCATATTATAGGTGACCAACATAATTGGCCAGCAACTGTACCGACTACTAAGGTTGCTATAAGGATTAATGCCATCAGCTGCAAGTGCCAGGCGAAGATTTCTTGGTTCACTATCAAAGTCGGGCCACATATGATCCACCAACTTCCGAGATGGTGAATCAGCTGGATGACGTAACTGACCGGGAACTCCTGTGGTTTCTCCATGCCATGTTAAATTTTTGGAGGTATGTAGAGATTTAAATATGCGCTTAAATCTTGGTATGGGAGGGAAATACCACAACACCTTTGCAGGAACACATTTCTTCTCAACGTTCTTCTTGGTTAGCTTCCACCGTGACAAGCCACATTTAGTGCAGTTTACGCAGTCTTTATATTGCTTCCTATAAAGAATGCAATCATTGGAACAAGCATGAATCTTTTCATGACTCAACGCCAAACAACTCAATGTCTTTTTTACATCATACATTTTGGTTGGCAGGTTGTGATTATCTGGTAGCATATCCCCAAAATCTATTAGTAGATCGGAAAATAGAGCGTCACTCATCCCCCATGCTTTGCTTTGGTGTTGTATTGTGAGACCCCGAATATAAAATAGCATTGATGGCATTTTCGTAAATAAGTTGAAAAATAATGAATTAATTTTAAAGAATAAAATATGACATATCTTGGTCATATGAAGTCCAGACGATTTGAGATTTGGATATAACGTAGAAAACTCAAAGATACAGAAATCGTTTGACTTGTCCAAAGGGATATATCGGCATTAAAATTTTAAATAATATAATATTAAAAAAAATAAAAAAAAAAAGAAAACGTAAATGTGAGGCGGTGGAATTGAAAATTCCACAATTCACAATTCCACCAACATAGCCTCAGAACAGAGACGTGAAAGTGAGAGGGGGAAATAGAGTTTCAGTTTTTTCTTTTCGATCGTGCGACTTATCGGTTTATCCAATCGACGAACCGACTTCAGTTTTGAGATCATTGACACGAGGTCTTCGATTTGAGGTATAAATTTTATAGTTTTGGTGATGTTTGAAATTCGTCGATTTTTGGAATAAATCCGATAAATTGTTAAATCATACAGAAATTGAAGATTGTTGAATAATGTATGATTTTAACGAAGAAGAGATGATTATAGTGATGTTATTTTGAATTATTCCTAATTTATTATAATTAGGGAATTTTAATCGTAGGGTTGAGATTGTATAATTATTTGTCAGTTATTATTAATTCTGATAAATATATGCGGTAGAATAATCGAAAAAAAAAAACTAAGTTTTGAAGTCGGAATTGAATTATGATATGATTTTGATTTGATATGAATTTTTGAGGTTTCAAATTGTAGTAGCCAAGCCTGGTGAACGGTACAGTTTAAGATTTCGTATGATTATTGATATTTGGTTAAGTTTAAGTATAGTTCTGATGTTAAGAGTTGTGCATTATGGTTTATAGTATTGTTGGTTATAAGTGATGTGTAGTTATGTTGTAGCATCGTTGCGGTTTAATTCATGGTAATTCGTATGTTGAGCCCATTGGTATGAGGCCAAATGGTATGGTTAGATATGATTTAGAGTTGCAACTTTCATGTTGAGAGTGTTGCCGAATTATGAGGAGAAGCGACGTTGTGATTCGATTTTTGTTGCATAGAGTTTATTGTTGGCTTCAGGTGACAGTGCACCCGCGGTCAGATAGCCACCGCACCCGCGGTATTTGGACAGTGGGGTGACCACACCCGCGGCAGAAAGAACACCGCATCTGCGATGTCATGGCGGAGCCTTCAGCGCACCCGCGGTAAGAACTCAGCGCACCTGTGGTCGACGTTTTCAGATTTTTGGATGTTGTCCAGTACACTCAGCGCACCCGCGGTGATGAAGCTAGCGCACCCGCGGTGCATGTCAGTAGAAGCGTGTTTTCGATATTTAAGTGTTATAAATGCAAGAGTTGGCTTCATTTCTCTCCTCACTCTCGATTTCTTCAGCAAGGAGGAAGCTAGGATTCCATTTTCTTTCTTTCCTTTCTTTGATTCAAGCTTCTTGTTGGTTATTTGTGGTGAGAACAAGGTTCTTGTGGGTTCAAGGAGCTAAGGTAAGCTTTTGGGTTAGTTATTCTTTGGATTTTGGTGTTGGGGAGTAATATTGGGTTTGTTGGTTGTGTTGGTTTTATGGATTTTATGGTATTGTTGTTGGATTATTAAGTTGTTGATGATGCAATTCATGGTTTATTGTTGTAGGTTTTCTACCAAGGGATTAGATTCAAGGTTTTCAAGTGCAGTAAGTGGAATTCATTTCCTTGTGCTCACATGATAATATATGTATTGTGTTTCAATGGTTTTAACATGTTCTTCCCTTCCATTTGATTCATGCTATGTATTAATACACTTTGTTGTATATTAGAGGCATTTTATGTCTCATTTATGTCAAAGGGAATACAACAGAAAAGAGTCTTCAAAGTGTTTGATGTAATGCCAAAGAGAGAGTTCAAATTGATTTATTGGATTGATAAAGAGATATTAAGAGATTGCATGCAATTAGTTGATCAACAACCATAAGCTTATATCCCAATAGAGTATCGATTCATATCGATGGGATATAAGTACAGAGACAGAGATACTATTTAGATATCAATCCATCAGAGAAAAGAGAAATACCATCGTTATTATTATTCATGCTATGATATTTATGTTTCAGAGTTGATGGTATTTAATGATTTCAAAGTCATGTTTTACAGAGTATGATATGTATCCATTGCTATGTAAGAGTTCCTCTTGCTGAGTTTTATACTCATTTCAGTTATTTCATGTGATGCAGATAAGAGCGACGAGCCGGGACGTTGATTGGGGCTGGAGTCATATGCATAAGAGAGGGGAGGAAGAAGGCTATTTTTGCTAGCATTTTGGACATGATCACAAAAATGATATTTTGTATTATGTTGTATCATTTCATTGATCATGTATATACTTTTGATTATATATTGAAATGTATTTTAAATCCTTCTTTCTTTTAAGAAAATTTTAAATTCCGCTGCTATTTTATTAAAACTGGTCAGAGGTGTTACACAAATGATATTTGAAACTCATATTAATGATTTTGGAGTATGTTATTGATTGGAATGAATATGTTATTGATGTAGATAGATTATTATACTTATATCTTCAAGCTACATCAATTGGAACGAAGAATTGAGGTATGTTACGACCGGGTAACATACGTCAGGTATCTGTATTGTATGATATATGTTGGACTGGTTTGATTGATTGGAATGAGAATACATGTCTATATGCCTTATTTGTTGAGTTTATGTGGCATACATGACATGGTGATTTGGATATCGATGTATAAAATAAATATTTTGTTAACACACATCGTTTGATGCATATATCGATACATGACATGCACGTTGAGCTATGATCCTTGGATACCCTGATATGATTTGATTGGATTCTGGGGTTTGTGAACACAATGCTATGTTTGGTATTACATGACCCTTAAAGCATAGACATTTTGTGGCCCCGACGATTGATATGAGATTTGGGATTTGATGGCGCTTCGTCGACGCTATCATACGAGTATCCCTTATTGAGCTCGGTGTGCCAGCTCGAGCATTGATTTGATAGCGATTCGTTTGATTCTAACATGTGCTCAGTGGATGAGCATTTGATCTGATATCTCCACGACATACATGCATTGCATACCATATATCATTGTTTAGATACTTGTGATATATATGATGGTTGTTCCATACGGAGCTTTGCTCACCCCCAAGGGGGGCTGTTGTTGTCTTTGTGTGTGGGCAATGGCAGGTACTCCAGGATATCAGGAGACCGGAGAGGGTACTTCTGGAGGGAGTCACAGTTTGAGTTGAGGTTTATATTTTGTTCCCAGTATATATGTATATGTATCTATATACCGGGGCATGTCCCGAGGATATGAGTTGGTTGTATATGATTGGTTTTGATTATGTGTGGGCATGTTTATGATGTGAGATGAAATACTATTTTTAGTATTCAAATTATAGAAGAAATAGTTTGGGCTCATTGTAAAGAAAATTTAAACTCGTTTTCCGCTGTAATTAGTTAACCCTAATCAAATTGCTTTGTAATAACGATTAGGAGCTAAGGGCCCCCCACATGTATAGTTTCACAATTGCACTCAACTTTGTGTAACGCTTACATCCATTATACAAAGGTTTCTCTGCTTCCTCCAAAAATTCCATAAACGCTTCTGGATTTTCTGTATAGTTATCACATGCTGCCTCACACATATTAGTGGTTTCAAAGTCTCCGTGATAGTTACCAATTGGCTCCTTGTTGGTGCTCCAATTTACTTTGTCACTTTCAGCAGACTCACCGTGCCAAATCCAATTCACATAATTTTGACTAAAACCATGGAAATAAAGATGTTCTCGAATGGACTTAGCTGGTCTTTTTTTAAGATTTTTACATTTGCAATAAGGACAATGAATTAAATTGAGGTCAATATGGGAATTCTCTAAACAACCTCTGATAAATAGTTCCACACCCTCCTCGTACTGTTTTGACCTTCTATCCGAGTGAATCCAAGATTTATCCATTTCAATACAGCAAAATACCAGAAATATATAACAATAAATTTGATCTAAACCTGAAAATATTACATTTAATAATGTCATTTTCAATTTAATTTCTTGAACGCAAAAAAAAAAACGAAAGAAGACTACCTATTGATGAAAATAAAGCAACATTGTTCCTAATTAATTTTGATTTGAATTATTCTCACATGTGCCGAAAATTAGGAACCCAGAGACGGACAACCAAGGCGACAACAAGAAATTAACCAATTATCGTTCCAATCAATACCATACCTCGGGAAACTGGTGACGACTAACACAGGTAAAGCAATATCGCTCCAGTCAAAATGGAGAAGAGACAAAGGCATGGGGACGGCAGTTGTGTATCTCAGTCGCTTCTTCCGTCTCAGTGCTTTGAACGGTGGTGGTGGTGGTGGTGGTGTTTTGCTTTCCTCTCGGTGAGTGGAATGACGGTGGTGTTGGTGGTTCGAAGCGAACGTGGTGTATCTCCAGTCGCAGCTTCCCTCTCGGTGCTTGGAACGGTGGTGGTAGTGGTGGTGTTGTTCGTCCCTGCCTTCTTCTCTCTCGGTGGTGGAACAGCGGCGGCGGTGCGTGGAATGACGACGGCGCGGCGCGGTTCGAAGCGAAGAAGACTGAAATTATGGTTAATTTTGAAGGAAAATGTGGATCGATTGAAATGAGCTCGTCTGAAGGATATATGATATAATCGTTATTAAATTAATTAAACTTATCGGTTCATCTTTTTACTTCAGTATGAACTTATTTTCCTTATTTTTTACTTCCTCAACATTGATATGCCGAAGTAAAATATAATAAAAAAATACAGTGAAGCCTGTGTTTTTAAACACCCGAAATAAAATATATTATTTTACTTCTCTTGTGATATTACTGAAGTTATTGGTAATGTATTACTTCGTAATTTATTATTGGCGAAGTAACGCCTGTCGAAGTAAAATCCGATTTTTCTACTAGTGAATGGATGGGTTAACCCCACTGCACATTTATTATTATATTAGTTTTTCACATTAAAATTACTAATCATTAGTATATGAATAAATATTTTTTATTATCTATACAATATAATAAATATATTTAGATTTTAAATATTATTATAAAAATTATTATATAAAAATGTTTATATCATTTGTGATAATACTTAAATAAAGATAATAATCTTTTGTCATTAAATTAACATTTTTATCTTGGTTGAATGGATCGAAATATAACTAATAAAAATAACGAAAAATATTTAAAAAATTATATATTAATTTGTTTATAAAATTTTTAAAGAATATTTCGAATCTTCCTCGGAACTTGAGCTTGCAAATACATCTATAACTCAGACGATCTGATTTTTTTCCATCGAAATTTTCTGAAATCTGAAAATATTGGCTTAAATATATATATATATATATATATATATATATATATCATTGGACTTAATTTTTGTAACTGATTTTCATTTCGACTTTTGACGTTTCAAACTTTGAAAGAATTTGGTTGCTACTATTTTTTTGCTTCTTCCTCCTGCTCCCGGTGGTCACTAACTTCACCATGTTTGTTAGAGTACATATCGAACAATTTTTGGAGAATGCATGATTGATTTCTTTTAATTGTTTACATTCTTCTTTAAAAAGTTAGAATATAATATTCAAAAAATATTTCTAAGTTCCCCGATATTTTTAAAATTTATCTTCCATACTCGATCCAAAATCACTCATAACATCGGTTCAATATTCGATAAACTCAAAAAACATATAGAAAAGAAGTGTAGAAACATGTTTGCAGTAAAATAGTTAATGCTAGAAAATTTTTCGGTTTCCTCTTTAAAATTTCCAACAAAGAAACATAGTTACTCAAAATATGTCAATCAGACTCAGTAAATATTAAATTTTTTGTCGTAACATTGTTATACTATGGTGTAAGTAAATCTTCAAAACATAACAAAGTACTAAGCAAGCGATACAAATAATTTCATCGAGTTTCAACAAGAAGATGAATTTTCTTTTATCTAATTCCATTAGTAATGACTAGAGCTTTCCAATCACAGCCGTATATTTTTCACGTAGTAATTGCACACATACTTTGAATTTTCTATCGTAGTAGTCATGTGTTTATCAAATGTATATTTAACACATAAATTGATAATATGACATGCACATCTAACATGAAGCAAATTATCTTCTAAAATTAGTATAATAAATCTTTAAGGTATTTAATCACAATATTATTGACATTCACATGATCTACATTATTTTTATTTTTATGTCATAAAAAGTAAAAATATTTAAAACATATCTAGCTGTAGTATATCAGGTGTGTGACAATTCTAATTTATTTAAAGTTTTTTTTGCATAGTTCAAGTTTCATCAATCTAATGAGATGTAACAACAATATAAGATTTCGATTTTATATTAGTCCAAATATCAGTTGTCAAACTAATTCTACAAGTCATACTTGAAAATTAAAAATTAATGACTCTTTGTATTTCTTTTACATGTCAAAATAATATTTCTTAAGTGTGTGCCTAGAAATATTGTGAAAACTAGGTTGAATAGCATTAGTAAGTTCAATAAAGCCTTCTTTTTCATCTATTAAAAATGGTTGACAACATTTTGTAACAAATTTAATAACATCTTTTCAAGAAATTTCTTTTGTCATTGTAAAAATTTTAGTAGTTAAATGATTAATTTGTTTTTTGGTTGATTCTCCGTCGAGTGAATTTTAGCTAGCAGGATCAAATTTATGTAACTTGACCAAATATTTTTCCAAAGTTTTGGTACCAACGACACCACTATTCGTTTTGTAAAAATAACTATTTTTGCAATTTCTGCACATGACAAAATAGTGGTTCGTTACAATTTTTTTTTTCAATTTCAAAGTGATCCAAAACTTTGTTTCGTTTTGCTCGGCCCCTACCGTGTTGCTTGTTTTGGCAGATGACGATGTCACGCCCCGAGACCAAGACGTAGATGACATCGAGCATTTTTCAGCAATTTCATTGAAAAAATAAGACTCGTAGCAAATTGCCAAAATCATTCTAATTCATAAAATAACGTTGTCTTTATATATGCGAATAACGCGGAAGCTATTCTTACAAAGAAAAATGCGAAATGCGGAAGCTAATACAAAAAAACTGGAAATCAGGGACTTGGTCTTCATAACTCTAGATTTCTTCACGAGCCCCAAATTAATCTTGTTACGTCTCTTCTACATGTTCTTCATTATTATATGGAAGGGACGTAAGGGGCGAGCATTTGGGAAACACTCAGAAAGTGGAGGCCGATCAAATACTAGAATAACAAGTTATACATATAAATATATTTAAATTGATCATTTTTCAAAGCAGAAGTCGAAAACGGAATAGACAGAGTTCATAACTTGTATCATAGCAGACGATCATATCATATCAAATAGAACAGAATCTAACAGAACAAAGTTTTATCGAATCGTAATCATATACTGAAAATAGATCTTATAATAATGACCATGTGCTATCCTTGATCTTGGGATCCCTCTGGGATCTTCTCCTTAAATGGGCACCCTCTGGGTCTTTTCCGCATCTAGGCTCCCTCGGGGCCTTTTTTCCATAGACAGACTCTTTCTTGAGCTTTTTCTCTCACAGACTTTCTCGATGCACCATTATTTGAATCATAACAAATATAATTATCACTTGGATCAAAGGAGGCAGATCGAACGGATCAAATCGGAAAGAAACAGACGGAACAGATCGGAATTTAGCAAAAGTATGCATAACAAAACATATAGTAGTGCATAATAAATCAAAACATACAATAGTGGATCGAATTTTAAATCATATATTAAACTTTAAAACAATACATAAGCCAACTTACAGTTGTTTTGAACGTGTGGTATACACTTGATCTAAACTTCGATGGTTCCTAGGCAATTTCTAGATAGAACTCGACAAGGGTTTGAGTATCACTTGAACGTGATTTTTGGATAGAACAACACCTTATAATTTTGATTATGTATTGCAAAATACTTGTTGTAACTCAAGAATATGGTCACTACACGATCAAACTAGTGCGGTTCAAACTTGCTTGGATTTTGGGTGAACTTTAGCCGAACTTGGGAATACATGGGCAAGATTTGGACAGTGCCTTGAGATAGTATTTGAATGTGATCATTCCTCGTATAGAAAACTGGAATGATATAATTGGGGCAACAGAATGGATCCAAAAATCTGCTTGTAATCAGATGGTTGTATCTCCTGAACAATGGCCGATTGCTTGGCTTCTTTGGCTCGAACTCGGATGATGCTTGGTTCGAAGTTTGGTAGGTAAATGGACAGCACAATTCCTTAGAATATCACCTAAATACTGCCTAAAATTAACGAGCGTTGTAGCCTTGTTTGCCTGAGGATGTTAGTGCTTGAGGATGGCCTAATTCTTTGCAAATTTTGGCATCATATATGCACGTTTGTGGCATGTAGTATTTATAGGCTGAATTGTGGCACTCCAAGATTTGGTCTTTGATTGAAAACTTGGTGCCCAAGTAGCTATCAATTGGTCAAATCTTTATCCACAACCAAAGGTCTCATTGGAGCACTCAGTGGTCATTTCTTGCATCATTATTACGTCCATTTTCCAACTCCTATTCCTGCTGCATTTTGGCCACAGCATGGAAGAGCTTCTTTGATCTAGGTAAAAGAGTTCATGAGCCAAGGGTTTGCGTCTCCGAGTGGCTACACTTTGGTTCTTGTGGTTTTGCGACGTCTCGAGATCCATTATCCTGGATTTTGTACATCTTGAACTGAATTTTTAGCTCCAATTGTTGAGCTTTTAATTTGACAAGCTTGAGCTAAAAATACCGATTTTTATTCTTGAGTGATTTGTTTCGAAAATCCGAGTCCTCACATCCCACCCTCCTTATTGACATCGAAACTTGAGTTTGCTTGATCTTCCAAAATGTAGGTACTAGGTGCGCATCTTCTATTCTAATTCACATGTTGATTCTCGCTCCGTATGGTTATACCATGTATTTTTATGTATAGAACGGTTCAGTGTCTTAGTAATTGGTCTTTGGTGTTCAATATATGGATATGGACCTCTTCATATTTAATTACTCATTCAGGTTCTCATCTATTAGCAATGGTGCAACTTCAAGAATATGATTTGGGTTTGGGATGTATCTTCTCACTTGTGAAACGTGGAAGACCTTGTGGACTCTCGACATGTTTGGTGGCAAGGCTAGTCGATAAGCTAAGGTTCAGAATATTTCGAGAATTTCAAAGGGTTCGAAATATTTTGGGTTTAATTTTTCGGATTTGTTGAAGTGGACTACTCCTTTTATAGGTGAAACCTTGACATAAGCCTTTCCACAAACTTTGAATTCTAACGGTCTTCTTTTTAAGTCATCCCAACTCTTTTGTCGATCTTGTGCTGCTATGAGTTTCTCCTTGATTATAGCTAATTTATCAAATAGTTATTTAAACCAGTTCTGGTCCTATGATGGCTTTCTCTCTGATTTCATCGCAGCATAGTGGTGACCTACACTTCTGTCCATAAGGGCTTCATAAGGAGTCATTTCGATACTGTTGTGATAGCTGTTTTTATAAGAAAACTCGATTAGAGTAGGTGTTCACTCCAATTTCCGCTTAAGTATGAGTAATGCCCTAAGCATATCTTCAAGAGTCTGTATTTTTCTTCTCAGTTTGGGAATGACAAGCAGTGTTGAGAATGATCTTGGTACCTATGGCTTCCTGAAAATATTTCCAAAATCGAAAATAAATTATTGTCGGAACACCATGTAGTCTTACTATATTGTCCACATACAAGGTGACCAACTTGTCCAAATTATAGTTCATATGGTCATGTAGGAAATGTGCGGATTTGTTAACCTATCCATTATCCAAATTTCATCATGATTTTTTCTTTATTTTTGATAGTTCTACCATAAAATCCATAGGAATATGCTCCCATCTACACTTTGATATTTCTAGTGGTTGCAAAGGCCATCTAGAACTTTGGTGTTCAATTTTGGCATCTAGCAGCCAAATGTTTCATTATTTTATTCCACCATAAATTTTTCTTTAAATCTCGGCATATCTTGTTACTACCAAGGTGAACTGAAAATTTCGACTTGTGTGATTCAGACATAACATATTGTTGAAGATTTTTGATTTCATAAATGTCATTGCATCCATGGAATTCGCTTCTCATCAGTCTGAAATTCTTGAGCTTTCCCATCTTTGAGTTGTTCCATAATTTTTGTTAAGGAGGGATATTGGTCTTGATTCAATTTCATGATTTTTATAGGCATGATTGCACTGACAGTGAGGCTACGATTACTTTCCTCAAGTCTTTTTGGCTTAGCACATCAGCTACCGTGTTAGCCTTACCCATATGTTAGTTTATCTTTAGGTAATAATCTTTCAATAATTCGATCCATCGTCTATGCCTCATGTTTAATTTCTTTTGTGTGAACAATATTTGAGGCTTTGATGATTGGTTAATATCTCACATTTGACACCAAAGAGGCAGTTTCTCTGGCTCTTTGACACAAATACAATTGCATTTAATTCAAGTTCACACGTTGGGTAATTTTTCTCACATGGTTTTAATTGTCTTGATGCGTAGGCAATTACTTGCCCTTCTTGAATAAGAACAAATCACAATCCTCTCTTTGATGCATTATTGTAAATTGTGAAATTCCTGCCTTCTTCGAAAGCACTAATACTAGCGTAAAAGCAAGTTTCTTTTTCAGAAACTAAAAAAATCTTCTTACGTTCTTCACTCTTATTAAATTTAGAGTTCTTCTGAATAAGCTTGATGAGTGGAATAGCTATTTAAGAAAATTCTTCAACACATTTTCTATAATAGCCGACTATCCTAGAAAGCTTCGAATTTCTATTCTAGTTTTCAGTCAAGGACACTCCTTGATTACCTCCACCTTCTTGTTATCCACTGATATGCCCATTTAATAGATTATATGGCCCAATAATGTAAACATTTTTATCGAAAATTCACACTTCTTGAATATAGCGTATAAATTTTTTTTGAGCGTCTGTAGAGTGAGGTGAAGATGTTCCTTATGGTTTTCCTCACTTGGTGAATACGCAAGAATGTCATCAATAAATACTACCAAAAACTTGTCAAGGAATGTCTTGAACACTCTATTCTGAGGTCTATTAATGATGTTGGAGCATTGGTCAGACCGAATGACATTATCTTGAATTCATAGTATCCATATCTTGTTTTGGAAGATGTTTTAGCAATATAATCTATCTTGACCTTCAGTTGGTGGTAGCCTGATCTTAGATCGAGCTTTGAAAAGATATTTGCTCCTTTTAACTGATCGAAAGGTCATTTATTCTTGGAATATGACATTTGTTCCTGATTATGATCTTATTGAGTTCTTTGTTGGTCGATACACAATCTTGTACTTTCACTTTTCTTCTTTACTAATAAGACCGGAGCTCCCCAAGAAGAGGCACTTGGTATGATTTGTTTCTTGTCCAAAATATCTTGGAGTTGTTCTTTTATCTCCTTGAGTTCAGTTGCACTCATTCGGTAGGGTGCCTTAGATATTAGTGTATCACCAATTATCATGTTAATTTCGAATTCTACTTCGCATTCCGAGATAATTCCAAATAACGATTCCAAAAAAAATTCTGAAAACTCTAGCACCACTAGAATATTTTATAGCTTGATTCATTCTTTTATGTCTCTCATTATTTCTAGATAGACTTCTTCATCATACTTCATGACTTTCTAGGTCTGGGAAGCTGAAAGAAGAGATTTATGTTCCTTGGCCTTGCCATGGAATACAGTTATTTTTGGTTTGGAATTTGACATTCTTATCTCACAATCTATCATTACATGATTCTTGTCTAACCAATACATTCCTAGGATGATGTTGAAATCCACCATAGTATATTGAATAAAATCGGCACTGAATATTTGAGTATTGATACTTATTTTTTTTCTTGAAATTATCATGATTACTATCTCAAAACTTAAAACCAAGAATCTTAGAACATAACTCTTTAATAGCATATTGACCTAAAGTGATCATTTTTTAGAACATAAATAGAAAACATATCATACAGAATTCATAATTTATATTGTATAAACGATCATATCAAATAAAATAAAATCTTAACAGAACAAATTCTTATCAAATCAGAATCACATACTGTACACATGTCATTATAATAATGATCATGTGTTATCCCTGATCTTGGGCTCCCTCTGGGCTCTTCTCCTTAAATGAGTTCCCTCTGGGTCTTTTCCCACATCCAGGGTCCCTCTGAGGCATTTTCTCATAGACAGACTCCTTTTGGGGTCTTTTTCCTCATAGACTTTCCCGATGCGTCAATATTTGAATCATAACAAATAGACTTATCACTTGGATCAAATGAGGCGGATCGAACATATCAAATCGGAATGAAATAGATGAACTCGGATCGGAACTTAGCAAAATATGCATAACAAAACATATTGTCATGTATATGAAAGAAAAACGTAGAGTAGCGATCAAATTTTAAATCATATATCAAACTTTAAAACAATACATAATCCTATTTACAGTTGTTTTGAACTTGTGGTATAAACTTTATCGAAACTTCGATGGTTCCTAGGCAATTTCCGGATAGGACTCGACAAAGGTTTGGGTAGCGCTCAAACGTGATTTCCGGATAGAACAAAACCTTAGAATGTTGAGTATATGTTGCACAATCCTTGCTTGAACTTAGGAAAAGGCAGCTACACGATCGAACTAGTGCGATTCGAACTTGCTTGGATTTTGGGCGAACATTGGCGAAACTTTGGAATACTTGGGAAAAATTTGGACAATGCCTTGAGATAGTATTTGAGAGCGATTTCTTTCCTCATATACACCACTGGACTGCTGTAATCAGGGTAGCAAAATGGCTCCAAAAATCTGCTGGTAATCGGAATATGGTTGTATCTCCTGAACAATGGACGATTGCTTGGCTTCTTTGGCTCGAACTCGGATGATGCTTGGTTCGACTTTTGGTAGGTAAATGGACAGTACAATTCCTTAGAATATCACCTAAATACTACCCAAACGTAACGATCACAGTATCATTGTTTGGTTGAGGATGGTCGTGCTTGAGGATGGCCGAATTCTTTGCAAATTTTGGCACCACATATGCACGTTTTTGGTAGCTTCTTTTTGTTGTTGTTGTGGGTTTGTAGCATCATGTATGCAATATTTATAGGCTGAATTGTGGCACTCCAAGCTGTGGTCTTTGATTGATAACTTGGTGCCCAATTAGCCATCAATTGGTCAAAATTTTATCCATAACCAAAGGTCTCATTGGAGCACTCAATAGCCATTTCTTGCATCATTATTACGTCCATATTCCAGCTCCTATTCATGCTGCATTTTGGCCATTTAGGGCAGCATGGACGAGCTTCATTGAGCTAGGTAAAAGAGTTAATGAGCGAGGGGTTAGCGTTCCGAGTGGCTACACTTCAGTCCTTGTGATTTTGCTACGTCTCGAGCTCCATTATACTGGATTTTTCATATCTTGAGCTGGAATTTTGAGTCCAATTGTTGAGCTTTTAATTTTACAGGCTTGAGCTAAAAGTCCTAAGAGTTATTGTTTGCCTGATTTGCTTCGAAAATCCGAGTCCTCACAGACGATGTCCGAAAATTCCAACCACCTTCTTTGGGAGTTCCGTAGTATCTTCCTCCTCATGGTTTGGTTCGACATCGTCAAAATCAGAAATGTAACCAAAATCTTCACCAAATTCCAATGGAGACACACACCGCCACACACTTCCATCACCACCATGGGCATTACGATTTGAAAACGAAGTCATTGAAATAAAATTTAATGAATGTATAGCAAATAATAGTAAATGCATTGAAAAATAATAGCAAATAGGTGATTTAGTGCATAGAAATTTAGAATTGAAATAATGTGATTTTTGTGTGAAAATGTTGAAAATTAATCAAATATTTATACTTGAATTTGGAGGAGTGGGGGAAAAATTACAATTTGTCCCCAAGACCACTTATTTGATTCATTCTCTATTTTTGTATTTAATTTATTTGAAATAATAATGTGGGTTCTATATATATATATATATATATATATATATATATATATATATATATATATATGTTGAAAATTAATATTTAAAACATGTGTATTGAGTATTTGATTGTTGAATATTTGAATGTTGAAAATAAGAGTTGTAAATATTGAAAATTAGTGTGTGATGATTTAGGTAATGATGAATTTATTTTTGGATTATTTGTAATGAGATTCTATAAATAGATCTCTCATTTGTGAAGAAAATCACAAGTGAGTAGAGAGAAAAATGTTATAAAGTGTGTAGTTTGGTAAATTTTGAGAGTTTGATATTTTTACTTTTTATCTATAAATTTTTACTTTTTCACAACACGTTATCAGCACGAAGCTCTAAAGGTCCTCCATATTTTTCCAAGCTCCAAAATAGAAGAAAAAGGTAACAAAAGTAATAATATTTATTTTACTGTTTATTTATTGTGTATATATTTAATATATAATATAATGTTATAAATTTTTCAAAAACTTGTTATAAATCCTGAGAGGATGTTAAGACGACATCCCACACTCCCGGTAAGGGATACGACAAGTACAAAATCCTATAAGATTTTTAAACAAAATAACTTATGACGCCTCATTATAATAATGTGATATGATATACATAATTATTTAAACATGACTAATATTATATACATCATATTATTACCATAAAATTATACAAATACATACATTTATTTTTTTTGTACACCAACGGTCATAAACGGTAACAAAACGGCTAGTTTTTGCCCTATAAATATGATCTCACAAACACATTCAATCACTCCAACTTTCTATTCTTCTCTAAACAATTATTCTTCATCAAATTTTCGAAGAAAAAAGAAGATGACTTTCTCAAGGTTATTTTTAATTATTTTGGTTATCATACTCACGAGTCTTGTATTTATCGGAGAATATCCTCCTCGTGTGTTTTTTTTTATTTTTACGAATGCTTGTACTTGTTGTTTATCCATTACTTTGTATTGCAATATTCATTAACTAATAAAATGCATCGTAATCTTTTTTAGTACCACCATGTCAAACTTGACAAAGCTCGAATTCATTGCTCTTGATATTACGGGGAAAAATTATATGCCATGGACTCTCGATGTAGAAATGCATTTTGAGTCATTTGGTCTAAGTGAGACCATAAAAGAAAATGACATATCGACATCACAAGAAAAGACAAAAGCCATGATATTTTTGCGTCGACATCTCGACGATGGATTGAAATGCGAATATCTAATTGAAAAAGATCACATGGCTTTGTGGAAGGTATTAAAAGAAAGATTCGAACATATAAGGGAAGTTAAACTTCCGACCATCCGAGATGAATGGAATACGCTGAGATTCCAAGATTTTAAAAAAGTTAGTGATTACAACTCGACGATGTATAGAATAATCTCGCAATTGAAATTTTGTGGGCACGAGATTACTGAATTGGAAATGCTTGAAAAAACATTTTCCACTTTTCACGCATCGAATATAAATCTACAACAACAATATAGAGTGCGTGGATTTTCGAGATATTATGAACTTATCTCATGTCTCCTTGTGGCGGAAAAAAATAATGAGTTGTTAATGAGAAATCATCAGGCACGACCCACTGGTTCAACGGCATTTCCTGAAGTAAATGTCGTAAACAAAAATGAATTTAAATCTGGAAACCAAAATCAAAGTTATATACAAGATTTTGGTCGAGGACGAAATCGAGGTCGTGGTCGTGGACGTGGACGTGGACGTGGAAGTGGTCGTGGTCGTGGACGCGGCCGTGGTTTTGAAAATAATCGAGATAGTTACTTCCATAACTCATCTCAAAAGAGTGTCCCAAACCATCCACAGAAAAGGCATCATGAAAATATGAGTGTTAATGAGAATCACTCAAAAATATTTGAAAGTTCTTGTTTCAGATGTGGTACTCCAGGACATTGGTCCCGTATTTGTCGAGCCCCTGAGCACCTTTGTAAACTTTATAAAGAATCAATAAAGGGGAAAGAAAAGGAGACCAACTTCACTGAACAGAGTGAACCTTTGAGTGATTCAACTCATTTTGGTGCCGGAGATTTTCTGATTGATTTCTCAAACAATGATCAATTTGCTGGTGGAATAAATATGTAAAATATTTTATGTACCCGTATGATAATGTTTTATCGTGTGCTATATTTTTTTACATATGTATTGTATTGTATTTTATTTTATTTTTATAAATATATTGTCAGTAATTTTATTTCATTGCATATTTTTTTGAAGTTCAAACATGGAAAATGCTATAAACAAAGCTGAAGTTTGCATACCCGATAGTGCTAGAACGCACACTATCCTCCGAGATAAAAGATATTTCTTGGAACTAAAACCAACAAAAACAATGGTGAATACAATATCAGGTCCTGTAGACTTGATTAAAGGATGTGGTAAAGCACAATTTTTGTTACCTAATGGCACAAAATTTTTGATTAATGATGCTTTATATTCACCACAATCGAAAAGAAATTTGTTGAGTTTTAATGATATATACTCCCATTGGTATGATACTCAAACAATGAATGAAGGGAATGAGAAATATATGTGTCTTACCACATATAAATCAGAAAAGAAATTTGTGATTGAAAAACTACCAATGCTACCTACTGGATTGCATTATACACATATTAAGTCTCATTGAATCAAACATGGTAGTTGATAATTCTTCAATATTAACCAATTGGCATGATCGATTAGGACATCCTGGTTCAACAATGATGCGAAGAATTATAGAAAATACACATGGTCATCCGCTGAAAGACCAGAAGATCTTTCAGAATAATAAGTTTCAATGTAAAGCATGTTCTCTTGGAAAAATTATTATAAGACCATCACCAGTCAAAATCCAAACTGAATCACCAATGTTTCTTGAACGTATTCAGGGTGATATTTGTGGACCAATTCATCCACCATGTGGACCATTCAGATACTTTATGGTATTGATTGATGCCTCCAGCAGATGGTCACATGTATGTTTATTGTCAACTCGAAATGTTGCATTTGCAAGATTACTTGCTCAAATAATAAAATTGAGGAATCAATTTCCCGATTATACGATCAATAAAATTAGACTTGATAATGCTGGTGAATTTACTTCCCAGACTTTCAATGATTATTGTATGTCTATGGGAATCATTGTTGAGCATCATGTTGCTCATGTACATACACAGAATGAATTGGCTGAATCATTGATTAAACGTCTGCAAATGATTGCTAGACCAATGATTATGAAAACAAAGCTCCCTATTTCTATATGGGAACATGCAATTTTACATGCTGCTGCATTAATTCGCATAAGACCAAGTGCATATCATAAATACTCCCCATTGCAGCTTGCATTTGGTAAAGAACCAGACATTTCTCATCTGAAAATTTTTGGATGTATGGTGTATGTGCCTATTGCACCACCGCAACAAAATAAAATGGGACCTCAAAGAAAGATTGGAATTTATATCGGTTATGATAGTCCATCAATTATTCGATATCTTGAACCTCAGACAGGCGACGTGCTCACAGCACGTTTTGCTGATTGTCATTTTAATGAGCAAATCTTCCTAATGTTAGGAGGAGATAAGAAACATACCGAAGAGGAAATTACATGGTATGTATCATCATTGTTACATCTGGATCCAAGAACAAAACAATGTGAAAAAGATGTACAACAAATTGTGCACTTGCAAAGAATAGCAAATCAAATACCAGATGCATTTACAGATGCAAAAGGGATAACTAAATCATATATACATGCTGTAAATGCTCCTGCTCGAATTGAAATTCCAAAGAAACAAATTGAAAATATTTATGATGTCATAAAACGCCTGAAGCGTGGAAGACCAGTCGGTTCCAAGGATAAAAATCCTCGAAAAAAAAAATTCATAGAGAAACACGATGATCACAAAATAGAGAATGATGTTCCTGAAGAAACACATGATGATGAAAATGTTCTGTCAGAACCACAAACTAACGAGAATCGTGAAATCTCTATCAATTATATTAATACTGGAAAAATATAGAACCGAAAAGATATAGAAGAAATTGATGATATATTTTCTTATAATGTGACAATTGACATCATAAATGATAATGAAGATCATGAACCAAAATCTTTTGGTGAATGTAAAAATCGGTAGGATTGGATAAAATGGAAAGATGCCATCCAGGTTGAATTGGATTCGCTAAATAAACGTAATATTTTTGGACCTATAGTCCTTACACCTGAAGGTGTAAAACATGTTGGATACAAATGGGTTTTTATTCGAAATAGAAATGAGAAAAATGAAATTGTAAGATATAAAGCTCGACTTATTGCACAAGGTTTTTCTCAAAGGCCTGGAATTGATTATGAAGAAACGTATTCTCCCGTGATGGATGCAATTACGTTTCGATATTTGATTAGCTTGGCGGTATCTGAAAATTTAGAAATGCGTCTTATGGATGTTGTTACAGCTTACTTATATGGATCACTTGATAGTAATATATATATGAAAATCCCTGAAGGATTTAAGATGCCTGAAGCACAAAGTTCAAAACCCAGAGAATGTTATTATGTGAAATTACAAAGATCATTATATAGGTTAAAGCAATCCGGCCGAATGTGGTATAATCGCCTAAGTGATCACTTGATTAAAAAGGGATATGTAAATAATTCAATATGCCGTTGTGTTTTCATTAAGAAAACAACATCCGGATGCGTAATTATTGCTGTATATGTTGATGATTTAAACATCATTGGAACGAATAAGGAAATTCAAGAAGTTGTGTCATACTTGAAGGAAGAATTTGAAATGAAGGATCTTGGAAAAACCAAGTATTGTCTGGGTTTACAAATTGAACAAAAAGAATGTGGAATGTTTGTTCACCAGACAAATTATACAGAAAAGATCCTTAGACGTTTTAATATGGATAAATCAAATCCTTTAAGTACTCCAATGGTTGTTAGATCATTAAACGTAGAAAATGATCCATTCCGTACATGTGAAGATGATGAAGATATTCTTGGTCCAGAAGTACCATATCTAAGTGCTATCGGTGCCCTTATGTATCTTACTAAATTGTACAAGGCCTGATATATCTTTTGCTGTAAATTTGTTGGCAAGATTTAGCACATATCCAACACAGAGACACTGGAACGGAATTAAACATATATTCCGTTATCTACGAGGAACGACAGACTTGGAACTTTTGTATTCAAAAGATGCTAATCCAAGTATAATTGGTTATGCCGATGCTGGATACTTATCTGATCCACACAAGGCACGTTCCCAAACTGGATATGTATTTACTCGTGTAGGCACTGCAATTTCTTGGCGTTCACATAAACAAACGCTCGTAACAACTTCATCAAATCATGCCGAGATTATTGCACTACATGAAGCAAGTCGTGAATGTGTGTGGTTAAAATCAATGACCCAACATATCCAAACATCATGCGGATTATCATTCGACGAGAAGCCTGTGATACTATATGAAGATAATGCTGCATGTGTTGCTCAAATGAAAGAATGATACATAAAAAGCGACAGAACTAAACATATTCCTCCTAAGTTATTTGCATTCACCAAGGAGCTTGAGAAGAATAAATGTATTGATGTTCGTCACATTCAATCAAGTGAAAACTCATCAGATCTCTTCACAAAGGCACTTCCTACGACAATATTCAGAAATCACATATATAATATTGGGATGCGCAATCTACGAAATTTGTGAAAAATTGTTCGTGTCAACATGAGGGGGAGTTTACGTGACTGCACTCTTTTTCCCTTACTATGGTTTTTATCCCAATGGGTTTTTCCTAGTAAGGTTTTTAACGAGGCAGTATAAAAACACGTAATGAAGACAATCATTATGATCATCATCACAAGGGGGAGTGTTGAAAATTAATATTTAAAACATGTATTGAATATTTGAGTGTTGAATATTTGAATGTTGAAAATAAGAGTTGTAAATATTGAAAATTAGTGTGTGATAATGTAGGTAATGATGAATTTATTTTTGGATTATTTGTAATGAAATTCTATAAATAGATCTCTCATTTGTGAAGAAAATCACAAGTGAGTAGAGAGAAAAATTTTATAAAGTATGTAGTTTGGTAAATTTTGAGAGTTTGAGATTTTTACTTTTTACCATAAATTTTTACTTTTTCACAACAAAATATATATATATATATTGTAAAGCATGTCATGGATTTCTAACAATTCATCTTCATCATTGTACAAGTAAAGATTCAAGGAAATAGACAAAAATATTATAAAATTAATAAGCAGAACAATTCCAAAAATCACAAGTTCTAGAATAATAATACAAAAATCCCCAATCCAAAATTTACTTTATTTCGAGGAACCAAGCATTTCATATAATCATAGTCGAATATCCAAAGTATATTTTCTTTGTATATATACTACTCCACAAGTCAAAGGAAGACACTTTAAGTTACATTTAGCACCATTCAATTAACTACGGAAAATTGATATTTTCTTTCCATGTAAGTTGACATGTTTTGAGTTTTAGTCATTAATTTGTCAATGTTAAATTTTCATCTATTAATTTCAGTTTTTTGTTTTTGTCATTTTTTGTTACCGAAACCACTAAATTAATCGAATGTGATTTATTTGACATCGATGTTCACATACGTAACAAATTTGATTAGAATAAACATATTTTACACACGTTAAAATTCATTTAAACAAAATAAAGAGAAACATAAAACGAAACCAGATACATTACTTCAAAATAAGTTGTTTCTCTTTATTTTTTAGATGAAATTTAACGTGTGTAATATAAGGTTTAATTTTATCACATAAATCACGTAGAAAAATATCAATATCAAATTAATACTATCAAATAAATTTAATGTTATCCAATATCGGATTCGACATTCGACTGTAACAAACTTTTACATTTATTTAAAAAAACAATAAAAAATCTAAATTAGATTATATTTGTTTATTGTCCTCTCCCTCCTACCCAAGTGGAACTCAGATAGTTGCATTAAATAATTTGACTTGTCATTATTTAAACTAACTCTTAAGTACTCTTTTTTTCCCAAACATTCCAAATCGAAAATATTTTAAAACCCTAATTTCTGAATCCCAAAAAATCCCAACTCCCTCTCGTCATCGGATCACGAAAAGTGATGAAGATTATCTAATTCAGACTCTTTTCTTTTGAAATTTCAAGAATCGTCATTAAAGTCTGAACATTTTCAAATTTAGTAACTGAAATTATACACGCTACACACAACGTGTCACTCTCTGTGTGTGTGAGAGAGAGGGATTCTTGATTGGATGAACAACCTTTGAGTTTCGAATCTTTGACTCCTTTACAGCATAGGGGGAATCAGCGGCGAGGTTAAGTTCTGTCCTGGGTTTATTTCTGGAAACGATTTCTCTGGATGGCGAAGCGTGTGCACGAAGTTTGGAAGGGGAATAATGTGAGATATATCTTTTGTGCATTTTTATTGAGCTTGCTCGTGCTCCAATCTTCTGGATGTATTTTTCTTGTTGGGTTTTTTTTATATGCTTTTAGCTTGATACAATCTGGTTATGGTTTTTTTTTTTTAACATTATTGGTGTTGGTGTTCAATAGCATCAGAAGCGGTGTGTTTTGTGCATGCTAAGTTCACTTCTGTACTTATTTTTTTGTAAAATGGAAGTTGGATTTGAGAAGTTGTAGACTTGGCTGGAGACCGGAAAGAGATTTTCATATTGCTGTTTTTGGGATTTTTCCCCAATATTCCTAGAGTGTCGAGCTTTTATAGATTCAGGAAAGCTTATGGATGTGGTAGTGGTCAAATATTTACGTATCCTAGTTCCTACTTTTTCTAGGAAATTGGGTTCTTTTTGCAGCTGATATTATAGTAATAAATGTGACAATGTGGTTTTGTGTTTTTGTGAACTATGTCCGACGTGACAACATGAGGAAGTAACATATTCATTCAGTATATCTATTCTCTTGACCATCATTCTCTTTGGCATGATGAGTTTTGCTTTATAACGGTTTCGAAGTGATCTCGTGATGAATGATATTGGACTTTCTACTTTTGAGCCATCAGATATTAATGCATGTAATAAAATTAACAGCAAATTAAGTCTATCACACTCCAGAAATGCCATCAGATATTAATGCATGCGTTGAAATTAACAGCGAAATTGAGCCTAATGTACTCCACAAAATCACTTGTGCTACTGAATGATTACCTTCTCATAGCAGTGAGGCAACATCAATTTTATGCCAAATATAAAAAAAAGAGAAGGGATTAAATTATTTTAACTCAGTCTCTAGCATCTGCTACCTCAGTTCAACTAAATGGTCTTCGTAGTCAAAGGTTGATCTAGTGTATATTTTTCCCGAAGTTGACATTACTATGAATGACTGTATGCGATTGTCATGGACCTGTTGTTCGTAGAAAGGTGAAAGGAATTGGTGTATTTAATGGATGTTGGATCATAATCCTGCTATTTTAAAGATATGTTACCTTGGGGCAAATAATTTGCATTTTAGTGTTCATATATGTCTTCATATTAAACCCGTTATATGGCATATACGCATCGTTTTACATGGTTTGTTGCTGATGTTTCTCCAAGTATACTAGTATATATAATTTTGGAGTGTTTTCCAAGAAAATAATCCAGAGATTTTGATATTCTAGTTAATTAATTGGAAGTTTAGATAAATTTGCCAAATGTCGTTGAATATTCGACTCAATCAAGGTTCTGGTTTTTGAATTGGAGTGGGCTAGTTGTGCAAGAAAACCGAAATACATGTGGTTATTTTTTACAATCCTGGAAATTCCATAGAGTTAGATTACATTATTTTTAAAACTATTTCTTGTTGTATTGAAGAATGTAATCTTAGAAATGTTTAGGCTTGCTTTTGAGCTTGGATCCATGAGAACTGAAAGTTTGGACTACATAAGGCAGCATTTTCTTTATGTATTATATCATAATGCTAAAATTAGATTCTCTCTCTGATTTTAGTGCTCATCACCACAGGTACATTCAAGTCTCTAGCGTATATTTGTTTTACTTTTGTATTATCTACTTCTTTAGAGGATGGTAGTTGACAGGGATTGGCAGTTTTTTGTCAATTTTTTCGTCTTGTTCATTTGGCGAATTTTCAAACCCGTGCGCGTTGCTGCTTCAAATGTTCGGTACTGAATCTTGTGACAAAGAAACTGAGGTGCCAATGTCTGCGAAATCTATTGAAAATTCTGTTCACTCAATCACAGCCAACTTGAACTGCATGTCTGCAATTAAAATTATGGTTCTGAAAGGAAATTGGGGGACAAGGGGTTCAAATTGAAAAATGTAGAAACCCTTGGATTTTAGATCAGAGTGATTTTGAAAGTCGAATAAAATTGTATTGATCCTTTTCTAAGATCCATGTGTTAAGCAGGGATGTATAAAAAAAATTAACATTCTTTTGATTCCAACTAATA
Organism: Primulina tabacum; assembly: GCF_025594145.1. Lineage (NCBI taxonomy): Eukaryota > Viridiplantae > Streptophyta > Magnoliopsida > Lamiales > Gesneriaceae > Primulina > Primulina tabacum. Next base: position 2,507,571 of record NC_134561.1, on the reverse strand, counting down.
TCATCTGTCTTTTACTGCCATCAAATACTCCTAGTTAAGAAAATTTTGGATCTGTGACTAGTTGACTCTTGGAGTGCAAGAGAAATAAATAAATATCCCTTGAATACTTAAACCAACCTATGAAGTACTTGGTAGAACCCTTTAAATAATGAAGTGGAACTTCTCAAACAGTTCCATAGATCTGAAGTAGTTCGCAGTATACAACTTATTGAAGCTTATAAATAAGTTTGCCAAAGGTTTATAATGATTAAATATAGTACTTGACTAGATAGGAAATAACTGAAGAGTATTAGGTGATAGTAGGACTCAAATGATGATGATATGAAGTAGGTGAGGTAGTTAGATTTTGATAGCTGTCACCCAAGGCGATGGGACTGTGTCCGAAGGAGACTTATATATTTGTATGCATGCCGGTGTCCTAGTGGGACGTGCACTGCTTGCAATCGTGTGTAATATTTACTACAGGAAGTGTGCTGAATCTGCCATACACGAACGTGTGAGTTCTGGCAAAGTTATTGTATGTTACACTAGCAGGTCCTGTAGAAGATCTTGAATTTAAATACTGATAATTGTAAATCTTAAAATTGCCAAGAAGGTTTGATGGAGTAATAAATCATTGTAAATGTGACTATTAATCTATTACTATACCATAACTATCTCCTTGTCAAGTATACGCAAATTGATGCAACATCTTTATCTTGTCTTGCAGATCTTTTTGCTTGGTGGGAGGATGATTTTTGGCCCTGATGCGAGGTCACTGCTTGTCACATTATTGTTGATAATCGCCCCAGTTGCTGTCTTTTGTGTTTTTGTTGCAAGCCATCTTCGCCATGAGTTTTCTCCATATGGCGCAGGATATGCAATCCTGATAGCTGCAGTCGTGTTTACTATTTATGTTAGTTTCTTAACTGCTTTATTTAACACACTTCTTGAACTACTCTGGCATGCTTTAAACTTTTTTCGATGAATGCATTTTCCTACTTTCAGTCTGCGAGCTGTCATATTTGTTTTCCACAATAACGAAATGTTGGTCCGTATTTACATCCACCGATTTGTACAAAGCACACATGTTTGATATGATTTGCTTGACCATAAAGCACATTTATTCTTAATTAATTATACCATTGAAACCTCGTTGTGTGTCTTGGGGATGGTTAATTTGATATTCCACGTACTGACAATTGGCTGCTTGAGGGGCGGTGAGGAATTTGAAAATCTGCAGTTCTTGAACTAAGTTGGAATACTGTGTACCGTGTTTGACATGGGTACTAGGAAGTAGCATTTGAATGCTTGTTATTTCTTCTTCTTCATGCAACAATAGTACCGTGTTTCCCTTGCATCAAAGCTTTGAAAGTATTTCATACGCAGCTTGTGATTTTGGTGCTTGATTTGATGGTGGTTGATCATGAAGTGACACGGTTAAATTACCAATGCTTGTTTTTTTTATATGGAATGTGTAATTCAGGGTAATGTACAACTTTAACATGCAGGTGCACGGATACTAGGTTGTTGAACCAAATTTTTTTCTTTAAACATAGTTTTTGTACATGTCACATGATTCTAATCAAATTTGCTTGCCAAGTCCCTCACCTTAGATTTTTGCTTTCCTGAGTATGCAAACCACTTTTCATGCATTGATTTTTTTTTTCCAGTCCTATTCTCTTCTTGTTCCATACTAATGTAAATTTTCTTGGGGTATAATGATATTATTATGATTAATTTTGTTAGGTGTTGATGCTTCTTCTTCTTACATCAGCTCGCGATCCAGGTATTGTGCCACGTAATTTGCATCCACCAGAGGAAGAATTTCGTTATGACACTTCAACATCAGTAGAGATTGGTGGACGGCAGACACCGAGCCTCCAGCTTCCCCGAACTAAAGAAGTATTGGTTAATGGACACCCTGTTCGAGTTAAATATTGCGACACTTGCATGCTTTATCGTCCTCCTCGTTGCTCACATTGCTCCATTTGCAACAATTGTGTGGAGCGCTTCGATCATCATTGCCCTTGGGTGGGCCAGTGCATAGGCTTGGTATGGCATTTCATCATAAGACTGTTTACTTTATTTCTCACTGTTTTACTTTCATGTGGATTGTAGCTTTCATTGTCTGTTGAATGATGCTTTGTTGTCACACGGATTTTTATTTTTCTATTCCTTTCTTCTGCAGCGGAACTACCGATATTTCTTTTGTTTTGTTTCTTCCTCTGCACTTCTTTGCATCTATGTGTTTGCAATGTCGGCTTTGTACATCAAGAAACTGATGGATGATCACCATGGGACTGTATGGAAGGCAATGAAAGAATCTCCAGCATCTGTGGCACTCATGGCTTATTGTTTTATTTCCCTGTGGTTCGTTGGAGGACTTACCGGCTTTCATCTGTATCTAATTGGCACAAATCAGGTCATCCATTAATTCTCGTTTGAATGGTTTCCTGTTTTGTTTTTAGGTTGCGTACTTAAGTTTCTTGTTCAGAATGAACTTCGTCTCGGTTTTGCTTTCAATTATTTATCTAGCTGCGGAAGGAACTGAAATAGTTCACTAACATTTCTATACAAGTAACCGAATCTGTCATCCTTCTGCAGACAACGTATGAAAATTTCCGTTACAGAGCTGATAACAGAATCAACATATATGATCGCTGGTGCTTCAATAACTTTCTTGAAGTATTCTGTACGAAGGTCAAGCCATCAAAGAACAACTTCCGAGCATTTGTACATGAAGAACCACCCCAAAGACCCCCTCCACCCACTAGTCGGGATGCTGAACATGTCAATACAGGGGAGAATAGACGTATGAAGGTGGAAGACGATTTAGACATTGGTGGGGATCTTTTGAAGATCTCACAGCGTCGTAACATTGAAGATATTGAAGGAGATATACGTAGCAGAGGGAGTGATGTACCACAGTCATAACTCTTTAGACGTTGAATCTGTTTTTGGTTCTGATAGACGACTTCCTACCGTGCAATCAGAAACAAGACATTCTAGTTGGGGAAGGAGAAGCAGAAGCTGGGAAATTGGAGCAGATGGAACTTATGCTACTCCAAAATAAGCTTAACAATGAACACAAAGAAGCAATTCAACAATATTCGATGATCGAAAGGTAGCGTTTCCATATGCATTGATTCTGGTTTTGTTTTATGAAATGGGAGGAAAGAAGCCAATTGTGTTGTATTTGATCTTAGGCAAAATGGATTAAATTCACTCGTTTTCAATATCTTCCCCTCACTCAATATTCTACCTACCTATTGATTTGTTTCGTGTAGTTATGATGTTTCTTGGATCTGTATTCTTTGTGTAACTAACCATTTCATACATATGAAGAGGTAATTATTTTCCAATTTATTTATAAATATTTTTTGTTTAGGTGTATGTCGTGATTCGTATCAGTTTGCAAGATACAATAATAGGAATCGGTTAAAAAGAGAGAAAAAATACAATAATAGGGCCCTTGCCACTTGTGGCACACCTTTATTCGAGTCAGGTTCGAGTCGGATGTCGAATTTAGTACAGGTTGAGCCATTTGAGTCAAGACGTTTGTCGTAAAAAGGCAATCAGAAACACGACGGAGGATAGTATTCGGACGAGCTTGTCCACGCTGGTGCCAATAAATTTGACCCAACGTTGGCCCTGCTGCGAGTCTGTTGAGACTTGGGGTTGGCATTTCATCTCTATCATAAAAATTTCTACTGAGATCGCCTATGTTTGCAACTCTATCTCTATCATAAAATTTTCTATGAGATTGTCTCTCATATCAATTTTGTAACGGATCTCTAATGTTATCTGACTCATGAAAAATTTCAATTTTCATGCTAAAATTATTACTTTTTACTGTAAGTATGAATCAGATCGACGCGTTTAAATATATAAATATGTGATATTGTTTTATAAAAATTCAGGATATATCTATATATTGATCTTGCTTGAAACTATCTTCATCTTTGATTTAGGTCTCAGATTGCCTTTTCAAGTTTGAATACTATTTAATATCCTATGTGGAGCCAACTTTGAATGATGGCAAAAAATTTTGTGAGACGGTCTCACAGGGTTGTATTTTGTGAGACGGATCTTTTATTTGGGTCATCCATGAAAAAATATTACTTTTTATGCTTGTATTGTTTTTTATTGCGAATATCGGTAAAGTTGACCCGTCTCACAGATAAAGATTCGTGAGAGTAGTCTCACAAGAGACTTTCTCTTGAATGATTGGTATATGGATAAGCGATCAAAGGATGAGACAACTTGGGGTTGGCACTAATCAATTTGTGAACTAGAGTAAAATGTGGTCAAATGATAAATGCAATATGCATAACTCATGATAAAATAGTATTTTTTTTACATGAAAAATAAATTTATTTAAAACAATTTAAAAAACTTATTAAAAATAAAAAATTTTAAATTTTCAGTTTAAATTATTTTTTTTACATGCAAAAAATTGTGTGAGACGGTCTCGCGGGTCGTATTTTGTGAGACGGGTCTCTTATTTGGGTCATCCTATTAAAAATATTACTTTTTATGGTAAAAACATTACTTTTTATTGTGAATATCAGTAAGGTTGACACGTCTCACAGATAAAGATTCGTTAGACCATCTCACAAGAGACCTACTCTTTTTTACAAAAATCAACTGAACATGCACACAACACATATATATTAGGATGATATATGTTATTGATTAGACAACTTATATAAATAAAAATAATATAGTGTATGAGTTATGTGGGGACCCGGACGCTAATCATGTTCTTAATTATCATTGGGACTAATTAATCAATTATAATAAATAAGGTCTTTTTTTTTTTTTAATGCGGAACGTAATGGAGTCAACTTCATATACATATCAGTATAAAAGTACAAATCTGGAACTATATATACAATCATTCAAACTAGGGTTTAACAACTAGGTATCACGTGTCCGAATCCTATCTATAGCAACATCAAAGTCCGTGGTCTCCACTCTAATCATGATCTCTCGTCATCTCCTCGACCCTGATCCTGTCCCACCTGTTGTCATGCACACATACAAACACGACAACAGCCGGATAATTCCGGTGAGAATATAATCCCAGTATAAATCAATGAACATGCAATCATATAATCAATATAAAGCATGAAGCAGATATCATATATATATCAAAGTCTGAAACATAATTAATATCAAACTATTCATCACACTCGTGACTCCATGACTCAGACTAGACTCAATCCTAGTCTAGGGATCCCGGTTTCCAGATGTTGGCATTCCATATCGACCAACAGTAATAGAAGAAACTCCAATTCTATCCACGTCGATATAACCAAACATTCAGTGTCTTGACTTATCCGTCACAGACTGTGGCACTATCGCCAATACACTATCTTGTGACATCGTGCAATGTGCCCGTGGCGCCAGATCCCACCACTATCAGGCACTTCTGTCCCAAGATCACTCGTCTAATACATGCTTCCTATAAATCAATAGAACAGCATATAAAATCAAATCAAGGCATATAACAACAATAAGTATGTGATTTAGGGAAACTCAAGTATATCCTACTTGAGTCGATCTCCCAATATCAAATTGAATTATACATTTCGTTTGTAGTCTCGATCTGAAGAAACGGAAGTTCTGAACTCAAGACTATCTCTGTAAATCTGAAATGACATATCGAGAATAATAATATTAACCTTCCATTCTCAATTCAATACTGAATCTGATTAATCTGAATTTAATTCAAATCATCGGCATAACGACACAATCTCAATATCCCCGTAAATACCATATCAACAAATATCAATTACAAATCATAACTCATATCCGATACAATCTGTAATCAATCAATAATCTAAATCTGTCCGGTTTTCAGTCCATATAATCAGAAATTCATAACAATTCCTTAATCAATCTGTTATTCGATCTGACTTCAATTCTACGATGTGTAGTATTCCCAGAACACATAATAATGATCAAATAATAATTTCTCCAATATCATAATTTCAAATGATAACAGAACTCAATAAAACTTACGTCCTGCTGTAGCTCGCGTCGAAAGAATTACAGAACTGTGTTCGGATTCAAATTCTGATAACCAGATGTCATACAATCAAATTTTTAAGACAAAATGAAGCTTGAGGAATTTTCCATTCATGGAAGTGTCGGTTCTTTGTTGAAGATTTAAAGGGAATTGCAAATGTATATAACAAGTTGTATGGTGGTGACAAGTGTCCCACTCAATCCAATATTGCACTTTAGCCCCTGAATTCTTCACTATTTGCAATTCAGCCCTCAATAATTACGAAATTGCCATCAAATTTAAATCAAGTATTTTTCCACTTAATTACAAAATTGCCATCAAATTTAAATTAAGTATTTTTCCACTTAATTACAAAAATGTCATCAATAATATTTTCTTTTCGGGGTCTCATAAAATTGATAACATCTCGGGCCTTACAATTCTCCCCCTTTGAGACATGATTTCGTCCTCGAAATGTCAAGCAATCATATCACAGGTAAGCAAATCAGAAATAACAGAAACTAAAATAGTAAACTCACATCAGTGGAATAACTCTGGGAACTCCTGTCTTATATCTGATTCAGTCTCCCAAGTAGCTTCTTCAATGCCATGACGAGTCCACTGGACTTTCACAAGTGGGATGGTCTTCATTCTGAGTTGCTTTTCTTTACGATCAATAATCTGAACCGGTTTCTCAATATAACTCAGAGACTCATCAAGCTCAGCCTCGTCTGGCTGGATAATATGGGAATCATCGGGGAGATATTTCCGTAACATAGATACATGAAAAACATCATGTATCCCAGATAATGAAGGCGGTAATGCGAGTCGATAGGCACGATCTCCTATCTTCTCGAGAATCTCATATGGACCAACGTATCGTGGAGACAACTTCCCTTTCTTGCCAAATCTGACAAATCCTCGGAAAGGTGAAATCTTTAGGAATACTCGGTCTCCAACCTCAAATACCAACGGTCTTCGTCGAACATTGGCATAATTGGCCTGTCTGTCCTGAGCTGTCTTCATTCTCTTCTAAATCAGCTTTACCTTTTCTGTCATCTCTCTGATCATATCAGGTCCAATCTCAGGAACCTCAGAGATATCATCCCAATAAAGAGGGGATCTGCATTTCTTTCCGTACAACGCCTCGAATGGAGCCATCTCAATACTCGTCTGATAGCTATTGTTGTACGAAAACTCGCAAAGAGGCAAGACATCCTGCCAATTAGTGCTAAATTCAAGCACTACAGCTCTCAGCATATCCTCCAATGTCTGAATCGTCCGTTCTAACTGTCCGTCAGTCTGGGGGTGATATGCGGTACTCAGATGTAGCCTCGTACCGAGAGCTTGCTGCAAACTCTGCCAGAAGTGCGAAGTAGACCGAGGATCACGGTCTGAAACAATCGACTTCGGCACTCCGTGCAGTCTGACTACTTCTCTGACATAGATCTCTGCCATCTGGTCATATCTGTACGTCATTTTGTATAGAATAAAACATGCTGATTTGGTCAATCGATCAATCACGACCCAAATAGCATCCCAATCTCGGGAGGACCTTGGTAACTGCGTCACAAAATCCATGGAAATGTGATCCCATTTCCATTCAGGAATGGACAAACTCTGTAACAATCCTCCTGGTTTCTTTCTTTCCGCTTTCACCTGTTGGCAATCCAGACACCTGGAAACAAATTCTGCAATGTCAGTCTTCATTTGTATCCACCAAAACTGTTCTTTCAAGTCATTGTACATCTTTTTGCCACCAGGATGAATACTGAATCGACTACTGTGCGCTTCTGTCAATATCTGCTGTCTCAACTCTGGAACATTTGGCACAACTAGGCGATTATTCACATACAGTACACTGTCACGTACCCGATACTCTGATCGATGTCCTGCTCTGACCATCGCAATCGAGTTCTGAACATTCTGATCAACTTTCTGAGCCGCTTTAATCTTCAAAATCAGCTCTGCTTCAGCTTGAATAGCATATAATCTCAATGGTCTACAATCTGTCTCAAATACCAATCCAGACAAACAGCAGTCTTCAATCAAATTTGAAACACCTATTGTCGATAAGGATAAAGCACATACCTTTCGACTCAATGCATCAGCTGCTGCATTGGACTTCCCCGGATAGTATTTGATTTCACAATCAAAGTCTTTCAGTAAATCCAGCCATCTTCGCTGTCTCATATTCAGTTCTGATTGTGAAAACAGATATTTCAAACTTTTGTGATCAGAATAAATTTCAAATTTCTCACCGTAGAGGTAGTGTCGCCATATCTTCAAAGCAAATACAATGGCTGCCAATTCAAGATCATGAATTGGGTAGCAAGTCTCGTGTGGCTTCAGCTGTCTCGAGGCATAAGCAATCACATGCCCTCGCTGCATCAACACACAACCCAAACCTCTATGAGAAGCGTCACAATAAACAACAAAATCACCAGTACCTGATGGAATAGTCAACACCGGAGCACTGGTCAATCTTTTCTTCAACTCCAGAAAACTGGACTCACACTCTTCAGACCAAACAAATGGAGCATTCTTCTGAGTCAACTGTGTAATCGGCTTGGCAATACTGGAAAAATCTTTGATGAATCGACGATAATATCCTGCCAAACCCATGAAACTGCGAATCTCAGGCACTGATGTCGGTCTCGGCCAAGAAATCACTGCCTCAACCTTACTGGGATCAACAGAAATACCAGTCTCCGGATATAATGTGACCCAGAAATACTACCTGTTTCAACCAGAACTCGTATTTCGACAGTTTAGCATATAACTTCTCAGCCCTCAAAATTCGCAACACGGTTCTCAAATGCTCAGCATGTTCCATCATATTCTTTGAATAAATCAATATATCATCAATGAATATGATAACAAACTCATCAAGATATCTCTGAAAGATACGGTTCATCAAACCCATGAATACAGCCGGTGCATTCGTCAAACCAAACGGCATGACAATAAATTCATAGTGTCCATACCTGGTTCTGAAGGCTGTCTTTGAGATATCAGAATCCTTGACTCTCAGTTGATGGTATCTGGATCTCAGATCGATCTTGGAATACACTGAAGAACCCTGCAACTGATCAAACAAATCATCAATGCGAGGCAAAGGGTATTTATTCTTTACCGTTGCTTTGTTCAGTTGCCGGTAGTCAATGCAGAGCCTCATTGAACCATCTTTCTTCCTCACAAACAGTACTGGAGCACCCCAAGGAGATACACTCGGTCTGATATACCCCTTGGCCAGTAAGTCCTCCAACTGTTCTTTCAGCTCTTTCAGTTCAATCGGTGCCATTCTATACGGAGCTCTAGAAATCGGAACTGTACCTGGCATCAATTCAATGCTGAAGTCTATCTCTCGAATCGGAGGCAATCCAGGAATCTCATCTGGGAAGACATCAGCGAACTCACACACCACTGGCAAGTCCGCCAATGATGGACTTGACTTCAGTAAATCAACTGAATATACAAAAAATCCTTCCGCTCCTTTCTGCAATAATCAAGTCATAGATAATACGGATATCAAAGGAATTCTAGATCGATGACCCTTACCGTAGAATTTCCACTCATCAGCCATCTCAGGTCTGAATCTTATAATCTTGTGGAAACAATCGACTGTAGCCCTGTACTTGGTCAACATATCGATACCGATAATACAATCAAACTCAGATATCCCAAGCACAATACAGTCTAACTCAATTTCATGCCCAATATACTGCAGTATACACGATCTAACAGTCTTTGCTGATATCAAACATGTCCCCAACGGAGAAGAGACAGACACTACCGCAGACAATGATTCAATAGGCAATGCATGACTCAATGCAAATCGTTCAGATATAAATGTATGTGATGCACCAGTATCAATCAATACATAAGCAGGATAACCAGAAATAAAACAGTTACCTGCTACAACATCATCAGGTGCATCATGTGCCTGCTCCTCAGTTAAAGCGAACACTCTGGCCTGCTGTCTCGGAGGCTGGCTCACTGTCTGGCTTTCTCCAGGCCTCTGCCGTGACTGAGCAGACGGTGCTGGCTGGAAAGAATGAACAGCAGATGGTCGTCTCCCTGTCTGAGCCACTGATCCAGATGACTCTGCTGCCTGGGATCCCTGGGCACCTCTCTGTGGACATACTCGGGCAAAATGTCCCTGCTGTCTACAAATAGGACAGCTGTCAAACACTCCTCGGCACTGCTCTGTGGAATGCTTCCCTCCACAGGTGCTGCAATAAGGTCCAGTATAGCTCTGATCTGTCGAGGACTCCCAGAGCTAGAAGAATTGCTTCCTGACTTCTTGAATTGCTTCCCTCTAGCTTTCAGGAAGTCTTTCTTTCCACTACCGCCGCCAATCTCGAATCGAGGAGGTGGTTGTTCCGGTCTCGGTGCTGGAGGCACAAACGAAGCTCCTCTCTGTCTCATCAGACCTGCTTTGGCCCCCTTAGCTCGGTTCAAGTCATCAGTGAAATTGTTTGGCCTCCCGGTATTCACCAAGGTAAAAATTTCAGGATTTAGGCCATTTATGAACTGATCCGCAACGACCTCATAATGTTCAGCCACATGTGGAGCAAATCTCAGTAGTGTAGAGAATTTAGAAACATATTCCTCAATGTTCAACTGCCCTTGTCTCAGATTCGCAAACTCAACACCTTTATCCTTTCTGTATGACACCGGGAAGAATCTCTGATAGAATTCGGTTTTGAAGACATTCCAGGTAATAGGCATACCTCGATGCTCCAAGGCCCTCTTGGTCGTAATCCACCAGTTCTTGGCAACATCATGCAACTAGTGTCCTATCAGTTTCACTCTCCGCTCATCAGTGTAGTCCAAAGAGTCAAAAAACATCTCTATGTCGTCTAACCAGCTCTCACAATCCACTGAAGTCTCAGTGCCCCTCAGAGTCGGCGGATGAAAAGACTGAAATCACTTCAATAATGTCTCCATCGGAGTGGCTGTAACATCCATCGGAGGATTTGAAGTACTGCCTTGTTCCGGAATTCTTCGGGGAGGCATATCTGATTATCAAAATGATTAGTAACCCAAAACAACAAACCTCTTTCAGTCCTCCTCCGATCATCTTACTGCTGATCCAGAATCGGCTCTAATTCGTTCTCAATAACACATGCTTTCAAATCAATTCAGATAAACAGATAAACATGCATTATAAAGCAGTAAATCATGCTAGCAATCAAAAGCAGGAAAGAAAACTCAATCTACCCCGCTCACTAGCTCCTATCTCAGTCTAAAGGATCTATCGCTCTGATACCACCTGTTGTGGGGACCCGGACGCTAATAATGTTCTTAATCATCATTAGGACTAATTAATCAATTATAATAAATAGGGTCTATTTTTTTTTTTTAATGCGGAACGTAATGGAGTCAACTTCATATACATATCAGTATAAAAGTACAAATCTGGAACTATATATACAATCATTCAAACTAGGGTTTAACAACTAGTTATCACGTGTCCGAACCCTATCTATAGCAACATCAAAGTCCGTGGTCTCCACTCTAATCATGATCTCTCGTCATCTCCTCGACCCTGATCCTGTCCCACCTGTTGTCATGCACACATACAAATACGACAACAACCGGATAACTCCGGTGAGAATATAATCCCAGTATAAATCAATGAACATGCAATCATATAATCAATATAAAGCATGAAGCAGATATCAGATATATATCAAAGTCTGAAACATAATTAATATCAAACTATTCATCACACTCGTGACTCCATGACTCAGACTAGACTCAATCCTAGTCTAGGGATCCCGGTTTCCAGATGTTGGCATTCCATATCGACCAACAGTAATAGAAGAAACTCCAATTCTATCCACGTCGATATAACCAAACATCCAGTGTCTTGACCTATCCGTCACAGACTGTGGCACTATCGCCAATACACTATCTTGTGACATCGTGCAATGTGCCCGTGGCGATCCCACCACTATCAGGCACTTCTATCCCAAGATCACTCGTCTAATACTCGTCTAATACATGCTTCCTATAAATAAATAGAACAGCATATAAAATCAAATCAAGGCATATAACAACAATAAGTATGTGATTTAGGGAAACTCAAGTATATCCTACTTGAGTCGATCTCCCAATATCACATTGAATTATACATTTCGTTTGTAGTCTCGATCTGAAGAAACGGAAGTTCTGAACTCAAGACTGTCTCTGTAAATCTGAAATGACATATCGAGAATAATAATATTAACCTTCCATTCTCAATTCAATACTGAATCTGATTAATCTGAATTTAATTCAAATCATCGGCATAACGACACAATCTCAATATCCCCGTAAATACCATATCAACAAATATCAATTACAAATCATAACTTATATCCGATACAATCTGTAATCAATCAATAATCTAAATCTGTCTGGTTTTCAGTCCATATAATCAGAAATTCATAACAATTCCTTAATCAATCTGTTATTCGATCTGACTTCAATTCTACGATGTGTAGTATTCCCAGAACACATAATAATGATCAAATAATAATTTCTCCAATATCATAATTTCAAATGATAACAGAACTCAATAAAACTTACGTCCTGCTGTAGCTCGCGTCGAAAGGATTACAGAACTGTGTTCGGATTCAAATTCTGATAACCGGATGTCATACAATCAAATTTTTAAGACAAAATGAAGCTTGAGGAATTTTCCATTCATGGAAGTCTCGGTTCTTTGTTGAAGATTTAAAGGGAATTGCAAATTTATATAACAAGTTGTATGGTGGTGACAAGTGTTCCACTCAATCCAATATTACACTTTAGCCCCTGAATTCTTCACTATTTGCAATTCAGCCCTCAATAATTACGAAATTGCCATCAAATTTAAATCAAGTATTTTTCCACTTAATTACAAAATTGCCATCAAATTTAAATTAAGTATTTTTCCACTTAATTACAAAAATGCCATCAATAATATTTTCTTTTCGGGGTCTCATAAAATTGATAACATCTCGGGCCTTACAAGTTATCATTTACTATCCAAATAAAAGATTTATTTAAAAAAAAATTATTAGCTAGTCCAACTAATTTTTTTAAAATAATTTATTATAATTGTAGTTAATATATAGAATAATTTTATTATAAGTTTTTGGAATCAATAAAATTTATGTAGCGGGAACCAAAATAATAATTTATTTAAAAATTTAAGTATTGTTACACTCGCTAACAATTTATTTTGTATGTAACGAAAAGGGCAATCCAAACAAATGCAATTCGTTTTGTTTTGTACTTAAAAAAAAATAGGTCGCCTGTTTACGGTCTCATATGTATATATCTATGAGATAGATCGACCGAGTTTAAATATACAGTAAAAAATAATACTATTGACAAAATATCAAAATTTTTAAATAGTTTTTATCGAGTTGAAGGTCTGCATCGAGGCCCATATTTTAAGGGGGTCCATTTTTTTTTTAACAAAAATGTAGTAGCATGATATTTCATATAACTAACTTAAAATAAAGAAAAAAAAATAAACTTTATTTTTTTCTTAATCTTATATTGACACCTGACTATATAAGAAATTCAGATGTATGTAAGGATCGTGTATCGTATTATCGTAAATCCTATGTTGATTATCGACAAAAAAAATAAACTTTATTTTTTAACGAAAATGTAGTAGCATGATTATTTATATGATGTATATCATGACAATGAAAGTGAGAAAATAGGTGGTGAGGATGAAAGATTGTATTAGAAATTGATTTGTATTTGAAACATGTGATGAACCGCAACAGAAAAATGACACATGTTACGGTTTTTAGCATAATTAACAGAGTATTGGTCCAAATGACATGAGGCCAATTTCATTGGAAAGATAATACATAATACTAAAACTTTCATGTTTTGAGTTTTGTCCAAATCCATTTGGAAATATGGGCAAAATCATCCCGAAGTGTATCGTGTTCGTTGTAGTTCCTACAATGACACAGTTTGGGAGAATGAGCATAACTCTCGCATCCGATATCCAAATTGAGTGAGGTTAGTGGAAAATGAAAGCCAAGACATAGATCTACAACTTTCCCGTTTACCACTTTTGCTAATTCGAAACCTAAAATAGCGTTTCGGACAGAGCAAGGCAGCGAACCCGCGCAAAACTGCACGCGCGGGCAGAACAGGCCGCGCGGCTGCGCGTGTTTCGGCGCCACCAGCGCGCTGTTTCCTGTTGTGCACGATTTAAGAGGTGCTAAGGATGAGTTTTTGAACATATTTCTTTATTTCCTTGCTGAAGCTTCGAGAGAAATGAGAGAAAATTGATTTCTTTCATACGAAATCACTTCGAAACGTTGTCCAAACGCGAAACAAATTATATATTCGGAATCCTCGCGTCGAGAGCTTCCTTTTGAGGTAAATTTCTTCTTGTTCCAGCAGCTCTAAATATCAAAGTGCTGGAATAGCATGTATTTGAAGTTGAAATTCCTATATGTAGTAGAATAACCGACAATAAACTCATATTTGAAGTCGGAATTGAATTATAATATGATTTGGATTTGACTATGAATTTTTGTAGTTTCAAATGATATTTGAAAGTCATATTAATGATTTTGGATTATGTTATTGATTGAAATGAATGTGTTATTGATGTAGATATAATTTCTATACTGAAATCTTAAAGCTACATCAATTGGAAACGAAGAATTGAGGTATGTTGCGACCGGGTAACATATGACAGGTACCTGTATTATATGATATATGTCGGATTGATTGATTGGAATGAGAATACATGTCTATATGCCTTATTTGTTGATTGATGTGGCATACATGACATTGAGATTGATATATCGATGTATAAAATAAATGTTTTGTTAACACACATCGTTTGATGCATACATCGATACATGACATGCACGTTGAGCTATGATCCTTGGATACCCTGATATGATTTGATTGGATTCTGGGGTTTGTGAACACAATTGCTATGTTGGTATTATATGACCCTGTAAAGCATAGACAATTGTGGCCCCGATGATTGGATATGAGATTTGGGATTTGATAGCGCTTTGTCGACGCTATCATACGAGTATCCCTTATTGAGGCCGGTATGCCAGCTCGAGCATTGATTTGATAGCGATTCGTTTGATTCTGACATGTGCTCAGTGGATGGGTATTTGACCTGATACCTCCACGACATACATGCATTGCATATCATATATCATTGTTTAGATATCTGTGGTATATATGATTGGTTGTTCCATAAGGAGCTTTGCTCACCCCCAAGGGGGCTGTTGTTGTCTTTGTGTGTGGACAATGGCAGGTACTCCAGGATATCAGGAGACCGGAGAGGGTACTTCTGGAGGGAGCCACAGTTTGGGCTGAGGTTTTATGTTTATGTCTTGTTCCCAGCATATATGTATATGTATTTATATACCGGGGCATGTCTCGAGAATATGAGTTGTTTGTATATGATTGGTTATGATTTCGTGTGGGTATGTTTATGATGTGAGATTAAATACTATTTTTAGTATTCAAATTAAAGAAGAGATATTTCGGGCTCATTGTAAAGAAAATTTAAACTCGTTTTCCGCTGTGATTAATTAACCCTAATCAGATTGCATTGTAATAACGATTAGGAGCTAAGGGCCCCAAACTAGATGGTATCAGAGCATAGCTGGGAATGCTCGATTGAGTTTTGTGTAGACTTGAATAGGCACAAATGAATTGTGCGCTTGTGTTTGATTTATTTGTATTACTTGCTCTTACTTGATTTGATTTGAGTAAGTATCTGATGAGATTGATGATATGAGATGATGAGATTATGAAATTGTTATTGATTTGTGATATTCATCAATTGATTTGTAGATGGATCCCACAAATGAAACTGCGAGTAGCAGTACTGAGAGAATAGTTGGGCAATTTGAAGGATTGTCCATGGATGTAGTGATGGCTCGATTCCAGGATCTGAAACCACCGAGGTTCTTTGGCACTGAGAGTGCTGAAAGAGCTGAAGCCTAGTTGAAGGATATCGAGCATTTGTTTAATATTGCTGAGTATTCCAAAGCTCGGAGACTGAAACTTGCTCTTTATCAGTTGAAAGACCGAGCTAAATCTTGGTGGGAAGCCGCTGAGATTGGATTGAAAGAGACCGGGATTGAAGTCACATGGGATGTCTTCAAGGCCCAGTGTTTGGAGCACTATTCACCTCCATCTTATTATACTGCTCAGGAGAATGAATTTAATAACCTGCAGCAGGGAACGATGACTGTTGCAGAATATGCTTCGAAATTTTCTACTCTGTTGAAGTATGCACCTCACGTAGCTGGGAATGCGAAGGCAAAATATAACAGGTTTGTGAATGGATTGCATCCTGCTATATATACTTATGTTGTTTCTGGATTGCCTACCAGCTACGCAGAGGCAGTTGAACGAGCCAAGGCATCCGAGGCTGGACTTAGGAGAGGAGGTCCACAGTATACTCCTCCACCTCCGGTGTCAGCTCAGCAACCTACTTTGCGGCCGAGGGGTAAGAAGTTCAAGAAGACTGGCTCTGTTTCTTCGTCTTCTATGAGTTCGAGTGGATCCCAGAGAGGGAGTCCTGTGATTGCTCCCTACTGTAGTCATTGTGGAGGTAAACATACTATCGAGCAGTGTCGATGTATGTTTGGTACTTGTTATCAGTGTGGGCAGGAAGGCCATTTCTCTCGAGTATGTCCGAACAGGGGTACGACTTCTGCTCAACCCCAACCAGGATTTAGAGGTGGCCCTAGTACTATGATGAGACCTGCTGTTCCTGTTCCATCTTTTCAGCAGTCGAGTGTCCCACGATATCGAGGACCGGGTGGTCAGAGTGCCCAAGTTCCTCCTCAAGTGAGAGTGTATGCCATGACTGAGGATCAGGCGAGAGAAGCTCCTGGAGGCATGATTGCAGGTATTTGCATGCTTTGCAATTATCCTGCACGTGTTTTATTTGATACAGGAGCATCTCATTCATTCATATCTCATGCATTTGTTGCATCTCACGATATTGAGTGTACCCCGTTGTATGATACTTTGTCGATAGCCACGCCAGCAGGGAAGATTATTTTGTCTGAACAAGTTGTGCATAATTGTGTATTGATATACGAGGATAATGTGATATTTCTGAATTTGATTGTCTTCCCAATGCACGACTTTGATTGTATTGTTGGCATGGATATCTTGATGACGAATCGAGCTACTGTTGATTGTTGTCATGGAGTGGTTCGATTTCGACCGATTGATGGACCAAAGTGGAATTTTCATGGCAAGGGTTCCCAAGCCAAAATTCCATTGGTATCTTCCTTGGAATTGTCCCGATTGTTGACTAGCGGAGATGAGGGTTATCTTATCTACGTTATTGATATTTCGAAGAAGGAGTCTTCTTTATCTGAGATTCCTGTTGCGAAAGAATTCCCAGATGTATTTCCCGATGAGATTCCTGATTTTCCTCCTCATCGAGAAGTTGAGTTTAATATTGATCTTATGCCAGGGATTGCTCCCATATCTAAAGCTCCCTATCGCATGGCACCATTGGAATTGAAAGAATTGAAAGAACAATTACAGGATCTTCTCGATAAGGGATATATTCGACTGAGTGTATCACCTTGGGGAGCTCCAGTTTTATTTGTTCGAAAGAAAGATGGTACTATGCGAATGTGTATTGATTATAGGCAATTGAATCGGGCTACTGTGAAAAACAAGTACCCACTTCCTCGTATTGATGACTTATTTGATCAGCTTCAGGGTACTTCTGTATACTCGAAGATTGATCTTCGTTCTGGGTATCATCAAGTACGAGTTCGAGACGAAGATGTGCTCAAAACTGCTTTTCGTACGAGGTATGGCCACTATGAATTTTTGGTTATGCCTTTTGGTCTCACGAATGCTCCTGCTATTTTTATAGGATTTAATGAATCGTGTCTTCCGAGATTATCTTGACCGATTCGTTATTGTATTTATTGATGATATTCTTGTGTATTCGAAATCGAAAAAGGAGCATGTTGAACATTTGAGACTGGTGTTTCAAATTCTTCGTACTAGTCACTTATATGCTAAATTGTCCAAATGCGAGTTCTGGATGGACAAAGTGATATTTTTAGGCCACGTCATTTCGAAACATGGCATATCTGTTGATCCTTCGAAGGTCGAAGGTGTGTTGAATTGGCCAAGACCTACGAATGTTCCTGAGATCCGTAGCTTCATGGGTTTAGCGGGATATTATCGTCGTTTTATTAAAGGATTTTCGAAAATAGCTAAACCTATTACTCAACTGACACAGAAGAATCAGCGATTCATTTGGTCAGATGAATGTGAAGCTAGTTTTCTTGAATTAAAGACGAGATTGACCACAGCACCTGTGCTTACTATTCCCTCAGGTACCGGAGGATTTGTGGTATGTACAGATGCGTCTGGTAAAGGTTTGGGCTGTGTTCTGATGCAACATGGCAAAGTGGTTGCTTATGCGTCTCGTCAATTGAAATCTCATGAAACTCGTTATCCTGTTCATGATCTCGAATTGACCGCCATTGTGTTTGCTCTGAAGATTTGGCGCCATTATTTGTACGGAGAAAAGTTTGTTATTTATTCGGACCATAAAAGTCTGAATTACCTCTTTTCTCAATCTGATTTGAATATGAGGCAACGCAGGTGGATGGATCTCCTGAAGGATTTTGATTGTGAGATTCAATATCACCCTGGATCGGTGAATGTTACTGCGGATGCCCTTAGTCGGAAAGTTTATGATTCTGTTTTAGCCTCTGTTTGTGTCGCCAAACTACACGAGGATATATGTACTTCTAGCTGGACTTTTCACTCGAATTGGAATTCTGTCACTGTCTCAGCATTGCAAATTGAGCCGAACTTGATATCGAAAATACGAAAGGCCCAACGAAGCGATGCTCAGATCCAAAAGTCGAAAGAACTTGTATCTGCTGGACATCAGTCTGGATTTCAAATTTCTTCTGATGGTTCTTTACGACTTAATGGTCGGCTGGTAGTTCCTGATGATTCTGATTTGAAATCTGCCCTTATTCGAGAAGCACATTGTAGTAAATACAGTATTCACCCTGGAGGTCGAAAGATGTATTTGACATTGAGACCTCAATTCTGGTGGAAACATATGAAGAAGGACATTGCTGAGTTTATTTCGAAATGTCTTGTCTGCCAGCAAGTGAAAGCCGAAAGAATGAAACCTGGAGGTTTACTCCATAGTCTCGAAATCCCAAAGTGGAATTGGGAACATATTGCTATGGACTTCGTGACTCATTTACCTCGTTCGCCCAAGGGCTGTGATGCTATTTGGGTTATTATTGATCGGCTTTCGAAATCTGCACATTTTATTTCGTATGAGCGGACTTATCCTTATAAGAGAATGACTCGTTTATACATTGAGAATGTGGTGAGACTGCACGGTGTGCCAGTCTCGATTGTATCTGATCGTGATCCCAGATTTGCTTCTAAATTCTGGGGTAGTTTTCAAGAAGTGATGGGTACACGTTTGGCTATTAGTACTGCTTATCATCCTCAAACTGATGGCCAGACCGAGCGTACGATTCAAACGTTAGAGGATATGTTGCGTGCTGTTGTGATGGACTTCAGAATGGGATGGCAAGATGCCTTACCATTGGTCGAATTTTCTTATAATAATAGCTTTCAGACAAGTATCGGTATGGCACCGTTTGAAGCTCTATATGGGAGACGATGTAGATCACCGTTATTCTGGGATGAGACTGGTGAGAGACAATTGACTGGACCTGAAATGATACAGGAAATGAATGATAAGGTTCAGTTAATTCGGCAGCGGATGAAAGCTGCTCAGGATCGTCAAACGAGTTATGCGAATAAACGAAGAAGACCCTTGGAATTTCAGAAAGGTGACAGAGTATTTTTTGAAAATATCTCCCTTTAGAGGCACTGTTCGATTTGGCATGTGAGGGAAATTATCTCCTCGTTATGTTGGTCCATACGAGATTCTGGATCGAGTTGGTGATCTTGCGTATCGATTGGCATTGCCACCAGCTCTATCTGCTATTCATGATGTGTTTCATGTTTCTATGCTGAGGAAATATGAACCAGATCCATCACATGTACTTGCACCTGATGAGGTTGAACTTGATCCTTCTCTTTCCTATGTCGAACAACCTGTTCGTATTATGGATCGGAAGGAGAAAGTATTGCGTAATAAATCGATTCCGCTAGTTCGAGTGCAATGGACACGACATGGGGTAGAAGAGTCGACGTGGGAATTGGAGAGCAAGATGCGAGATTCATATCCGCATTTGTTTGATTCTCTTCCATCTGTTCCATTGTATTCAATGTATAGTGATCCATTTACTGATTTTAGTTTTGATATATACTATAATTGGTGACGTACTATATGTTTGCCAATGTTATGTATATATGGACACTTGAGATTTCGAGGACGAAATCTTTTAAGTGGGGGAGAAATGTAAGGACCGTGTATCGTATTATCGTAAATCCTATGTTGATTATCGATAATTCATGAAATTGTCATGTGATTATGTATATGATGTATATCATGACAATGAAAGTGAGAAAATAGGTGGTGAGGATGAAAGATTGTATTAGAAATTGATTTGTATTTGAAACATGTGATGAACCGCAACAGAAAAATGACACATGTTACGGTTTTTAGCATAATTAACAGAGTATTGGTCCAAATGACATGAGGCCTAATTTCATTGGAAAGATAATACATAATACTAAAACTTTCATGTTTTGAGTTTTGTCCAAATCCATTTGGAAATATGGGCAAAATCATCCCGAAGTGTATCGTGTGCGTTGTAGTTCCTACAATAACACAGTTTGGGAGAATGAGCATAACTCTCGCATCCGATATCCAAATTGAGTGAGGATTAGTGGCAAATGAAAGCCAAGACATAGATCTACAACTTTCCCGTTTACCACTTTTGCTAATTCGAAACCTAAAATAGCGTTTCGGACAGAGCAAGGCGCGAACCCGCGCAGAACTGCACGCGCGAGCAGAACAGGCCGCGCGGCTGCGCGTGTTTCGGCGCCACCGCGCGCTGTTTCCTGTTGTGTACGATTTAAGAGGTGCTAAGGATGAGTTTTTGAACATATTTCTTTATTTCCTTGCTGAATCTTCGAGAGAAATGAGAGGAAATTGATTTCTTTCGTACGAAATCACTTCGAAACGTTGTCCAAACGCGAAACAAATTATATATTCGGAATCCTCGCGTCGAGAGCTTCCTTTTGAGGTAAATTTCTTCTGGTTCCAGCAGCTCTAAATATCAAAGTGCTGGAATAGCATGTATTTGAAGTTGAAATTTCTATATGTAGTAGAATAACCGACAATAAACTCATATTTGAAGTCGGAATTGAAGTATGATATGATTTGGATTTGATATGAATTTTTGGAGTTTCAAATGATAGTTGAAACTCATATTAATGATTTTGGATTATGTTATTGATTGAAATGAATGTGTTATTGATGTAGATATAGTTTCTATACTGAAATCTTAAAGCTACATCAATTGGAAACGAAGAATTGAGGTATGTTCCGACCGGGTAACATACGACAGTCACCTGTATTATATGATATATGTCGGATTGATTGAATTTATTGGAATGAGAATACATGTCTATATGCCTTATTTGTTGATTGATGTGGCATACATGACATTGAGATTGATATATCGATGTATAAAATAAATGTTTTGTTAACACACATCGTTTGATGCATACATCGATACATGACATGCACGTTGAGCTATGATCCTTGGATACCCTGATATGATTTGATTGGATTCTGGGGTTTGTGAACACAATTGCTATGTTGGTATTATATGACCCGTAAAGCATAGACAATTGTGGCCCCGATGATTGGATATGAGATTTGGGATTTGATGGCGCTTTGTCGACGCTATCATACGAGTATCCCTTATTGAGGCCGGTATGCCAGCTCGAGCATTGATTTGATAGCGATTCGTTTGATTCTGACATGTGCTCAGTGGATGGACATTTGACCTGATACCTCCACGACATACATGCATTGCATATCATATATCATTGTTTAGATATCTGTGGTATATATGATTGGTTGTTCCATAAGGAGCTTTGCTCACCCCCAAGGGGGCTGTTGTTGTCTTTGTGTGTGGACAATGGCAGGTACTCCAGGATATCAGGAGACCGAAGAGGGTACTTCTGGAGGGAGCCACAGTTTGGGCTGAGGTTTTATGTTTATGTCTTGTTCCCAGTATATATGTATATGTATTTATATACCGGGGCATGTCCCGAGGATATGAGTTGTTTGTATGTGATTGGTTATGATTTCGTGTGAGCATGTTTATGATGTGAGATTAAATACTATTTTTAGTATTCAAATTAAAGAAGAGATATTTCGGGCTCATTGTAAAGAAAATTTAAACTCGTTTTCCGCTGTGATTAATTAACTCTAATCAGATTGCATTGTAATAACGATTAGGAGCTAAGGGCTCCACATTTATGCTCTTCCTCAATTGGATTTTGAAGAAACATCTGATTCAGGTAATAGAATTTAGATATTATATTTTACTTTTAATTATTAAAACTTGGTGTTGAGATTTTATAAAGTAATTTATTGTTTGCATATTTCAGTATTCTTATACTGTATTTTGGATTATGCCCTAATAAACGATTTTTTTTCTCACTTTTTGTTTATATAGATAAATGACAAAAACTTGTTTGAGACGGTCTCACGGGTCGTATTTTGTGAGACGGATCTTTATTTGGGTCATCCAAGAAAAAATATTATTTTTTCTTGTGAGACCCGTCTCACAGATAAATATTTGTGAGACCGTCTCACAAGAGACATACTCCAGATAAAT
The DNA here is from genome assembly GCF_025594145.1 of Primulina tabacum. Taxonomy (NCBI): domain Eukaryota; kingdom Viridiplantae; phylum Streptophyta; class Magnoliopsida; order Lamiales; family Gesneriaceae; genus Primulina; species Primulina tabacum. The sequence continues at coordinate 2,484,738 of NC_134561.1, read as the reverse complement.
AATTAATAGTTGTTTTAGAATAAAAAGATATTTGTATTGCTCAAGATATGATTAATTAATTTGTTACTCGTTATTTTGTATTTCGGTCCTGTAGGATCAGAAATGTTGTTAGAGATGATGAATAAACACTTGTAAAAAAATATGATATTTCTTTTGCCAAAAGTAAAATTGAATTGGGATAAATCAGCTCAAATGGTTTGAAAAAGGCTAGGTTCAGCAAACAACTAAGCTAAAGGTTAGCGCGGAAAAAGCTTACTTAACTCAGTGAACAAATATAACTACTTGGCTAGGTAAAACAAGTAGGGTTTAGTAGAGAATAAAGCAAGTAAAATTCGAGTTAAAGAACAAAGATTTGTTTCAGAAAGTTCGAAAACTAAGATTTTATGTCCCTCCTCCTTCTTTGTGGGAAAGATTTCGTTAGAAAACTTTGATCGATACAACCCTTATGCATTTCGCTCGATCAAAACCCTATTGAATTGAAATTCTTAATAAACTCAAATATTGATAAATAATCTATTTAGAAACAAGCTTTAACAACTTACAAAAGTACCCGAAATGACTACGACCGATTCATCTCCAGTCCCTTACAGTGGAAGAACAACTGGCGGAAATTAGGGCAGCCTTGGCCCGAAAAATGAGATTATAGCACAAAAGGACACCGAGATTGCAGCCCCAAAACCCAATTAAATGCAGCCTATCGGCCTCCTACATCTGAAGAAATTTTGGCATAAAAAAGAGCTCTGAGTTGGCTGCTCTGGAAGCACTGATAGCTGCCTCAACTCCTTCTGCTCTGCTTGCCTTCTCTTTTTCTGATTGCAGTAGTGCTTCCTATTTTGACTTGTCAATCTAGGAAGTATCTCCGGTTCCGGTTGTATCGGAAGTCGGGTCAGCGCAAAAGGTCTCTATCAAACCCCTTAGGTAGTATCCGTTGCTGGAGACCTTAAGTCGTAAAGCAAGTTCCTGAGTAGTTATTAAAACAAGAAGCAAGCTGGAACTGAATTCTGTACAAACTGAATTTCTGGCAAGTTTCGGTATTTTGATGATATCTCTCAAATGGATGATTCAAATGACAATCCGCCAACTGGAATGATCAGAAAACTCAATTTCGAACAAGTCGTATTTCACATCAGTTGGGAAAACTCGGATGTTATCTAGGTCAAACAGATCGTAACTGATCGCACGAAGACATCAATCAGTTGGGTTTGAGAAGCTGCGGTATTTTGGTCATATCTCTCAGCTTGGTTATCGAAATGAAGCGATTCAGTATGCGTTGGAAAGATAAGACGATGATTTACAAATTATCTTCAGAAGTCAAAGTCTCAAATATTATTTGAGTAAATCTTTACACAAAGACGTAAAACATTGTGTTTGTAGTCTTTGCATATGAGACATTAAACAATATGTTGATTGTGCGGTGCTGCCTACAATCTTGAGTGATAGGAGTTCTAGTTGGATGCTGCCCTTCCGGAGTGGTTTGTACAAAGAGTTAAATCAAAGCCTTCTAGTGAATCCTTCCCAAGGGGAAGAAAGGGTGACGTAGGAGCATTTGAAGTCTCCGAACATCCATAAACAAATTTGTGTCTATTTTTTTATTGCATTACTGTTCATTTCCACTGTTTTAAAAGAAGCATTGTTGAAGCATTTTATGTGTTCTTCAAATACCAAAATATTGCATACCAAGTGTTTGATAAAATGCTTCAACCAAAAATATTTTTACTCATTCAACTTGCATAAATTTTAAATGGTTTACAAAATGTTTAACCGGTTTCTACGAAAGATTACTTCGAGTGTCTTCCGCTTGGTTTGAAAATCAAACTCGATTTAATTCATCGGTGTTCAATATTTCAAGAACCGGGCTATTGTAGCTCAACGATGATCCCCCCAGTCGATCCTGTCACTTGCTCTGTTTATAGACATCGATTCAAACAATAATATTTTCTGGAACAACACATTTGTACTTGAAAGGGTTGTTGCTTATAAAATTACAGGAAATAATTAGAAAACGAGTATATCAGAATTTGGTGTTATGATCGGTGTTGTCAACACAAGCATACAACACTGCATTGAAAATTAATATTTAACACACACATAAACTTTAATAAATGAACGCATGTTATTTAAATCATGCACAAGTACGAATACTTGTGTGATGCCTCATGGCAAGAAAAATCAATAGAAAATTATGTAACTCGTTTTAACAAATCAATATTAGTGACGCTAACCAACCTAAATTCCTTAACGCTCAAGGAAACCAAAATACATCAAAATAAATCAATACTAAAGACTAGATGCATAGAAACAAAACGTATTACACAAAGCCAAACACAGTCATTCTTCGATCAACACTCTGCGTCAGTGTTGTTCTTCGAGTGTTGTCAACACTAGACAGCCACACGATCACAATGTGAGTCGATCCCCAAAACTCTTTAAGCGAATCTTCAAATACTGAATTAGCTCCGGTTCAGCAAAACTCTAGTGGCCGTAAGTAATTCTTCTCGCGTCGTCCTCTGTACATTTTCTCAATATTCGATCACCATATATATTTCTTCTTGAACTAGATCTCCATAGAGGAATCATCCTCAATTCAAAGCTAGTACATTATATCTTACAGATAACTTCCTAAATTATATTGAATAATTCCCAAACAATAAGATTATATATATCTAGGAAAATAAATATTTTAAATGAGTCTAAAAATGCAAGAATAAGTCTCATATTGGATACCGTGAAGATCATTATTGCAAATTTTTTATCCAAAAATTGGGGATGTTAACCAGATTATGAAAATGTTCGAGATGGACCCGAACTCGATATTTAAAATGTTGAAATATGTTGGTTGTATGATTGTCTTCATCGATTACTTTTGGAGTAGGTTTTTTGTGAGACGGTCTTACGAATCTTTATCTGTGAGACGGGTCAACCCTACCGATATTCATAATAAAAAGTAATATTATTAGCAAAAAAAGTAATACTTTTTCATGGATGGCCTAAATAAGAGACCCGTCTCACAAAATACGACTCGTGAGACCGTCTCACACAAGTTTGTGTATTTATTAAAATAATAGATTCGTTCCAGTCACTAATAAATATATCTGTATATTTAATTGAATGCATGATTTTAATGTATTAAATAAGAAACATGGCCTTGTGAGTGTACGAATATTAATTGAAACGATCAATCAAATTAAATTAATTTTTGGTAATATATCACTTTTAAGAGCCGGTGTTATTTATTCCACATATTTGATCTTGATATTATGTTTTTTTTTTTTTAAATCCAAATAATTTATTAATAAGCTTTGATATATATTTTCTATACGTCCATATAAATTATATTACTTTTTTGATCACTCTTTTTTGTAACGACAATGTGTCATAGGTTGGCCCAACATTCAACTCATGCTCATGCAACACTACTGATTATAAGCTGTAGGTTGGTCCAGGTACGACTCATGCTCATGCACTTTCATTCATAGAATATCTCACAATTATAAAATGGTTTCTTTTGCCTCTCCCTACATTTGAACCCAGGACCTCCAGACTTAAGTACTTAGATTCTTAATGTGTTTGTATCAATTGAGCTACTTAAGGCTGGAGGTCCTAGATTCAAGCGTTGGGGAGACGAAATGGTGGGATATTTTATGAGTGACGGTGCATGAGCATGCATTGCGACCAATTTTGGACCAACACACGGCCCATGACTAATAGTGGTGCATAAGCATGAGTCGAGTCTCATGTTGGGCCAGCCTACGATCCATGGTCGTTACAAGTTGGCTAATACTAATGAATCCATTAATTTTTTTCCATTACATCCACCCATCTATTCGAGCCTTTTTTTCATGCTTTTTCCATTAATTGTATATAAATGATGTATTACACAATAAATAAAAAATTTAAAAATTCAAACCAAGATTATGATTAGAGAAAACTGAAAATATAATTATCAAAATCTAAATAAAAATTGAAAAGTCAAACCTAGACAAACCAAATTAAAATACAATTTTATTTATGTATTACCATTATCTTTTTTTTAAAAAAAAATTAACAGATTTCTCAATTAGCTTTTGTTTTTTACTCGAAATAAGAAATATATAAAAATTTCAGTAAAATGGAACATTTTTTTAAGAATAATTCATCCATTTTAATTTAATCTTCATAAATTTAATTAGAGTTAATTATATATCTAAAACTCTATTATTATTAGTTTCATACATCGAATACATATATTCTGAAAACACATACGAAATAGCATATATATAATATAATATTTGAAAATAAAAAAATATATGTGCTCAAAATTTCGAAACATGAAAAATTAATAAATAATTTTTATAATAATTTTTTATCGAATGATTTCACGGGACACTGTATATAATTAGAGTATGTCTCTTGTGAGACAGTCTCACAAATCTTTATCTGTGTGACGAGTCAATCCTATCGATATTCACAATAAAAAGTACTACTCTTAGCATAAAAAGTAATATTTTTTCATGAATGTCCCAGATAAAAGATTTGTCTCACAAAATACGATCCGTAAGATTGTCTCAGTTTTTGTCTTATAATTAATATACTTAATTGTGAAATAAATTTAATATATTAGAATGCTGAGTGGCTAAACGATAATTGTTTAGCAAAAGACTAACTTTTCCTAATAAATCTCGAAATTCTCGGAGGTCTTCGGCCGGGAGAGTGGAGAAAATTGATGGCGGAAGAGAGTGGCAGCAGTCGGAAGGATTCAACTGTAGCATTGACAAGCTCCACGAATTCGACGCGTCAAAGCGAAGACGTAGACGATCTCCTCAAATCCCCTTCTCATTCTCCCAACAATTCCTCCACTCGCAAAGTCTGTGCACTTTTCATACCTCGTGCTTATATCTGTCGGCTTCTTTTTGTGGTTTTCTGGCTCGGTGTGATTAGATTTGTAGATTTTGTGAAATGGGCTGGAGTATTTGTTACTTTACTTATTCGATTTTTGGGGAATTTTGAGCATATATGATGTAAGGTTTACATCGGATTCTTGGCGTACCGTTTTTAAATCGTCAACGAAAATTGGGTTTATTAGCTGAGTTGAGTAAAGATTAAGGTAATAAACACGTGTTGTAGCGTCAGTGGATCTCCTTTTTTTCTCCATACGCATAGGTAGTAGTTGAAGTGATGACAAATTGCTGATATGGTAACTATTAACACAGAGTAATTGAGAGAAGCCGTCTTTGGATTGAATGAATTGCCTTAAGTTTCTGACCAAGGGTGTACACTTTGATGCCTCTAAGGATAAAGATCTCATAAACCCTCACAGTCTATAAAAATATTCTGAGAAAAACGCATGGTTTCCCCTGGAACAAGTGATAATTTATGAAGATGAATTACTGTGGTGATGTGGGATATTGGGGAACCTTTGTCTGTGAGCCTGAGGATGAAAGCAAGAGTGCAGGGCCTCGGTTTTTAATTCACTGGTGGTACTTAAACCTAGAAGATGTGTGAAAACTAGTTTCCATTATAGGTGATAGTTCTAGTCTTCTAGCACATAGCATTCCTATATTATCTAAGTTCCTTTTTATGTGTTAAGTAGTTATGCTCGTATCCCTCATAATTTGTTTGATAACACTTCACGGGTCATTTATTGACTGCAAACAGAATTCATGCTAATAGTGATCCTTTATTCGGAAACCATTTTTTTTTTTGCATTTTAACCCTCTTTGTTACGCTGCAACCATTAATTTTATCAGCACATTATGTGGATCTAACTTAAGTGCTTGATCAGGCTTGCTATGCTGTTCTTCAGAGTTGGGTTTCGAAGAAGTTTATGACTGGATGGTATTTGGATTATTTGAATTTTAAGAACTCTTTTTCAGTCCTTTATTATGTTTTCGTGTACTTAGTTTTTCTGCTGTTTTTAACTTGCAGTGTCGTTCTCTTTCCAGTCGCTGTTACATTTTTTGTAACGTGGTGGTTTATTCAGTTTGTTGATGGGTTCTTCAGTCCTATTTATGAAAGACTCGGCATTGAAATATTTGGTAAGCCATCAAATACTGATCTTACTATCCTATATTCCTCTTTTTAATTTTTGCTTCATAAATTCAAAATTATGGATAAAATAATGCTTAAGTTATTCTTTTATTTATAAATAAATGAAACGGAACATTTATTTAGGCCAAGGTCAACTCGGGTCCTTTCAGTAGACATTCCATTAGATGGCATCTTATGCATATCGCCTTTTGCTGTATTTTTAGTCAGGAATCACATTTTTATTTACAGGAAATTTTGTTTGTAAGACTGATTTATTTTGGTCTAATTATTTTAATTTAAAATTTGTTTGTTGCAGGCCTCGGGTTCATTACATCAATAATCTTTATTTTTTTTGTTGGTATATTTGCTTCATCGTGGTTGGGTGCAACCGTTTTCTTGATTGGAGAATGGTTTATAAAACGAATGCCGTTTGTAAAACATTTATATTCAGCTTCAAAGCAAATTAGTTCTGCTATATCTCCAGGTATCCGTTCTATGTTGTTTTTTTACTTTTGTGAAATATTAGTTGCTGATAAAATATAATGAGGTCACAAGAGGCATTATTTATAAGAAACATACTCTGGAAAACAAAGATACTTGTTTCTGGTAATTTGCTTTTTGTCATATACACTGATATTTTTCAGTATTTATTCATTCCTTGCTCGTTTCAATTTATTCCTACTTCGGCCTTAGTTTCGAAAACTGGTAATGTGAGTTATTTGCGGCGACTTACTTTATACCAAATCCACCATAGGAGAGAATCGTGAACTGTTACCTTACCAGTTAGGAAACACATTAAATAGGTGCGCACTGCCTAGAATGTATTAATCTTGGTTAGCTATCAGGGTCATTCTTTGATTTCGTGATTTGCTTTTGTAAGATAGCTTCCTTAAGTCAATTAGTCTGTCAGGTGTTGGCTCCCTTCATGTCATTTTCCTTTTACCTGTAGTTGAACTTTTACAAATGAGTTCTTTTTAAAAAAACTGTTACAAATGGGAGATTTTCATTTTGCCTACCTGTAGGTGCTTGAAGTTCAGTACATGATAATTCTGTACATGCCAAAGCTAGTTTTGTGTAATTGTTTTTTCTTTTTGCTTCTCACTATAAGTTCTCAGACATTATTGGGATAGACCTCTGGTTTTGCACTTTTTGTTCCTTAATCAAGCTTGGTAAATTTTGTTTATGTTCACGAACACAATAGTTACAGAGACGAAATTCCAAACATGTCTTTTTGTTGTTGCATTCTAGATCGCCATAAAAGTGCAAGTCTTGTTGATCCGCTAGCTAAGTCGAGCTCGGTTCAATTTTAAGCATTTCTTTAAAAACTTTCAGCATTAAGTTTTAGAGAAATAATAATCATTGATAAAAAAACTTTCATATGTTAAAAATAAAATTTATAATATTGGTATGACAATAATTACCTTTATTATTTTGTATTGGATAAATAGTATATTAAATTACCACAATCTCGATTTTTTAGACAAAAATACAAAATAATCTCTATATGATCTTGACCTTCAGAGTTCAGGCATTAAAGTTTATACTGTCTCAACTTGTTTGCAACATTTAAGTTCCACAAGTATAGTCGGTTCTTCATGCAATGATGTATTGAATGTTTACAAAACATATGTTTCTGAATGTCAGATCAGAACACAACTGCATTCAAGGAAGTTGCCATAATCCGTCATCCTCGTGTTGGAGAATATGCCTTGGGTTTTATTACGTCATCAGTGATTCTTCAGGTGCATGCAATATATACCTGACAGCGCTGATCATAACTGGATTCCATTTTCTTGGTTGTTACTTCAATTGAATTGAATGTGATTCATTTGACTGCAGAGAGATGATGGGGATGAAGAGTTATGCTCCGTTTACGTGCCGACAAATCATTTATACATTGGAGACATCTTTCTAGTGAACTCCGAGGAGATTATTAGGCCCAACCTGTCTATCAGAGAAGGGATAGGTATTTATTTTAATATTCGTGAGAGTAACCCACAGTTTCATTTATATGATGATTGGCCTGAATTCTTTTTTTAATGTAAGCCTTTTACATGGAAAGTAAAGGATGATTTTCCTAGGATTTTATCATATTTGTTCTTATAAGTCGTTAAACGTGCTTTGAATTAAGAATTTTGGCTAAAGGCACTTAGGATAGGACGGTCCTGCATGCTAATACAGCGACCTTCAATATATTATATAGTATATTACTTAGAATCCTGGGACCTTAATTGGGAGGGATTTAGTGTTTGTGGGATAGGGGATGATGATTTGCTCGACCTTAACATTACATCAAATCCAGCATTTTTGTTTTGATTTATTGTCAAGTATCGAGGTTATGTTCCAGTTGTGAGTTTTTACTGATTATTTCTCTCTCATTTTTGGCAGAGATTATTGTTTCTGTGGGTATGTCAATGCCTCAGGTGATTTCTCCTATGGAAAGAATCCCTCGTCAAAATGATCGGATTAGCCTTGAAAGGATGATGTAGTAGGTTGGAACATAACGCGCGAAAACACTCAAATCCAAGGACAAATATAGCTTTATTCTGGGTATGATCGTCCTCAAACCTGTACTCTTAGCAATCCAAATAGCAGATGATGAGTTACATAGTCAGGGTAACCATTTGGATGGTTTGTTCTAAAACTATTGCTTTTGTTTGATTTAGAGTTCTTTTTTAATTTATTTAATCTTGTAAGTTATACTACAGCCAGAGCATGTATGTTGTTCGGTCACATGATGAAATGTGCAAGTCTACTCTCGACTCCCTAGTTTTGTGTTCTGTATGTAAAGAGAGAGTGACATTTTACTTTCTGCTATTCTTTCAATTTAAAATACAACATGATGTTCCTTAACTTCAAGAAATTGTGTATCCAATAATTTTATAAACTTGTGATATTCTGTCATATTTTTCAAGCATGAATTTGAACAAATTATAACATATTGAAGCTCTTCGGAAACCGATGTCGATAGGGGTGCAACTTAAGGAAAACCAGGTCGCCCACTTGATAATCCACATCTCACAGTCATATCCAAGCAGTTTAGCCAACCACTTTTGTTGTTCCGGAGGAGTTTTACATTGTTCCATCAGATATTTAAGGCTTAGTTGGTCAGTATGTAAGTGGAAGTTTCTGCCTAACAAGTATGGACTCCAAGTTTGAACAATATATGGACCATGCTTACTTTGTAACATATTGCTTAGCTCATGAACACTATTGGTATTCCTTGTTAATTCAACACCGCATCAAATACAGACCATTGCTTGTTTAAGGCTGGGAAGGCATATTCTGCTTCTTTTGTCCACCCTAATTGTCCCTTTTTCAAGATATAGGTTGCGTCTCGGTGAAACACACGCGCGTGCGGTGCGCCATGCCCCGTGAGGTCTCTTGACAATATTAATCCTTTTTCGGAAACTTGGTGCTTCTCAACTGAATGTCCTTTATTGTCACCCACCATCCATTGAGGGCATGAAGTGATCATTCAGGTTCATCTTGAGTGTTGGCGAGAGGCCTTCCTCTTTTCCTTCCTCTAAAAATAGTAATTCTTAGTTATCCAGCTTATTTGTTTTGGTTTTACGTTAGGCATGGCAACGGAGCATATTCTTAGTTATCCAGCTTATTTGTCATCTCCAACTCATTGCATTGTTTTAATGCAACTTTAACTTCAAAATAGCACAATTTTGCACCAAATATAAAACTCTTCTCCAACCTATCAACTCTAAAACTCAATTTTAAAAGAATATTATAAGAATATTCCTTGTTATGTTATTTATAATCACTATATTATTCTAAAAATTACTTAATTAAATATTAAATTTAAATTTTATTAATTTATATTATTGATTTAAGTAATTGTATTATATAATTTCAAATATAAAATATTATTATTAATAATTCAATAAATAAAAAATATAAGTATTATTTATATATCTTTGAAATCACGAAATATAAAATTTTACTATTTTTTATTTATTAAAACAATTCATATATTGAATTGTACCACTTTTTCTTCTAAAAATCACGATTAAAATAAAATAATCATAAATCACAACGTATACTAATATACGTGGTGCGATTCTTTTTTTTTTGTTGCCAAACATTGCACCAAACTGCTTCGTCTAAATCGCTTGCCATATTATTTGGCTTAAAGTGCTCATAATATATAAATAAAAAAATCAATTAAAAAAATTTATTCAATTTATCTCAACTTTCAACAAAAATTCTTCCTCAAAAAACTTATTTTCTTCTTATATATTATTCAAATTATTGTCGTATTTGTTAAAGTTTTTTTTACCACAAATATATTTATCATTGTTTTATTTAGTTTTATTTTGTATGATTTGGAACTATATTTTATATTTAAAAAATCATTTATCGTAATTTTTTTCTAATCAATTTAAATATATTTTATAATATTTTACATTTTATTTGATCATTCAAAAAAAAAACCTGGAACCAATCACAACTAGGGGTGGGCACGGGTCGGGTTTTTCGGGTAGTTCGGATCGGGTACCCGATTTTTTCGGGTAGCATTTTCATTAACCGAACCCGATCCGATTCTGGGCAATACCCGCCTTTTCGGGTACACGATAAGGTCAGGTTCGGTAGGGGTCGGGTTCGGTTTTTTTTTTTTTTTAAATAACATTTTATCATTTTGTGCCTATATCAAATAATATGTGACGAGAAAATAGGCTTATCAAAATAATATTGTCTCGTGAATGTCTACAAAAGTTAATCACAAAAAAATCAAGCATAAACTATTTAGATGCATATATAAGAAATTAATAAGTCTAATCTCGAAATCCAACTTAGATCTTCACCAAAAAAATCAGAATCAACTTCTTGTTTGACTTTCAAAATATCATCTGGAATGTTTCATCACCTGCATAAAGATGTAAATTTATTAACAAAAAAATGAACATCATAAAACAAAAATAAAGTGTATCAATAATTCATGTTTTTTATCAATGCAGGAAACAAAACCCATAAAATAAATAATAATAAGATTCACATGCATAAACTTCCAACTTTAAATTGATTACATTTTTTTTACCTTTAACGTTGAGTTAGTTATGATAATCAAACATCAATAATAGATGTATCAACACCCAATTTTGTCAACTCTGCAAAATAAAGAAAGAAAATAAAATGTTAGTACTTCGAAATGTTGAGATATATTTAAAGTAAATAAAATAAAATTAAAATACCTTTGTCAATCATTTCAATATATCTAAGTAGATTGGAAACAAACGTACAGCCCATATGTGTTTTTTTTTTTGTAAAATGGGTTTCCAATTTATTAAATTGGACCTGTCCAATTATAAACTAATATGTTTTTTCTTTATTTTTAAAAAACAATCGGGTACCCGATCGGGTAATTCGGGTAGCAATTTTATACCCGATCCGACAAAAAAAAAAAACCGACAATTGCACCTGCTCGGGTTCGGGTCGGATGGAACCCGAAAACCGGGTTTTTTTAAAAACAATTTAAATTTAAAAAATTATTTCAAAATTAATTTTAAAAAAAAATGTTGGACACAAATACTCCAATCCGTGCTCTGAAAGCACGGACGCTGCTAACGTGGAGCAGCGTCCGTGCTACGGTGGAGCGTATGCTCTTAGCAAGCGCGGACGCTCCTACGTGGACCAGAAGCGCGGACGCTGGTCCATGTATGCAGGGTCCGCGCTTACAAAGCACGGACCCTGTATATTATATAAATTTTTTTTTATCTTTTTCGATTTTTATTGGCTGTTGAGATTATCACCTTCCACATGGCGCTGCTCCATTCGACCGCCTCTTATCTGTTGGATTCCTGCTTCTTTCCTTCTCTTTTCTTTCCCGTATCATTTTTGCATTTTCAGATTCTCCTTTACGCCCTGAAAAATTTTTGAGACGAAGTTGAGAAGATCTACAACATATTTCAGAATGGCAGATAATCGAAATCCAGAAGATCCCAGTGTCCTCTATTTACAAGCGACACATATGTCATCAAAAGTTTCTTCGTTGACCGTCGATGATATTGTGAAAGTGAAGAGGTCAGACAATTTGATTTGGAAGTTATATACTGATAATTACTTACACAATCGTGTACTGGTATATTTAAATCATATGGGTTTTTATGGAGTTTTAGAATGTGGCTCTCAAGTGTATGATAATCATTTGATTACTGCTCTTGTTGAACGTTGGCGACGCGAAACACACACGTTTCATTTTACATGTGGTGAAGCAACAGTCACGTTACAAGATGTTTCAATAATTTGGGGGCTAACAATTGATGGAGAAGCAGTAACTGGAGTAGATGTGTCACATAAAGTTGAGGAATGGCAACACATATGTTTGGATATGTTGGGATTTTTTCTAGCATCAAAACATTTGAAAGGTGGTCATCTTTCTATGACTGCACTATACGACAATTTTATGTCTAACCTTGTTAATGATGATTCTTCAGAAATAGATGTTGTGAAATTTACCTGTTGTGTTGAGCTAATGATTATTGGAGGAATAATGTTCCCTGACTATCAAGGAGGGTCTGCGAGGTTAATATTTTTGCAACTGCTACGAGATTTTGATAACGTAAAGTCTTATAGTTGGGGTAGTTCAGTTTTAGCATTTCTTTACCGTGAATTGTGTAACGCGTCACTTATAGAGAAGACTACAATGGCCGGACCTTTATATATCCTGCAGGTATGTTTAATGTGATGTGATTATGTAACACAATTTTTTTGTTAAATTTGTTGAACTATTTTTATTATTATAAGCAGATATGGGCATGGAGCATGATTAAATGTGTTAACCCCGATCGAGATGGGTTAACATTAGTTGTACTTTCCGTTGATCTGGATGCTATTATTTCAGTTTCTCCATATGGTGCACGGTAATATTTAATAATTATTGTGATAATATCATATATATATTGTATATTATATTGATATGTAATTTTTTTTTTATAAATGTAGGTGGAAAGTTGGATTTAATTACACACATTCGCCAACACATTCTGTAAGAATTATAAGTGATTCTCTAGATCGTATGAATAATAATGAGATATTATAGAATTTCAATATTTAATAGTGATTAAATGAAGACTATTTTGATTTGAATAAATGAATAATTATTTTTAACATTTTTTACAGTTTAATTGGATCGTTTATCAGAAGAATGACATAGATGTGAAGACTATTGTTGATTCATACGACAACAAAATATGGCGATGTGTTTGTCCCCTTATATGCTTTGACATCGTGGAGATGCATCGTCCTAATCGGGTCATGCGATAATTTCGAAGACGACAATCAATTCCAGGGTCTGCCGTCGACAATGACGATATGCATAATATCACGAGAATAGGACATCGAAACACCGATTGGAGAGATTATCATAGAAATTCAATTGAGCTGTGGAATAATAGGCTGAGATATGTTTCTAAAGGGGTGCGACACGGGCAATCGATGCAAACTGACGAAGACTACTTCCAATGGTATAATCGAATAACTGTGCGCACTATATCACCAGAAGTTACTGTCGTTGGTTTTCAACCACATCCGTACAATACTTTTGTTGGACAAATTAATGTTCAACAAAATTTCAGTACGCCTTCTCCTTTTTCGCATCAGTCATCATTCGGTTGGAGAAGTGACATGGTTAAACAACCAAGTGGGTTTGCAGGAGCCTCTACTATTAAAACGTCAGCTGAATTGAATATTGCTGGAACCTCTACCACTCAACCTGGTTTTTTCAGTGATTCAGGGTTTGCTGACTTTCGTTCGTTTGGTCAGCCGGATTTTCAGACTCCTTATTGGTCGAACACACAAAGTTTTACGAATTTGCTTAATGTTGGTCCACAGCATATTGTGCATGACACTCGACCACATAGGAATTTTGTTTCACCTATCACTTATCCAAGTTACTCACATGAGGAAAATCCAGAACATGTACGATTGCGTAGAGGGACGAGACGACGCAATCCACCGGATTGTGGTACTGGGAGCCATTTGTATCATTTTAATTATGACGATGATTCTTCTACTTAATTGTTTGTACAGATTGAATTGTTGTATAGTCTACATTCTATTATCTATACAAGTTGTTTCCTTTGATTGAGATATAGTACAACAAAGAAACATAGTTAAACCACACCGAAATGCAATAATAAAAACATACACATCAACTCATAGTCAAACCATATCGAAATACAATAATAAAAACATACACATAAACGAAAGAGAATGATGCCATGTATGGCAACTCGACCGGGAGCGATTTGTTGAAATCGTTTGATTTTTAGTGGGAGGAGAAATTGGGAGGATATTGGAGTTTGAAGGAGGTGGTGAGGGAAAGTTTTTTTTTTTTTTTAAAGGCATTGATCTAGCGCCGCGGCGCTGTGTATGTAGCCGAGGCGCTATTTTTTCAGGTGACAAGCGCCGAAGCGCTTGTGTGTTGGCGCCGCGGCGCGACCGAGGCATTAAAACACAAGCGCTTCGGCGCCATATTTGCGCAAATCTGGCGCTTAGGCTCTTGTGTGTTAGCGCCCCGGCGCCAGATTTGCGCAAATCTGGCACCTAGGCGCTTGTTTGTTAGCGCCGCGCGCTAATGTGTTAGTGCTGCGGCGCTACCATTTAAAAAAAAAAAAAAACAAACACATTGAATGAGATGAGAGGAAAGTTTTGTCAACTACATTTTTTTAACACTTAAATTGATTACAAATCAGACGTTAATACAGATTAAAAAAAGACTTCAACGTTGTTATCTCTCTCTTAAACCCGGTGTATCCATCTCATTTCTAATTCGAGTTGTTCTGTCTCTACCAACTCTTCTTCTTTCACGTCTAACCGGGTTGTGGCGCAACTCGAAAGTTGGAGGATCCCAGTATCGCTCATCTGCAAGAGGTTGAAATCTGCCCTCGTACGTTGCTAAGTACTCAGATAGGTTATACCAGGGCTGCACAAGTGTCGTGGGATCCAAGGAGTGCCACTTAGCTGTGCAAATAGCATGGGAACATGGGATGCCGAAAATCGTCCATTTACCACATGAACAATCACTCGTTGATAACATGACGACCTGAATATGTTGGCCACGACTTGGTCTTCCTACCGTTGCAACAGAAGCAGTTTGATCACGTACATCGTATTTGGAAACACGATGTTCACTAGATTTTCTCGCCCATTTCTCATACTTCCGACATGCATAATCTGACCACAGTTGATTTTCCTGAACCATACGACCACCTTTTGTCACACGTTAATGAAATATTGTACGCACCTCATAAGTGTCAGGTGTACTATGGCAGATATAGGAAGTCTACGAGCACCTTTCAACACACTGTTTAAACAATCCGACATATTGGTTGTCATCACACCACGACGCCAACCACCGTCATGAGCCAAAATCCATTTTTCTTTAGCAATTCCAGCCAATTATCGGTGCGTCAAAATGTTTTTTTGTTTGATTGCCTCCATTATTGAATCAAACTTACAGATTTGATTCTGTGTGCCTGTCGCCCAGCATAAATCTTTCAAATGCACGTCTTTGAATTTAGCGTTAAAGTTTGAATACACGTGTCTCAAACAAAAACGATGCACACCGTTAGGAGGTAGAAAATATGGTAGATCTTTTGTTGCTCGCACGATTCCCTTATGCCTATCAGAAATAAGACACACACCATGTTCACCACGAACAACATGTCTTCCTAGGTTCTTCAAGAACCATTTCCAAGAATCTGTCGTTTCTTCATCAACAATAGCAAATGTTAGCGGTAGAACCTGATTGTTCGCATCCAGAGTCACACCAATCAACATTTTGTGCTTGTATTTGGTATACAAGTGCGTACCATCGACACTAATTATTTTCCGACAATGTCGAAACCCATCAACACACGGCCTGAATTCCCAGAAAACATAGTTCAGTGTCTTACAAATATCAGTGTTGGCTCTGAGATGCTTCCACTCCACAACTGTTCTCGGATTATATTGGGACAAAGCACACATATATTTCGGAAGCAATTGAACGGAGCTCTCCCATGTACCATAAGCAATTTCCATAGCACGTTTCAAACTTCGCCATCCCTTCTTGTACGAGATTTGATATCCATATTTATCTTTCACATTTTCGATGATATACTTAATCTCGTAAGCAGAATCACAACGAACAACTCCCAATAGCGTATGTGCCACCATCTCACTGTTCAAATTCTTATGATCTATACCGACAGAGGTAGATATACATGTGTGAGGCCCGACGTATTTTGTTATTTTCCAATAACCAGTCTTGGCCTCGAAAGAAGCGCGAAGTCCCCATCAACAAATGACCGTAGAAGAATTATTTTTGCAATGTAACTTCCACAAACTGTGTGTGCTAACCACGACACGGTACTCACGCCTGACAACTCTGACTGAATAATCCTTCACAGATGCAATAAGATCATTCTTATCTTTAAATAACATATTAACGCATAATTCACGCTTATCCGGATTGTAATAGCTTGATTGCACTTCAGAAGGTACATCGACAGAATCAGGAGGCTCTTCCCCAAAAAATTTGTTGAAAAAAGATGGCATTTCAGAAGTGTTTGAAAGAAATCGTACGGTCTGCCTCTGTAATGTGTCACGAGGTGGTTGTCGAGATGATGTCCCCTCATCAGGATTTGTAAAAGTATTCACTTCATCATCAACATTCACTTCTTCTTCTTCAGACTCGCTGTATGACATATCGGGTTCAGAGTCAGTCCTCCAAATATCATTATTATTGGCTTGATCCGGACAACGAGCACTCGTATGTAATGTTGGATTCGACCAATATGGAGCATTATTTTGTTCCGACGAGACATTGATATATTGTTCCCAAGACCCACTTACATCATTGAAACTCATATTACCGAGTCCTTCAGTAACCTGTGGAACATAAGATTCTTGCTCCTGGAAACCACCATATGTAGACGTACCGGGTTGGTTATAGAAACCTGAATCGGATACATGTGGAACATATGATTCAGGATCACCAAATCCAACATCATGCTCAATTGAATTTGCTTCCACGTACAGATGCAAAATATGCATATTGTCACATTGCATTACAAACTGTAAAGCATCGTCATCAACGAGATTGACTTGAATTTCATGCCAAGATGCTCTCTCCATGAATGAATACTTTGTTGACATCTTTAGAGAAAAATTCGCTGGATCGATTGCTAACATTTTATGCACAACTTCAGCTAACTCCATCAAATTAATAGATCGTAACACTCGTATCGGTCTAACAAATGGAATGCTATATCCAACTGATCCATTATCGCTAACTACATGACCACCCAAATATAAGAGTACATCGATGTTAGACATTGCTAAGGAAATTTGAAAGAAAATTTATGAGAAAATTGATAACTCATTCGTATTTGTGTCCAACATTTTTTTTAAATTAATTTTGAAATATTTTTTTAAATTTAAATTATTTAAAAAAAAACCCCGAAAAACCCGATCCGATTGCCCACCCCTAATCACAACTGCTCGAAACCGATCAGAACCATAAAACTAATTCCGCATGTAAAATCGTTATTATTTTTTAAAAATAATAACCGACTGCATATGATATTTTAGTTTGAAATTTTTTTAAAAACCACAAACTACACTGTGAACACCCCAAGCATCGTGGCACAGCTCCAATTTGAAGGAGCATTTGGTGCAGGGTTGTTGATGCACAAATTCGGTTCATTTGGCCGGTCCAAACAAATTTTATAAAGCCCACTACGCGAAATTAGGGCAGACTCTTTATAAAATCCCCCTTTCGGTCCCGCTGTGATTCCGCCGTCGAGCAATGGCTCCTCTCCAATTTCCCTGCATTTATCTTGCCCCTCACTTTTGCTCTTCGTTTCCTAATTTTTCCGTTTGTTTTACTTTTAATCGGCGCAAGAAAATCGGTAAAATGATGAAAATCTCCAAATTTGCAGACGCAGCATTTTCCGGCGACAGCGCCGGCGGTGCGGTGAGCGGTAATTTTCCACACGAGATTTCTGATTCCAGGTTTCTTCATCCTCTTTTTCGAAATTTTCAATTTTTTTGAAAAGCTTTTCGTGCATTTTTTTCAAACATTCAACTTCTCTTGAATTAAATTGATTTTCGGAGGGCAAATTCTCGATTTTTGGGTGGGGAAAATAAAATAAAAAAGTACCACATTTATGTATTTGAGCCTTAAAACATTCAATCTTCGATCCAAACTAATGTTTGCTTTTTTTTTTTCTTTTTATTCATATAATTAACAAAATTAGTTTACCGGACACAATTGGATCGGATTCACTCGGACCAAATAATAACAATGTTCGCTAATTTTTCGATGGTATGATTGCTCCTTTGGATCATGTCAAATTTTTTTTCCTCACGGTTCTTGATCTTTTCATCAATAGTTTTCGAAATGCTACCATTCCAACTTGGATTTTCCAACTCGAAGAGCTCACTTTTCTAAATGTAAGAGAGAGTGATTTTAGCGGTCCTATACCAAATAGTGGCAACATCGCCAAGCTTGAGCACATTGATCTTTCATTGAATAGATTCGATACAGCCATACCAAATTGGCTTTGCCTGTGCAAAAATCTTGAGTGTGCAAACATGGTACAAAACTTTTTGCATTGAACGATTTCTGAATCCGTAGCCAATCTAACCTCCTTAAAATTCCTCGATTTATCCAGAAATTAGCTAAAATCGCAGTACCATGTGTAATCTGCAAAACTTGGACTTATCATCTAATAAATTGGAGGGAGGGAGAAATGCAAGATATACTTGGAAGCATGCTTAACTGTGACATGGGAGCTATGAAGACGCTACAACTTCTGGGCAACCAACTTTCCTGTCACTTGCCTGATATATTTGGAAAAGACATTTTTTTTTCCAGCCATCAATTGATAGTCATCACAGTGAATTTATTGAAATAATGAGGTAATATCCCAGATGGCATATTTTTTGATAAATCCAATATTTGAAGAGAGCTTAAGTGACAGAGTTGTGGAAACAGTTTCCACCCAACTTATTTGAGCTTGAGATGAGAATTCTCAAATTTGGCAAGCGTGTTCCCAACCATTCCGGTACATCTCCAACAAATTTGTTGCAGGAAAGATCGATTTTGACTAAGTTTGAGCAATTTTGTAATGAAGAAGGTATTTGTCCAGAGTAACTGGTATTATACAACTTCAATTATGATAATGAACTAAGAAGTCCTATGGATTTTGGGATAGTGTCTGACATCTTATTGTTTCCTATATTCAAGTAGTGTAACATCTCAAACTTCATGAGACAATCTGGTATTTTTTCAGATAATTTGTTTCCTTCTAAATTGCGAACTTTGAGCAACGACGAACCACAAAGGGCTTGTGTTATCCCCCCTGAAAATGAATTGTTTTAGAGATCTAGCGATTAAATTTTTCCTACTCGAGACAGTGGGCCACTGAATCTGTTTGAACTCAAGAGTGTGTTCAGTGGAAAAGCATTTTTCAAATCAGTAATATTCTCATAAAGTTGATTATGAGAAAGATCCAGTAACACGCCAATGGAAAGGATGGTTAAGGAAAACCGTTTTTCAAATCTACAAAATTAACAATTTTTGAAGCTTCCGGGAACCATTTCATTTTGAAAGTTGGCCCGATTGTGGAGCTTAGGCACTTATCAAATACCCATATGGCTCGAGACAAAAAAGGAACACATTGAAGTTCTCGACTTTTCTAGTACTAGACTAATCTCTGATCATATTCCTAGTTTGTTTTGGTCAATTGGTGGTGTGTCACTGAGTCTTTCTCATAATCAGCTTTGTGGCAATATTATTTATTTGAAAAATAGTTTTCCCCTGAACACACTTCTTGAGTTCAAACAGATTCACTGGCCCACTGTCTTGTGTAGGAACAATTTCTTCGTTAGATCTCTCGAACTATTCATTTTCAGGAGAGATAACACAAGCCCTTTGTGGTTCGTCGTCACTCGAGGTTCTTAATTTAGAAGGAAACAAATTATCTGGAAAAATACCAGATTGTCTCATGAAGTTTGAGATGTTACGCTACTTGAATCTCGGAAACAATAAGATGTCAGGCACCATCCCAAAATTCATAGGATTTTTTAGTTCATTATCATCATTGAAGTTGTATAATAACAGTTTCTCTGGACAAATACTTTCTTCATTACAAAATTGCTCACAATTAGTCAAAATCGATATTTCCTACAACGAATTTGTTGGATATGTACCGAAATGGTTGGGAACACGCATGTCAAATTTGAGAATTCTCATCTTACGCTCAAATAAGTTGGGTCAAAAACTGCTTCCACAACTCTACCACCTGAGCTCTCTTCAAATATTGGATTTGTCAGACAATAATCTCTCTGGGATATTACATCATTGTTTCAATAATTTCACTGTGATGACTACCAATGGATGGCTGGAAAATTAAAAAAAAGGTGTCTTTGAGGTTTTCTCTTGGTATTCTTTTTTATCAGATAGCGCATTTGTCCATGTAAAAGGAAATGTATTGCATTACGACTTCACTCTTTTCTTAGTTACAAATATTGACCTATCAAAGAACAACTTTTCGGGAGAGATCCCCGAGGAGTTGACAAAGTTGGTGTTATTAAGGTCACTCAATCTGTCACAGAATCGCCTGCAAGGATCGATCCCTGAAACCATTGGTAACATGTCTCAGTTGGAATCTTTAGATTTCTCACGGAACTTTCTCTCTGGTGAAATTTCGGACAACATCTCAACTCTGTCTTCTTTGAATTTTCTGAATCTGTCTTTCAACAACTTAACATGAAGAATACCAGAAAGCACTCAACTCCAAAACCTTCCTGATTCTAGCTTCATTGGAAACAATCTAGGTGGTCTTCCGCTAAAAAGTCGTTGCAACACCGATCATGCAAATGATACCCCTAATCAAGAAAATATCAACCACAATCGCACGTCGAACTCTGAAGTTGATTGGTTTTATTCATTCTTCGCTACAGGATATGCAACAAGATTCTCAGCGATATGCATCACAATAATCTTTAACAAGACTTTTAGAGATGCATTTTTTGGCTTTTTTTCTCAAACACATGGGACAAGGTTTATGTATGGTACATGATTAGCTAAATGTTATGTATTGATCCAACTTGAGCATGGAAGTTCTGTGAATGGATGTTTGTTAAAGAATGTTTTCAAATTCACTTTCGGTGAATATTGATGTTTGATATGATTAATTACTGGGTGAATCTATACTACACCAAAAATAGATGTCACGATTTTTGTTTTATATAAGATGATCAGTCAATCGTCTCATTTGAAAACAAAAAATATAAGGTCTATCAGATCTACTACGGATGTATCATAGACTCACCCTTATTTACTATAATAAATCTTAGTATTTGGTGACATATCTTTGTAGCTCAATGCTTAGTTTCATGTGACCCGTATATATAAATAAATAAATATATATATATATATATATAAATATATATATATAATATATATATAATATATATATATATATATATAGACACACACATTAGAAGACATTTATGTTCATTGCACGTGTGGAATATACAAAGATAGAACAACATAATTTCTCATGATATATTTTGAAATTATAAAGTTATATATATAAATCACGTCATTGAAAAAGTAGCTATAAGTATTTATCGAAAGAAATTTGAGAGAGCTTAAAAAATTTCAAAAATTAATACATTAATCATCAAAATTTCATCCAAACCATAACATTTTAATAATAAATTAGCAACAAAAAAACAACTTTATTGTGAATTAATGTTAGATATTAGGGCATTCATTTTCATATATTATGAAGTATAAATATATTATTATTAATATATATGTTGGGTGAGTTTATCGCAATAAATAATAGGTCAGACTGAACGATCAAGTTGACTACTCTCCTCTGAACTCGATAAATAAATGTCGTCTCCAACTCATTTCATTGTTTTAGTGCAACTTTAACTTCAAAATAACACAATTTTGCACCAAATATAAAACTCTTATCCGACCTATCAACTCGAAAACTCAATTTTAAAAAGAATATTCCTTGTTAGGTTATTTATAATCACTATATTATTCTAAAAATTACTTAATTAAATATTACATTTAAATTTTATTAATTTATATTATTGATTTAAGTAATTGTATTATATAATTTCAAATATAAAATAATACTATTAATAATTAAATAAAAATAATATATAATTATTATTTATATATATATGAAATAACGAAATATTACAATTTTACTATTTTTTATTTATTAAAACAGTTCGTATATCGAATTGCACTACAATGTTTTTTCTTTTAAAAAACGCGATTAAACAATAAAAATTATAAAATACAACGTATATTATTATACATGGTGCGGTTCTTTCTTTTTTTTTTTTTTATACCAAAAATTGCACCAAATTGTTTCGTCTAAATTGCTTGCAATATTAAATCAATTTAAAAAATGTATTCAATTTACCTCAGCTCTCAACCATCTTCTTCTTACATACTTCAAATTATTGTCGTATTTATTAAAGTGTTTTTTTACCACAAATATTTTGATATTGATATTGTTTTATTTAGTTTTACTTTGTATGATTTGAACTTTTTCGTATCAATTTAAATATATGTTGTAATATTTACATTTTACTTGATCATTTACAAAAAAAAACCATCAAACCACCGCAATCTCTCGAAATCAATCAAAACCATAAACTAATTTTATATATAAAATCGTGATTATTTTTTAAAAAATAATAACCGATCGCACATGATAATTTAGTTTGAAATTTTTTTAAACAACCGCAAAACTACACGTTAAACACCACACAGCTCCAATTTTTGAAGGAGCATTTGGTGCAGGGTTGTTGATGCACAAATTCGGTTCATTTGGCCGGTCCAAACAAATTTTATAAAGCCCACTACGCGAAATTAGGGCAGACTCTTTATAAAATCCCCCTTTCGGTCCCGCTGTGATTCCGCCGTCGAGCAATGGCTCCTCTCCAATTTCCCTGCATTTATCTTGCCCCTCACTTTTGCTCTTCGTTTCCTAATTTTTCCGTTTGTTTTACTTTTAATCGGCGCAAGAAAATCGGTAAAATGATGAAAATCTCCAAATTTGCAGACGCAGCATTTTCCGGCGACAGCGCCGGCGGTGCGGTGAGCGGCAATTTTCCACACGAGATTTCTGATTCCAGGTTTCTTCATCCTCTTTTTCGAAATTTTCAATTTTTTTACAAATCTTTTCGTGAATTTTTTTCAAACATTCAACTTCTCCTGAATTAAATTGATTTTCGGAGGGCAAATTCTCGATTTTTTCGTGGGGAAAATGAAAAAATTACTCCATTTATGCATTTTGATCCTTAAAACATTCAATCTTCGATCCAAACTAAATGTTTGCTTTTTGTTTTTCTTCTTTTTATTCATATAATTAACCAAATTAGTTTACCGGACCCACTTGGATCGGATTCACTCGCACCAAATAATAACACCGTTGTACAACGACGATCCTATTTAATACTGATTCGATCGGATTCGGATTTACTAGATGTGTATAAACTCGGTATACCAAAAATTGTGGTATATATAACTAGGATATTGATTATATCGAAATTGTACATTATTTTTAAGATTTCGGTAGGAAGTCGAAATATACGGTTTTATATCGAATTATATATTTTAAAATTTTAATATATTGTTTTGGTATTTCAATATATACCAAATTTTCAAATTTCATGTTATTAATGTATCGAATATTAACATATCGAAAAATTCGATATTACCTTAAATTCAGTATTTTTTGGTATTATAATATCGATATATTGAAAATTTAATATTTTGTCCAAAGAGAAATATCTGTGAGTACTATTTCAAAATTTGAAATTTACATTTTTTCGGTTAATGGAAGAAGGGAGATAATAATAATAATAACTATTACATCGAAGCGCACGGTGTTTCTTTGTACAATATTTTTTTATAATTAATTGATTTATATTTAAATGAGAATCAAAATATAATTATAAGAATAAGACGAACTACAGGACAATTTAGATTAAAAAATAAATAAAAAAAGAAAGAAAAAAAGTCTAAATAAGAATTGATCCTACGATTTGATACTTAAAAATAAAAGTTTTATCTGCTGAGCCACATGAGATTTGCTTCAAAGTTTTAACATTTTATTAATATATATAATTATTAAAATAGACCATGACACCAAAAATTAGTTATTCTAAGAGTCTCATACTTAATAATGATGTGTAGATAATATTTGATTAATTTAAAACAAAAATAATATAATGTATGTAATTTTAGAAAAATATTCAACTCATAATTGGTTTAATAGATTCAAGTTTAAAATAAGTTTTGGCACAAGCTAGTAGTCCCACAGGGACTACCAATTCTCTACATCCCAAGTTTTTGGGCTCTAGTAGCATAAGAGAATATTTTTAAAGACCAAAGAGGCGACGACGATCGGTAGTTGGTCCGAGTCCACAATGTGACGAAGACACGGACCAGACTCGTACAGGAGGCAGTGGTGAAGACGGAGCAATGCTGCGTAGAGGAGGTAGAAAGACCACGAGTCGTAAAGTATCTTTTCTTGGAGAAGAGAGGCATTGAAATTATCTAGGGGATGGATTTTATTGATGTTCTGATTTTACTACTAAAAAACCATTGAAATGTGGAATCCAATGGTTTACTGATAAATGGATGAAGCTTTTCAATATCGATAACCGACTTAAAAATTAAACTTCGAAAAGAAAAATAAGTTTTTGATCATTTCAACTCATGGAACATTTGGATATATGAATTTGAAATCCAATAATTTTGAGTATAATTTTATAATTAACATTAAATTTTCTATTAATAATATCAAATCTAGTAAATTTAAATGATAATTTTATTGTATGAATTTGAAATATATCTTAATTAATATAAAATATTATATGAACATGTAAATATGGATCTACAAGATGAATTTTATTATACGATTTTATTTCTTTAAACTATAAAAATATATTTTAATACTTTTGAAATTCATAGATTCAAAAGAAAAATGTGCTTTTGATCATTTCAACTTTGAATTTATGAATTTGAAATCCATGAATTTTGAGTATAATTTTATAATTAACAATAAAATAATAAATCAAAATTTTAATTTTCATCATACTTATATATGTATTAGTAATACAAAATATAATAAATTTAAATGATAATTTTATTGTATCAACTTGAAATATATCTTATTTAATATAAAATATTATATGAACATGTAAATATGGAATTACGAGATGAATTTTATTTTATGGTTTTATTTTTCTAAACTACAAAAATATATCATTGCACAAAAGATCATTGAGGTACAAATATTGGCATTATTACTGAATAAAAACCAGAATTAAATAACACAAATTTTCAAATAATAAATCATTGCACAAAGATCATTGAGGTACAAAATTTATAAAGAAAACTAATTTTATTTTCTTTAGGGTTATGACAGCATAACTTATCCAAAAAATCAATAAAAAAATATAAATTGTGTGCTTTGGACCCTTTTTTTGTTATCTACACAACAAATCACCCTCCATGTACTTCAAACCTTTTTCTTTTCCACTATACCTGGACGAATTTACACCAAAACCTATCCGTTGTAGGAGTTTCCCAAGTAACTTTTCGACGTATAATCTCTCGAAACAACCAAATGTTTCAACGTATTTAGTCACAGTTCAACCCGCACACTTCTAAAATGATCCCATCTCTCGACACGAACGGGTTGATTCGTACCCATAATAACGAGAATATAGAAGCAAGAAGAATAGACCATACCACGATAATGGTGGGAACCCTGTCTTGTTTTCCCATAAAACCTTTGAGGAAAGGGTATAAATGGAGAATGACCCAAATGGCGAAGAAAAGTCTTCCGAATAGTGGGCCCCATGACTCGTAACCGTTGCTAATGGCATCTGAAATCCCAACTATGACCCCAATGATGTTGATGATCATCAGTGTCAGAGGAGGGATCAACAAAGATGTCCATTTGAAGAGGTAAAGCTCGGAAAAATCTCCATCATCGGCTGCTTTGGATGTGACGGTGAAGTTAGTGTTTACACCGGCCAAGACCTTGAGAAGCCCTTGGATTAGAGCGAAGAAATGGGATGAGACGCCACCGATTACCCAAAACTGCTCGTTTCTCCACAGGTCATCGATTGCTACACGCCCCCATTGCATTTCTAGGACACTGGTTACAGCAATTGATAAAAAGAGCGCCATGAAAATTATGCTGGCATAGTTGCTGATCTGTTGATGAAACAAGAAATATGTTTAGCTAAAATGCCATGTATAGCAAGAAAGAAATGGGACTCTCCAACTGTAGTAATGAAAACAGAGCTTAACTCTTGATAGGGTCTTACCTCAGGGACAATGAATTTTCCAGTAAGGAGGCAAACTGCTGGTAAGGTACAATAAGCAATCAATGGAATGGATGTCAATGGATAGACGACTGAGTTTATGTATGAAAATCTCTCGAGAGGTTTTAGACCACACCCGTATCCATACCAAATAGGACAGTGTCTGCTCAACAAAATTTCAACCGATCCCAAAGCCCATCGAAGAACTTGGTGCAATCGATCAGAAAGATTGATTGGAGCCGACCCTTTGAATGCAGGTCTTTTGGGTATGCAGTACACAGATCTCCAACCATGACAGTGCATCTTAAAACCAGTTAAGATATCTTCAGTAACAGAACCGTAAATCCATCCGACCTGATTGCACAGTTAGCAGGAACTCATTATGTAAAATCTCGTATATATGGGCCCTTTGGAGTAACAAAAGAACTTTAACCAAGATCTGGATGCATACCTCTCTTCCCCATTCTGTTTTATCTTCATAGCCACAACTAATGACGTGAATAGATTCTTTCAAGAGTGATGCAGATGTTGCCTCCGAGGGGATGCCACCTTCTTCTAGAAGTGTTGAAGCTATGAAAACCGGTGATTGTCCAAATTTTTTCTCTAACTTTACCTGGGGCATGAGGGTTGATTTTTCACCATCAATTCCTGCCAAAAACAAGAACCCAATTACAAGAAGAAGAAAGCTCACATTTTTAGATTCAAAGATGCGTTTTTGTATATGTGCAATACTTTGCTTTCATATTTTGTTACACACCTTTGACTCCTTCCTCGATATTTTCGAGAGAATGAATCTGGGATGAACCTTCCCTGCTCTTCATATTTTTCTTGTTATCCTTTGATTTCCCTTTCTTATTCTTCTTTCTTGATCCACAACAGCAGCAACACCATTTTGGCCAACAATTGCATGTTTTGCCAGGAGGTTTTGCCTTCTTAGGGGCATCATATCCATAAAGGGCTTGCCTTCGAAAGACGCATCCAGTTCCAACGTAAATTGGACCTTGGATCCCATCAAGCCCTTTCATATTTATCTGTTGGAAATCAGGATGGCATTAGTCTCATACAAATTCGTAACTTGTAATATGAACACCGAAAAGGACTATACATACATCAAAAAAGACAACGTTGCGATTTGAATATCTATCATGCCGATCAATTCCATCGAATCTTTGAGGAAATTGGACGTAGCATATTTTCTTTCCAGCTTGAGGATCCATCATAAAACACATAGCTTCTCTAAGAGCCTTGCTGTTATTTATATAGTGATCGCAATCCACGTTAAGTAGGTATGGTGCATTTGATATGACAGCTGACACCCGTATCTAAAATTACAAAATGTAAAGAATAACGAAAATAATAAATTGAATAGCTAATTACATGAACTCGTATTAAAGAAGAATGAGAGTTACCAAAGCATTCATAGCACCGGCTTTTTTGTGGTGATCAAATCCTGGCCTTTTCTCACGAGAAACGTATACAAGACGAGGCAGCTCATTCCCTTCAATATCCCGGATGCCATTTTGACCCAAAAACACCTATTAAACAAAATGGTGGTCACAAACTAATTTATTTTATCTGCACTATTATGATAATCAGGGTACAAATGAAGAGCATGTTCACAATACCTGGATCATTCCAGGATGATCCCTGACATAATTTCCTGGCCAGGGAGTTCCATCCTGCATCGTCCAACCATCCTCGGGAACTTTCTGCGCCATTGCAACCAATCCATTTATTCGAACTTTAAACTCTTCGTACTCTCTCTGCAAGATAACAGTTGCAGCAGACTATTTCAGTGATCGAGGTTTAACCCCAAACAGAACTTACTCAAAGAATGGCTAGATTATGTTGGTGTTCGAGTAACTAGAACCAAGTACGGTTATGTTTGATGGAAATTGTAATTTGCAAATACTAGAGGGAAAAAGTACAACACCTTCATTGCACGACGTTCCCTCACGAATGTTGGTTCAACCTTGTCTCTCAAATAGTCAATTTTTTGAGTAAAGTACCATTCAGGAGCCCGGGGTTCAATGCTGAATTTCTTGCAGAATGGGACCCATTTTCGGGCAAACTCAGATGTCTCAGAAAGAGCTTCAAAAGTGAGCATTGCAGCACCATCATCTGAGACGTAGCACGTAACCTTGTCGATCGGATAATCCACGGAAAGTATGGAAAGAACAGTGTTTGCAGTAATTAGTGGAGGCTCTTTTGAGGGATCCACCGTACTCACAAATATGTCAACAGAAGATAGCTCGGAGGGCTTTCCTTCTTTCTCATACCTTACACAGAATTTCAATCATACCAACTTGAGATCAGAAGAGGTATGAGATATAGATATAGCTCGATTTTGGACACAAGTATTTAGCTCAAAAGATCACTTTATTTACAACGATTTTATCAACAAAGAATTAGAAGCAGTTTAGTATACGGTTATAATAGTCAAATGGTTCTTTTTTACATAGAATATGAAGCAGAAACCTTACGAGAACTTCAATCACATCAACCCAAGATAAGAGGGATGCATTACAAATACTGAAAAACAACTAAAGAAAAAATACAGCGACCAAATATACCTTAGAGATAGTCTGTCAAGGTAAGTTTCTCGTTCAATTGGGAACCATTTCGGAAACTGATCGAATATCCATGACACCGCGAACCATATCTCACATATAACCGATGTCAGCCATAATCCATATGCATCATTAACAGGGTGGCGAATTCTGTAGTGAAAGAACAACCCGAGAATTGCCATTCGAAGCACAATGACTATTCTGTAAGGGCTTATCTTGCTTGAAGAAATTGGTAACTTCCTAGAAAGTGGTTGCCTCCCTTCATCCATCCTGCAAATAGAGACAGGGGAATTTAGTACCATACTATTAAAGAACGACATGATTAAATAAAAAGTCTATAAAACTAGTTTTACATCCTTGAATTGCAAAAGGTTACACACTAGTTAACTACAAATTCCAACAAACAAACGAATAGATACAAAAGTTACAAGACAAAATTACTCAAATTCTACGTAATTTTCTAAGGAAAAAAAGTTTGCTGAACCACCAAAACCACTAAGTTGCCATAAGTGGTATTACTAATTACAAAATATGAAAAATGGAACTGAAATAATGGACCTACTTGGGTAAATCAGGATCATCTCCTTGATGCTCAACCATTTGAAGTCTATCATTTTGCTTTTTCTTCCACTCCTCCATTCTTTCCTTCCAAGCAATAGTACCATAGCCATATACAGCTAAGTCTTTCTTAGGATCCATTGGCCGTGGCTGCACTGCAATGCCCATAGGGGAATAACACTTCTAAGTTCTAACGAAGAAAAATAACTATAAACATACATACTGTCGAACTTACAGAACTTACAGGACATGGAAGAATCTGTAAAGGGCGTTTCATGACCCATAAAGGAAGGGATAATTAGAGCATGTTTATCAGCCGAAATGGTATCATCCTACATCAAGACTCAATATTTCAGAAAGATTTGCAAACCGAAACAACATTAACAAATACACGAAAACAAATGATCTAGAAAAGCTGTTGAGGCCTAAATACCTCTTGGCCATAAGTAAGCAGAGGGATTTCGGAGATAACATGAGAAGGGTGCGTGTCTGAAGAATCGGTAATTCCGGAAGCACTCCGGCAGATGTTATTGCGACCGTAAATTCCAGATCCCGAAAATTGCAAAGGATCTTTCCTTTCAAATTCATTCTCCAAATCATCAAATTCATCTTCATCTTCATCTCCATCAACCCTCGGACTCCCTGAAAATTTGAAGTGGCTTATGAATTAAACTATAGCCAAAAGCAACCAAACAGACTAGTTGGGAGCAACTATTTCCCTTGCCATCATATGTTAGTTAGCACCCGCATAAGATGTATTTTTTAAAAGGTTTGGATTGTAATAAGCGACAAAAATAATAGATCTAAATTAAGTAAAACAGAGATCACCCCCTCTAAAAAACCAGTTTCACCCATGCATTAAATTACGTCTCATGGTCAGTCAACTGAATTCTATAAAGCAGTAATATTTGAGAGTTACTAAAGAAAAACTAGTAAATAACAAGAATTAATTACCTTTAATGCGCTTGTATCTGGTTCTGCATTGAGGACAAGCTTGGTTACCTTCCCTTCTTTCGTATTCATAGCAAGGTCTACAAACAGGGAAAGCACATTCATTGCAGGCAACAAAAGGTTCCCCATCCACAGTAAATTCAATCTCATCTCCACAAATCTGACATTTCTGTCCGGTCAATTCTTGGACGGAAGTCACCTAAAGTTAGAACAATTAACTGATTAAGGCATCATGTCAAGAAATTTCAAGATTTACAGTTAATGAAACTCAGTTTGAAGCACAGTAATGGGAGATTAAAGAGGTCTTGAATCAAGAAAAGTTGAACAGAAGCAAAAAATTAAAAAGAAAAAAAAAACCAAGTCAAGAAAGCAAGTCATTAGATATTGCAGAAATTGCATCAAGATTAACGAAAATAATGGCAATCTTTTTAGGGAAAAATACAAGTGGAAATGATGCAGGTTTCCATCATCAAACTGCAATATTTTCAAGAAATTCGGAAGATCTGAGCTTCCACACACCAAAATGGCAAGAACACAGATATATCGAAGCTAAAGCAGAACTTTCTTCACCCCTAAAAAACATATAAACTGAAGTGGACCAAAGTGATGAAACAGAAATTTGATCACAAACACTTAAAAATAGTCAAATTTCATCAAAATACCAACACGATTACACAATTCTCGGTCTCTCACCTTTCCAATTTCATCAGCATTGATAAGTACAAATTCATTCCTGTTGTGTGAACCAGCCACAAGCCTTCCTGTGGCCATCCCAACAAATAAAAAAGCACTCCTCTTCCCCTCACACACAATCACAGCACCTCTTTTACAACCGACAAACAAAAGAGACAGCTACAATTACGCAATATCAATGAAAGCCCATTTTCAGACATCAAATAAAGACAGAAAAAAAAAAAAGAAAAGGAAACAATCAAAGCCCCCCTCCGATTAAATAATCCAGTGAAAATGAAACGTCAACACACATTAAAGAAAACAAAATATCAATGCATTTGGCCAAAAGAAATGTGGGTTTTTTTGTAAAGAAATGTGGTTTTTTTGTAAATATATATTATTCTTCTCTTGAGAGAAAAACCCCGATAATGATAAAAAAACAAAAGGGTGTCCTTGTGGTGAGCTGGGGAAAAGCTGTAGTGTGTAGATCAGAGAATCATTTGCCACGGGGGTTGAAGAAGAGATCGACAAAGACAGAATTGGGTGAAACTTTATTCTTTTAAGAGAATTATTTGAAGATTCAACGCAGTAAAAATCTATAAATATTCTTGATGGATTTGATCAAAATATGTAAAGATTTGTATCTGTCTGGTTAGTGAATACTAAAACTGAGAGTGAGAATCCGAAATCTTAATTACTTAATTTATTTATATATCATCAAGATTTCTTGATATCCTTTTGTTTCATTATATTATGGTCAATAAAAAATATTTTTTTTTATGTTAAAACTATTATTTTTACTATAAATATTTGACGTCTCAGATTCGACGACTCTTTCTATTAAGACGAGTCTTTCTAACATGTTTATCTTTCTAGCGTACTTACAGGCTTAACTTTAGAGTTTTTATGTATTTAACTCCCGAAAAGAATATGCACATTTTTATATGAGTTGTACATAACAAATATTTCAAGTTCTTTTAATAGTTTTAGAATCTCTTTTATTACAGTGTAGGATCGGTTCATTTATGTTTCATTCGCCTCGAAACTTTTCAAGAGCCGTTCTTCGGCCCCGGACATCACAAATATAGATCGAATTGAGTTGTCTCATTGATAAAAATTTGTGAGACCGTATGATAAGATACCTACTCTAAATAAATTTGAAGTTTTTATAAAATAAATTACTAGTATCTATGAGCAACACGTGTATATGCATGCATATACGTTAAATTTAGTATATAATAAAAATTTAAATACACTAATTTGTTTTATAAAATATAATAAAGTATTATAATTTTTATAATATATTATGTTTGATTTTTTATTTATTTTATTTTTATAAAAATAATGGTATTTTGACCGGTGTTTAACCTAGCAAAAGCGAGTGTTTGCCCAGCAGAAAATTTTTTTAGTGATATAATTTTATCGGTAGATTTTTTTTTGTATTAAAATAAATTAAAATCATTATATTCTGTTCACCTGAAAATATTGTTTAAACTTTTGTTTATGACAAAAACTTGTGTGAGACTGTTTCACGGGTTGTATTTGTGAGACGAATCTCTTATTTGGGTCATCTATGAAAAAATATTATTTTTTATGCTAAGAGTATTAATTTTTATTGTGAATATGAGTAGGGTTGACCCGTCTCATAGATTAAGATCTATGAGACGATTAATCTATGAGACGGTCTCACATGAAACCCACTATTTGTTTATTTGATTCTGAAATCCAGATCTGCGATTTTTTGAATTTGAGAAAATACACCTTACCTATACGAAAAATTGTCACTTCAATGAGATAATTGTTAATTAGTTAAAAATTTTACTTTGTTCATTTGGCTAAAATAGAACTCATTGGTACAATAATTGTTAAATCAATCGAAACGTGTTATTTGAAATGCTATACAATTTAAAATATTTAAGTTGCATCGTTACCACCAGATATAATTTTTGGTAAAGCGACATGCACTCGGTCCTACGATTAATATCAGAGCTAAAATCACGGGGTTGATTCTCATTGATAAAGATTGTGTATGTATGTGTGTGTATATCAATTATGAAATTCTGCCCTCCGGTTAGACTTACCATTGAGGTGATACTCATATATTGAACGTAACGAAACATCATTTCGGTATGGGCATTGAGGTGGAGCGCGCTTTGTAAGCAAGTATATATATGTGTTTATTGTTGGTATTCCGATTCGACCAATGCTATTTTAATAAATTTGAATATAAAAGACGAAATTGCAGTATTTAATTGGAATATATTGGTCAGAAAACCAAGACTTTAATGAAATTGTGGCACAGTGGAGAGGTAAATATTACAAAGATTCTTTTCATTTGACCTACAATACAACTTCAGACAAAAGCTAAAGGACGAAAGTTAAACCATTATTTTAAATTTTTTTAAAAAATATCATATTATCTCTTATGAATCCGTGTTTGGGTGCGCTTTAGGTAAACCTTCGGGCTAAAACAGTAGCATGCAAACAACGTTTTCAGATAAACTAACATTAAGTAAATTATATATACAGACTCATTCGATAAAATATTGATACAATGATCAAATCATTATAATTATCAAGCGATCTCCACCGACTCGGACAGTCCTCAAACACCTATGTATGCTTATATAATTATTGTTATTGATTGGTCATTATTTTACCAATGTCTCCCATTTTTAAATTAGATCCGACACTGGTTGAGGTATCAATATCTCTGAATTTACAGCCCCTTGGCACCTTGAATTGCGGTGTGTGGCCAATTAAAAAAAAATTCAAGATTGCTTTGTTTATTAATTTTATTATATATATAAACTTTATTTTTGTTCATTTATGTTATAATTTTTTTTCCGATTTTGGTTTTCTGTTTTATTGAATTTAAGTTTTAGTCATACATCTTTTATTGTTTGGCGATTTTAGTTTTTTTCATCTGGAGTGCTGATGTGCACTACACATTTCAGCTCCGCGTTGATGTCACATCAACGTTACGTAAGAAAAAGACTAAAATTATCACACACAAAAACAAATAATAACAGGATAAAACTGAAGTTTGACAGCAAAGTAGGAACATATATTGAACTAATTGTACAGCTAATAATGTCCTCGGATATTCAATTCATTCCATCATATTAGAAAAAAAGATATAAATAAAATGGAACGGAAATTTCAAACTCTCAATTCAAATATTATTTCCAATGTGATTTTGTATTCATATAATAAAAAAATATATTACACATATATGATCGACTATTTATCGCTTTACCAAAACATTAAATCTGTTAATGGATAAAAACTCAAACGATCATGTTTTTATTGATCTCGACATAATCAATTATTGCACCCAACAACGTATTCGTAAAAATATATTTATAAATCAATATAAAGAATATCTATAATATATTACTTTGTGTATAAATTGCTTGAAGGGCCAGTCATGTCTCTTGTCTTAGCCCCACAGACGTGCATTGTGCAGGCATACCGCCTTTGCATTTAGTGTATTGACCTTATGATTATCTCTCCATTTTTGCCATGGCTTCATCAACACGCATTTCCAAGTCTAGAAAGCCTATTAAATGTTGAATTCACGTAAAAGAAAAGCAATAGCAATTCATTATTTTTATTTTTATTTTTATTTTTATTTTTTTTAAAAAAAGAACGAAATTTTTTCGTATTTTTTTCGGAAAATTCTAATTTTCGATCCGAACCCATCCGGTTGATCTTCATGTTACAAATCTTGGGTACGCTTTAGGGTTTATTCATATTTTTACAAATTTATTATTGATAAAAAATATAATCAACGACCAATTCATACGATTATCTAGGCACATATATAGATTTTTCAATTAAATTCGTTATTTTTTTAAAAAAAATAATTGTGCATATTAATTAGTGATGGCTAAAATAAAAAAAAAGATATATATATATATATATATATATATATATATTATATTTATTTTATGAATTCAAAAAAAATTTAGACATAAACTATAATTTTTGGTGAAATAATAAACGGTTAATTATGTAGTAGCTTTGTTGCAAATGTACTAATGCTCAATCAAAATCAATCAAAAAAATATTACTTGTATATGTAGCGACTCGTGATTCGGACAAATGTGATACATATTAACTTTATAAATAAATGTGAAAAAATTGCACAACTATTTTAAGAGCAAAAATTTTTGTTGTGAGAAAGTCTCACGCGTTAATTTTGTGAAGCGGATCTTCTATTTGGGATCACTCATGAAAAAAAATTATTTATTATTGTAAATATGAACAAAATGACTCGTCTCATGAACAAAGATCTGCGAGATCGTTTTAAAAGAGACCTACTATTTTAAGAGAGGGAAACAAAAATAATAATTCTTGAAATTGATATGGTTGGTTGGTATATTATATACATAAAACTCATATGAGAACATCTCATGAGTCAATTTTGTGAGATTGATCTCCTACCCGAGCCAAATATTGAAAAAATATTATTTTTTATGTCAAAAGTATTACGTTTTACTATAAATATGGATATACATTTTATGTGGAGTAGCTCTCTTGTGAGACGGTCTTACAAATCTTTATCTGTGAGACGGGTCAGCCCTATCGATATTCACAATAAAAAGTAATACTCTTAGCATAAAAGGTAATATTTTTTCATGGATGACCCAAATAAGCTATCCGTCTCACAAAATACGACCCGTGAGACCGTCTCACACAAGTTTTTGCCTTTTAATTAAAAAATATCTTTGTGATATTTCAAAGGATCCATATTCGTAAAACATGACAAAAAAACATGTTTTAACCACTTTTCATGGTTTCTTATTGTCAAACACATTGATGTGGTGGCTTCGTGCTTTACCACACAAATTATACATTTTTAATTACTTCTAATTTTGTTACAAAAAGATATGGATTTAATTGACCAAATGGATTAATAATTCATATTGGCTCCGACTAATAATAATGATAATGATGATTGGTAGGTGAATGGACAATGAGGTAGTAATTCATTATATTGTACATGACCATTCTTCAGATTATTTGGTTTATTTTAATTTTTCTGAATAAAAAAATAAAGATAGATGTGTATAAGAATATTAACGATGAAAAATAATAATCCTTTTTTTTACTCTGGAGTTGGGAAGCTGAATTTGTTACAATTAAATTTCGAATATGAGAAATCAACCAAATTAAAACTTAATATTTGATATCAGATCAGTTATAAGTAATATGTAAAGTAACACAACTTTTAAATTCATATGAATTTCTTATTCACCTATAATACTTTGTGCAATTATAGTAAATATTTTTTTTTATTATTATCATTAGTAATTATAAAATTGTTTGCATGTTTCTTTTATAAAAGGTGGCCCTTATTGTCTTCATCATTAAGATTTAATTAATGATTAAATCAACAAAACTCTCACTAACTAAACACATGAATAAATTTTTCTTATATTAATGAAAGTTTGTTTGACTAAACCTATTATTTATGTTATTGGGTCGCGATATTGTTTATGCTAAGAGAACAAACGAAATTAGATTTTCGATCTGTGGTATGATTTAAATAATTTGAATTGTATTGTTATCATCATCTACAATATATACAATATATTAAAGTTAAACTCTGTTTATTAACTAACTTTAGTATGATGATATTTTTTTTATAATTATCAAAACACCTTTTAATCATCCAATTATACATACTACATTTTACTTTACATTCAATTTTCTCTCTTGTAATTTCAATTTTTAAAAAATTAATAACTTTCATTTAATTTTTTTTATAAAAAAACTACTTTATTATCTAATTTTTCTGCAGGACACACGTATCGCGTGTGCCATGATCCGTTACTTTTTATTGAAGATGCAAGAGCTGATTATGACTTTCAAATATTTGAAGTGTCATTAATATGTTAGATTATGACTTTTTACTGCTAATATAATATAATCTAATCTATTTTATTAGTTAATATAATAATTGCGTTAAACTAAATTTGTTTTTGTTTATATTGTCCTTGTATTCTAAATTGTCTTTTATTAGTTGTGTTAAGTTAAATTTGTGTTCTTTAATTTATGTTATAAAGTTAAATTTCATATTATCGGTGTATTTTATTTTTTTTTGTCTTTTACTAATTGTGTTATTAATTAAATATGTGTTTTGACAATATTGCCCTTGTATTCTAGATTTTGTCTTTTATTAATTGTGTTCCAATTGTTAAAGTTGATGCTCTAACCTTTGTTGGTATCAATTTCGAGTCTCGTTGATTGCGAGTAATTTTTTTAATTTATTTAGATATATTTAGTTGTTTCTTTATATTTTATTTGCCCGTAATAAGCAAGTCTTGAGTCCTAAACTGGTAAGTTGAACTGGTCTTGAACTGGTGAGGTGAAATCAGTTGATTCGTCAGCTGAACTGGTTTCACTTATTCAGTTGAACTGGTTAGTTGGGCTCTTCATCAGTTGAACACTTCATCAGCTGGCCGGATTTCTGAAGGTCTTCTGCTGAATCTCCTATCAACTGGACAATCAGTTGAACTGATTTTGATACTTCAGTTGTACTAGTTCAGTTCGATCAATCAGTTGACACTTTCAATTTACTTCTCGATAGTTTCAGTTTTGGTTTGATAACTGATCAGTTCGAGTCTTGATCAGTTTCTGTTTCTGCGCACTTGGGATAATATCATTAGTAACAAAATAACAAGTTTTGTTAATATCAAAATCAAGTAAGATTGTGAACATGAAATGTTCCAACACTATTTCTATCACACTATTACTTTCAATTAGAATATCATCCATGTACAACGCAAGGTACACATAGTTCTTATCTTTCTACCTTTTGTGATATAAACAACTATCATAACAGCTTCTTAGATATCCATTGTTGACCATAAAACAGTCAAATCTCAAATACCATTTTCTCAATAATTGTTTCAGCCCATATAAGTATCTTTTGAGAAGACATGTGTAATGCCCGAGATTTTATATCATGTTAAGTTGAGATTATTGATTTTGAAGTGATGTGATTTCAGACGGATCATTCCGAGATCAGATTGGGCAAGGCATATGAATTATGCAATTTTTGGATAGAATTATTGGCGCCCGAGCGGTGGAAAATGACCGTCCGAGCGCCAATGTTCGACAAGGATAGTTCATGGACAGAGAGTCTGGCGCCCGAGCGCCAGTGTTCAATAAGGATATGTCTCGGACAGAACATCTCGCGCCCGAGCTGTAAATTGCAACCGCCCGAGCGCCGAAACGGAAATACAGAGGAAAGCTTAACTTCTTGATACTAGAATTCGATTTGCGAGAAATCCATCCGTCGGAATTTCAATCCGACTTCAGTACAGTGATCCTCTCGTTACAGGCTTGGACAGGACGTAAGTTTTATTACGTTTTGTTATGTTTTGAAATTTTGATATTGAAGGAATCAGATATAATTCATATATGGTGTTCTCGATATGTTAGACATGGTATAATTGAAACCAGATTGAAGAACGGATACCGTATGAAATTGTTATGATTTTCAGAGTTGATTTGATTGAGATTGATATCAGATTTGTATCGTTATTGATTATGAGTTGTTGGAATTGATATCTGACTGACATGTATTGCTGGGTATATTGAGATTGTACAGTTATGCTGTTGAAACAGAATTTGATTTAGTTCTGATTATATTCAGTATTGATTTGAGTTGTATATTGATACGATACCTCGATATTGTCCTTGCCAGATTGAGTATTGACAGGCATTGAATCCGAGACTTTGACAGAGTCAGATTGAAAGAAAGAAAGGTATAAATCAATGTTGATCCGGGATTGCACAACTCGAGTTTGATTTAACTTGAGTTTTCCAAAATCACATACTGAATTATCATTGCCTTGATATGTTGCAATGTTTGAGATTCAGATGCTTAGTCTATTGATTTATAGCAGAGCATGTATTGAGTTATGGGCTGATGTGCCAAGTCTTCGGCTGAGTCGCCAAGACACTGGATATTTGGTTTATATCGATGTATCTTAGGAGTTGATTCATTCCTATCGCTGAAATTCGGTATATCGTACCAATGTCCAGGAACCGGGATCCCTAGATTAGAGATGAGTCGAGTCTGAGATGACGAGTTCAGAGTTTATTTACAGCTTTATATCGATACATGTTTTTCTGATTTGATACATGCTATTGATATCTGTTTCATGCTTTTATATCTGTTTATATGATTGCATGTATACATTGTTTTTACTGGGATGTATTTCTCATCGGAGTTATCCGGCTGTTGTCTTGTTTGTATGTGTGCATGACAACAGGTGGGGCAGGATCAGGATCAGGAAGAGGATGAGAGATTCAGAAATAGCGTGGAGATCCGGACTTAGAGTAGATTGATTTTCAGTACTTGATATAGCAACTGAACTCTAGTTTGAGATGAATAAATGTTGTACAAGACTTGTACTTTTATATTGACATATATATCAGATCGAGTAAATTACGTTTCCGTACTTGTATTTTAAAAAAAAAAATTATGTCCCACATTTTTTAATTGTTATATTGATTCTTAATAATGATTAAGAAGACGAATTAGGTTCGGATCCCCACAGCATGTGGTATCAGAGCAGTAGGTTCCTTAGACTGAGATAGGAGCTAATGAGTGGGGTAGAATGAGTTTTCTTTCCTTGCTTTTGAATGCTAGCATGCTTTACTGCTTTATATAATACATGTTTACTTGATTATCTGATTGATTGGTAACGTGTATTATTGAGAATGAATCAGAACCGATTCTTGATCAGCAGTAAGATGATCAGAGGAGGACTGAAACATGTTTGTTGTATTCGGTTGCTAACCCTTTTGGTAATCAGATATGCCTCCTCGAAGAGTACCAGAACAGGGTAGTACTTCTGCTAATCCGATAGATGTGACAACAACGCCGATGGAAACGTTACTGAAGAGGTTTCAGTCGTTTAAACCGCCAACCTTGAAGGGAACAGAGACTTCTGTTGAATGTGAGTGTTGGTTGGATGATATTGAGATGTTATTTGATTCCTTGGATTACACAGATGAGCGTCGAGTCCGATTGATAGGACACCAGTTGCATGATGTTGCAAAGAACTGGTGGATTACAACAAAGAGAGCGTTGGAGCATCGAGGTACGACTATTACTTGGAATGTATTTAAAGCTGAGTTTTATCAGAGATTTTTCCCCGTGTCGTACAGGAAAGACAAAGGGGCAGAGTTTGCCAATCTGAGACAGGGTCAGTTGAACATAGAGGAATATGTGGCCAAGTTCTCTATTTTGTTGAGATTTGCTCCACATGTGGCTGAGAATGACGAAGCCATTGCCGATCAGTTTATCAATGGATTGAACCCCGAGATCTTTACATTGGTGAACATCGGGCGATCGAATAACTTTGCTGATGCCCTGAATCGAGCCAAAGGAGCTGAAGCTGGTCTGATTAGACAGAAAGGAGCTTCGTATGTTCCTCCAGCACCGAGACCACATCAACCTCCTCCTAGATTTGAGAGTGGTAGCGGCAGTAGTGGAAAGAAAGATTTCTTGAAAGTCCGAGGAAAACAGTTCAAGAAGTCAGGAAGCAGTTCATCTAGCTCCGGTGGTTCTCGACAGAGCCAAAGTTATACTGGGGTTTATTGCAGGACTTGTGGAGGGAAACATTCCACAGAGCAATGCCAATGAGTATTTGGTAGTTGCCATATCTGCAGACAGCAGGGACATTTTGCAAGAGTATGTCTACAGAGAAGTTCTCAAAGATCCCAGGGAGCGGAGTCATCTGGATCAGTGGCTCAGACAGATAGACGATCATCTGTTGTTCATTCTTTCCAACCACCACCGACTACTACTCCGTCACAGCAGAGGCCAGGAGGAATCCAGACAGTTAGCCAGCCTCCTAGACAGCAGGCCGGAGTATTTGCTTTGACAGAGGAGCAGACTCAGGAAGCACCATATGATGTTGTCGCGGGTAACTGTTCTTTATGTGGTTATCCTGCTTATGTATTGATTGATACGGGTGCTTCTCATACATTTATTTCTGAGAGATTTGCATTGAGTCATGCATTGCCTGTTGAGTTATTATCGTCTAGTAGTGTCTGTCTCTTCTCCTTTGGGGACATGTTTGATATCAGTGAAATCTGTGAAACATTGTGTACTACAGTATGACGGACATGAGATTGAGTTAGATTGTATCGTACTTGAGTTGTCTGATTTTGACTGTATTATCGGTATTGATATGCTGACCAAGTACAGAGCTACTGTTGATTGTTTCCACAAGATTGTGAGATTCAGACCGGATATGGCTGATGAGTGGAAATTCTACGGTAAGGGTTCTAGATCTAGAATTCCTTTGATATCCGTATTATCTATGACTCGATTATTGCAGAAAGGAGCAGAGGGGTTCCTTGTATATTCAGTTGACTTACTGAAATCGAGCCCATCATTGGCTGATTTGCCAGTGGTTTGTGAGTTTGCTGATGTCTTCCCAGATGAGATTCCGGGTTTGCCTCCGATACGAGAGATAGACTTCAGCATTGAGTTGATGCCAGGTACAATTCCGATTTCTAGAGCTCCGTACAGAATGGCACCGATTGAATTGAAAGAATTGAAAGAGCAGTTAGAAGATTTACTGGCCAAGGGAAACATCAGACCGAGTGTTTCTCCTTGGGGTGCTCCAGTACTGTTTGTCAGAAAGAAAGACGGTTCTATGAGACTCTGTATTGATTACCGGCAACTGAAAAAGGCTACGGTAAAGAACAAATACCCTTTGACTCGTATCGATGATTTATTTGATCAGTTGCAGGGTTCTTCTGTATATTCCAAGATCGATATGAGATCTGGATATCATCAGCTGAGAGTCAGAGATTCTGATATCTCG
This sequence comes from Primulina tabacum, assembly GCF_025594145.1. Classification (NCBI taxonomy): domain Eukaryota; kingdom Viridiplantae; phylum Streptophyta; class Magnoliopsida; order Lamiales; family Gesneriaceae; genus Primulina; species Primulina tabacum. The sequence continues at coordinate 2,442,737 of NC_134561.1, read as the reverse complement.
AAGACAAGCGTTCAGAACCAGGTATGGACATTATGAGTTTATTGTCATGCCGTTTGGGTTAACGAATGCTCCAGCTGTATTTATGGGTCTGATGAATCGAGTATTCCAGAGATATCTTGATGATTTTGTTATTATATTCATTGATGACATTCTTATATATTCAAAGAATATGATTGATCATGCTGAGCATTTGAGAATTGTATTGAGAACTCTGAGAGCTGAGAAATTATATGCTAAACTGTTGAAATGTGAATTCTGGTTGAGACAGGTTGTATTTCTGGGTCACATTATATCTGGAGATGTGATTTCTGTTGATACTAGTAAGGTTGAGGCTGTGATCAGTTGGCCTAGACCGACTTCTGTACCAGAGATACGCAGTTTTATGGGTTTGGCAGGATATTATCGTCGATTCATTAAAGATTTCTCGAGTATTGCTAAACCTATTACTCAGTTGACTCAGAAGAATGCACCATTTGTTTGGTCAGAAGACTGTGAGTCCAGTTTTCTTGAGTTGAAGAAGAGACTGACCAGTGCTCCGATCTTGACTATTACATCAGGTACTGGTGCTTTCGTTGTATATTGTGATGCTTCTCACAGAGGGTTGAGTTGTGTTCTGATGCAGCGAGGACATGTTATCGCTTATACTTCGAGACAGTTGAAGCCACATGAATATAGTTACCCAATTCACGATCTTGAATTGGCGGCCATTGTATTTGCACTGAAGATATGGCGATATTACCTATATGGGAAGAAGTTTGAAATTTATTCTGATCATAAAAGCTTGAAATATCTGTTTTCACAGTCAGAATTGAATATGAGGCAGCGAAGATGGCTTGATTTATTGAAAGACTTTGATTGTGAAATCAAGTACTATCCGGGGAAATCGAATGCAGCAGCTGATGCACTGAGTCAAAATGTATGTTCTTTATCCTTATTGACGATTGGTGTTTCGAATTTGATTGAAGATTGCTATTTGTCTGGATTGATATTTGAGACAGATTGTAAACCGTTGCGACTTTATGCCGTTCAAGTTAAACTAGAGCTGATTTTGAGAATTAAAGCGGCTTAGAAAGTTGATCAGAATGTTCAGAATTCGATTTCGATGGTCAGAGCAGGGCATCGATCAGAATATCAGGTACGTGACAGTGTACTGTATGTGAATAATCGTATTGTTGTGCCAGATGTTTCGGATTTGAAACGACAGATATTGTCAGAAGCACACACCAATCGATTCAGTATTCATCCTGGTGGCAGAAAAATGTATAATGATTTGAAAAGACAGTTTTGGTGGAACAAATGAAAGCTGATATTGCTGAGTTTGTATCAAAATGTCTGAATTGCCAACAGGTGAAAGCCGAGAGAAAGAAACCAGAAGGATTATTACAGAGTTTGTCCATTCCTGATTGGAAATGGGATCACATTTCCATGGATTTTGTAACGAAGCTACCGAGATCCTCCCGAGGTTGTGATGCGATTTGGGTCATGATTGACAGATTGACCAAATCCGCATATTTTATTCCGTACAATATGACGTACCGACATGATCAGATGGCAGAGATTTATGTCAGAGAGGTGGTCAGATTGCACGGAGTGCCGAAGTCGATTGTATCAGACCGTGATCCTCGGTTTACTTCGCACTTCTGGCAGAGTTTACAGCAGGTTCTAGGTACGAAGTTACATCTGAGTACCGTATATCATCTTCAGACTGACGTACAGTCAGAGCGGACGATCCAGACACTGAAGGATATGCTTGGAGCTATAGTGCTTGATTTTAGCACTAGTTGGCAGGATTCATTGCCACTTTGTGAGTTTTCGTACAACAACAGCTATCAGACGAGTATTGAGATGGTTCCATTCGAAGCGTTGTATGGAAAGAAATGCAGATCCCCTCTTTATTGGGATGATATCTCTGAGGTACCTGAGATTGGACTTGATATGATCAGAGATATGACTGAGAAAGTGAAGCTGATTCAGAAGAGAATGAAGACAGCTCAAGACAGACAGGCCAAATATGCCAATGTTCGACGTAGACCATTGGTATTTGAGGCAGGTGATCGAGTGTTTTTGAAGATTTCACCTTTCAGAGGAATTGTCAGATTTGGCAAGAAAGAGAAGCTGTCTCCATGATACATTAGACCATATGAAATTCTCGAGAAGATATGAGATCGTGCCTATCGACTCGCATTACCGCCTTCTTTATCTGCGATACATGATGTCTTTCATGTATCGTTATTGCGGAAATATCTTTCTGATGCTTCACATATTATTCATCCAGACGAGGCCGAACTGGATGAGACACTGAGTTATTTCAAGAAACCGATTCAGATTCTCGATCGTAAAGAAAAGCAACTCAGAACGAAGATTATTCCGCTTGTGAAAGTTCAGTGGAGTCGTCACGGCATTGAAGAAGCTACTTGGGAGACTTAGTCTGATATGAGGCAGAGATTTTCAGAGTTATTTCGTTGATGTGAGTTTCTATTTAGCTTCAGTTATACCTTCTTATTGATATGATTTGATTGCCTGTAATTTCGGGAACAAAATCGTATCTTAGGATGGGAGAAATGTAATGTCAGATTTTATATAATGTTAAGTTGAGATTATTGATTTTGAAGTGATGTGATTTCAGACGGATCATTCCGAGACCAGATTGGGCAAGGCATATGAATTATGCAATTTTTGGATAGAATTATTGGCGCCCGAGCGGTGGAAAATGACCGCCTGAGCACCAATGTTCAACAAGGATAGTTCATGGACAGAGAGTCTGGCGCCCGAGCGGTAGTTTTTGACCGACCGAGTGCCAGTGTTCAATAAGGATATGTCTCGGACAGAACATCTCGCGCCCGAGAGGTAAATTTCAACCGCCCGAACGCCGACTGGAATGTATGACAAGAGTCATTCTCCTCAGAATAAAGAAAAGGAAGAAACAGAAATACAGAGGAAAGCTTAACTTCTTGATACTAGAATTCGATTTGCGAGAAATCCATCCGTCTGAATTTCAATCCGACTTCTGTACAGTGATCCTCTCGTTACAGGCTTGGACAGGACGTAAGTTTTATTACGTTTTGTTATGTTTTGAAATTTTGGTATTCAAGGAATCGGATATGATTCATGTATGGTGTTCTCGATATGTTAGACATCGTATAATTGAAACCAGATTGAAGAACGGATACCGTATGAAATTGTTATGATTTTCAGAGTTGATTTGATTAAGATTAATATCAGATTTGTATCGTTATTGATTATGAGCTGTTGGAATTGATATCTGACTGACATGTATTGCTGGGTATATTGAGATTGTACAGTTATGCTGTTGAAACAGAATTTGATTTAGTTCTGATTATATTCAGTATTGATTTGAGTTGTATATTGATACGATACCTCGATATTGTCCTTGCCAGATTGAGTATTGACAGGCATTGAATCCGAGACTTTGACAGAGTCAGATTGAAAGAAAGAAAGGTATAAATCAATGTTGATCCGGGATTGCACAACTCGAGTTTGATTTAACTTGAGTTTCCCAAAATCACATACTGAATTATCATTGCCTTGATATGTTGCAATGTTTGAGATTCAGATGCTTAGTCTATTGATTTATAGCAGAGAATGTATTGAGTTATGGGCTGATGTGCCTAGTCATTGGCTGATGTGCCAAGTCTTCGGCTGAGTCGCCGCTGTTGAAATATATTATCTGAAATATATTGTTAACACCGCTGTTGAAATATATTATCTGAAATATATAAATATTCACAGATAAATTTATTGCATATGAAATTACATTATTATTATCTCAAAATTAACCATATATATATATATATATGGAGTAGAAGCCTAATCATGATGATGTGGTGGAGGAGCATGGTGATGCTTCGGAGGCTCGGCATGGTGGTGGTGAGGGGCATCAGCATGGTGGCCTTTGTGGCCGTGATGGGGTGGATGAGCAGGGTGGCCGTGATGGGGAGGATGAGCGTGGTGTTGAGGTGAAGGAGCATGGTGGTGGCCGTGGTGGAGTGGCTCGGACGTCGTGATTTCCCATACAATATCTTCATCTTCTACGATTTGGTCATTTTCATTAGTTGAATCCAAAAATGTTAAATCTTGGTCGATGATTCGAGTGAGGCATGGAGTGGCAAAAACCAAGAGCCCAACAAGCAGCAACAGAGAGTGCACACTTGACATGTTTAATCCTTTGAAAGTGTTTGTTGGTGCAAATGATGGAAATGCCAACCCCTTTTTATAGCTGTGAAAAAGTTCAAGATTTTGAAAAATGAAATGAAAATCTAGATTTTACTTTCATTCTACTAATAATATGTATGTCAATCTTGACGCATTTATAAGATTTGTAAGGAATTTCACTAAATATTATGCGAATTTGGACTTAAATCTGGATGAAATTAATGTTGTACAAACATAAATAACATGTCTTTAATTAGGGTCAACGAAATAAAGAATATTACTCTAATTGACTTATAACATGATCTTAAATTTACAATTAACAATATATACACACACACACACACACATTAACTTAACCAAAGCTTGAAAACTACATCTTCTCTGTGAACTTTAGTTTTTATTAATTTTATTTTATTTACTATGGTGAAATTTATTTTACTTTTAAATCTCACATAGACTACTTTCCCACCAAAACCAAAATCAAAATCCTTAATTTTAATTTCCAACACGGTACACAACATCACATATGTCAGTCTCAAGCGACTTTTATCCTTGTTTTTAGACGGCTGAATCGACTAGGAACGAATTTAGAATATACAGTGTTTACAAATGAGTTTTTCAAGATCGGCGTATGATTCATTTTGTATTATAGTGTAATCAAGATCTTTATCTATGTTTTTAACATGAATATACAGATAAAGTAAAAAGAAACCATAAAATGTAAATTATATTAAAATAAAGATTGTTTATTACAACTGAGACAATAAATTTCTTAGCAACAGTTAACTTACAGGACATCTACTCTAACATTATTTGTTTCAGATTGTAGTATTTTTACATATATTCATTGCCGCACTTGTTATTCTCGTCTATATTAAGGATATTATTAAAGTATGATCAAGGTTGAAAGGACGCTCTTGCTCATAAAAGTACATGAAATAAATATATTGTGTATATCAGAAGTTAGTGTTGTGCTCTGGTGTTGTCGACACCAGTACATAACATGCAGCGGAAATTGATTATTAAACACACATAAGCTTAAATAAATAAACAACGAATTTAAATTATGCTCTAGTATAAAAACTTGTGCAATGCCTAATGGCAAAAATTCACTAGAAAAATATGTAAATCGTTCACACAAAAAAATACTAGCGAGTATAACAAAACTAAGTTCCTTGACACTCCAAGGAATTAAGATGCATCAAAACTCACAGTAAATACTAGATGCATAAATAAGAAAAACATATTGCTTAAAACCAAACAAAACCACTCTTCAATCAATACTCTGTGTCAGTGTTGTTCTTGAGTGTTGTCGACACCAATCAGCAACACGGAAGGTCTGTGACTCAATCACACAAAGTCTTCACACGAAAATATTCAATATCTGAACTCTGTGTGTTCAGAAAAAATCCAGCAGCTCTCCTGCGCTTTTTGTGCACTCCCAAAAACCTCCAGAAGCTGTGCCCTTGCAAAAGTGATCACCCACTACAACAAAAATGACTTTTCGCAGTGCTCAAATTCACTTTCTGCGGCGCACATTGCACGCTGCGAAGTTTCAAGCTGTTGAAAGTTCAAGATTATCCGCAGCATACATGTGCACGCTGTTAATACTATTATCAACGACGTGCATATGTACGCCGTTAATACTACTATCCGCAGCGTGCAATGCACGCCGTTAATTGTCAAAAAATATCTAAATATTAGCGACGGTTTTTGACAAAACTGTCGCTAATTGGCGACGATTTAAAACCGAAGACACCGGTGTTTAATTCGTCGCTAAATTGACGACGGTATATAAATATAGCGACGGTTACAAACCTGTCGCTACATGTCGCGACAGTTTAAAAACCGTCGCTAAAGTTTGCTTAAAAATAAAAAAAAATTTACTTTTATAATTTAATAAATTTTTAAAAAAAACTACAATACAACTATGATAAATTGACTGATGATCTTAACTAACACCTAAAAAATTAACCAAAAATTGAAACAAAAAATGTATCTAAATCGAAATTAAAATCGTATAAGAAGGAAAAAATTTAAGTGTTAGTGAAGTTGTGTAGAAGAAAGTGGAAGGGAAATCGGATATTTATAGACAATTTGCGACTATTAGCGACGGTTCTCCATGAAACCGTCGCTAATAGCGTCGCTGATTTACTGCTATTAGCGACGGTTTAATGAAAACCGTCGCTTTTGTTATTAAACTGTCACCGATTTCAAATCGGCGACGGTTTATCGTATACCGTCCTTAAAGATTGGGACGGTTTTATAAACCGCCGCAAAGTTTAAATTAGCGACGGTTTATCCAAAATCGTCGCTAATTTAAAAATTTGCAACCATTTTCCGCAGCGTGCTTTTAATGCACGCCGTGAATGCATAGTGTATTAACAGCGCACATTATTGCACGCTGCGGATAATATAAAATATTACTTTCCGCAGCGTGCTTTTAATGCGCTCCGTTAATGTATATGTTATTAACGACGCGCATTTAAATTACGCTGCGGAAGCTAATTTAAAAATTCGCACCCATTTTCCGTATCATGCTTCTAATGGACAATGTGAATACATAGGGTATTAACAGCGCACATTATTGCACGCTGCGGATAATATATAATATTACTTTCCGCAGCATGCTTTTAATGCGCGTCGTTAATGTATATGTTATTAACGACCCGCATAAAAAGCACGCTGCGGAAAGTATATAATATTTACAGCACACATAAATACACGTTGCGGATATTACTTTCCGCAGCGTGCTTTAAATGCACGCCGTTAAAAGTACTATTCGCAGCGTGCTTTTAATGCACGCTGTTGATGATGTGCTGCGGAAAACCATTTTTCTTGTAGTGACCCAATCACAGAAAACTTTAGCAGCTATACGATAAAGTGATCACCTGCTCACATAAAAACTATAGAGCAAATATATGCTGGACTCTTGTAATTTTTTCTCTGTGAAAAACTCTCTCGTCCAACTCTCTCTCTACAAAATCTCTCTACCACCCCACTGTGGCCTTCCATTCTCTATGTATATATCACATGCTTGACCTAGAAACACTTCCATAAATGAGTCCTAGAAAATATGAAAATGAGATTTTCATTAGATATAAAACTCTTTTTAACAAGGATAAAATACATTGAGATAAAAATCATATTAAAAACAAATCCTATAATATCTAGATATAAATCAATCAAAGATCTTATCATCTAGAAATAAATCAAGCAAGATCTCATAATCTAGAAACATAAAATCTTAAATTGATATTTATCAAAATAATAAAGGAATAAAATATTTCTTTCAATCTCTCCATTTTTGTCTTTCCAGACAAAACATCCAAAAATGATAATATTAGTCCTTTCGGCATTCAGTTAAGCTCTCCCTGCGTTAGAGTGTATCTCCCTGAGTTAAGGTTCATCTCTCCCTGAATTAAATATGTCAGAGCATTGGTGTTGTTGACAATGTTTTCAACACCATCGTTAGAACATTGAAAGCATGTGAAGACATACAAAGGAAAAAATGTTCATTCAACAACAAACTGATAAAAGAGCAAACCGGTAAATTTTGATTCCGGTTTGAGTTGCTGATCATTTGAGTTTCCTAGTGGAACAAAATCTTCGTTTGGGACCAAAAGATGGTACACCTCTTTCTAATTCGACGATGTATCTGCTACTTGTAGGACATCTTTTATATCTCATGTAACACTCCTGATATCCATTATAAATGTCGTAAATTCTACTAACTTTGATGTTGCCAACCAGGTTATTCGTAATCATAAAGATATTGTTGGAAAAGTTTTATCTTCTTCGATTCTCTTACTTTGGTTGGTACGCTAATTCTTGTTGAACTAATTGTCTTACTACTTGTCGATCTACCACTTATTATTTCACGAGTAGGTCTCTTGTGAGATAGTATCACGAATCTTTATACGTGAGACGGATCAACCCTACCGATATTCACAATAAAAAGTTGGCAAAAACTTGTGTGAGATGGTCTTACGGGTCGTATTTTGTAAGACGGATATCTTATTTGGGTCATCCATGAAAAAATATTACTTTTTATGAGGGATTTTATTACAATTTTTGTATTAACTATCAAAGACACACATGTACGTACGTACATATATGTGTGTGTACGTGATGAATCATAAAATAATAATATTGATGTCGTCGCTGAAATATATATTAATATTCACGAATAAATTTATTGCATATGAAATTACATTATTGTTATCTCGGGGTGAATCATGTACGGAGTTGAAGCCTAATCATGATGAAGTGGTGGAGGAGCATGGTGATGCTTTGGAGGCTCAGCATGGTGGTGGTGAGGGGCATCAGTATGGTGGCCTTTGTGGCCGTGATGGGGTGGATGAGCAGGGTGGCCATGATGCGGGGGATGACCGTGGTGGCCGTGATGGGGAGGATGAGCGTGGTGGTGATCAGGCGAAGGAGCATGGTGGTGGCCGTGGTGGAGTGGCTCGGACGTCGTGATTTCCCATACAATATCTTCATCTTCTACGATTTGGTCATTTTCATTATTAGTTGAATCCAAAAATGTTAAATCTTGGTCGATGATTCGAGTGAGGCATGGAGTGGCAAAAACCAAGAGCCCAACAAGCAGCAACAGAGAGTGCACACTTGACATGTTTAATCCTTTGAAAGTGTTTGTTGGTGCAAATGATGGAAATGCCAACCCCTTTTTATAGCTGTGAAAAAGTTCAAGATTTTGAAAAATGAAATGAAAATCTAGATTTTACTTTCATTCTACTAATAATATGTATGTCAATCTTGACGCATTTATAAGATTTGTAAGGAATTTCACTAAATATTATGCGAATTTGGACTTAAATCTGGATGAAATTAATGTTGTACAAACATAAATAACATGTCTTTAATTAGGGTCAACGAAATAAAGAATATTACTCTAATTGACTTATAACATGATCTTAAATTTACAATTAACAATATATATACACACACACACACATTAACTTAACCAAAGCTTGAAAACTACATCTTCTCTGTGAACTTTAGTTTTTATTAATTTTATTTTATTTACTATGGTGAAATTTATTTTACTTTTAAATCTCACATAGACTACTTTCCCACCAAAACCAAAATCAAAATCCTTAATTTTAATTTCCAACACGGTACACAACATCACATATGTCAGTCTCAAGCGACTTTTATCCTTGTTTTTAGACGGCTGAATCGACTAGGAACGAATTTAGAATATACAGTGTTTACAAATGAGTTTTTCAAGATCGGCGTATGATTCATTTTGTATTATAGTGTAATCAAGATCTTTATCTATGTTTTTAACATGAATATACAGATAAAGTAAAAAGAAACCATAAAATGTAAATTATATTAAAATAAAGATTGTTTATTACAACTGAGACAATAAATTTCTTAGCAACAGTTAACTTACAGGACATCTACTCTAACATTATTTGTTTCAGATTGTAGTATTTTTACATATATTCATTGCCGCACTTGTTATTCTCGTCTATATTAAGGATATTATTAAAGTATGATCAAGGTTGAAAGGACGCTCTTGCTCATAAAAGTACATGAAATAAATATATTGTGTATATCAGAAGTTAGTGTTGTGCTCTGGTGTTGTCGACACCAGTACATAACATGCAGCGGAAATTGATTATTAAACACACATAAGCTTAAATAAATAAACAACGAATTTAAATTATGCTCTAGTATAAAAACTTGTGCAATGCCTAATGGCAAAAATTCACTAGAAAAATATGTAAATCGTTCACACAAAAAAATACTAGCGAGTATAACAAAACTAAGTTCCTTGACACTCCAAGGAATTAAGATGCATCAAAACTCACAGTAAATACTAGATGCATAAATAAGAAAAACATATTGCTTAAAACCAAACAAAACCACTCTTCAATCAATACTCTGTGTCAGTGTTGTTCTTGAGTGTTGTCGACACCAATCAGCAACACGGAAGGTCTGTGACTCAATCACACAAAGTCTTCACACGAAAATATTCAATATCTGAACTCTGTGTGTTCAGAAAAAATCCAGCAGCTCTCCTGCGCTTTTTGTGCACTCCCAAAAACCTCCAGAAGCTGTGCCCTTGCAAAAGTGATCACCCACTACAACAAAAATGACTTTTCGCAGTGCTCAAATTCACTTTCTGCGGCGCACATTGCACGCTGCGAAGTTTCAAGCTGTTGAAAGTTCAAGATTATCCGCAGCATACATGTGCACGCTGTTAATACTATTATCAACGACGTGCATATGTACGCCGTTAATACTACTATCCGCAGCGTGCAATGCACGCCGTTAATTGTCAAAAAATATCTAAATATTAGCGACGGTTTTTGACAAAACTGTCGCTAATTGGCGACGATTTAAAACCGAAGACACCGGTGTTTAATTCGTCGCTAAATTGACGACGGTATATAAATATAGCGACGGTTACAAACCTGTCGCTACATGTCGCGACAGTTTAAAAACCGTCGCTAAAGTTTGCTTAAAAATAAAAAAAAATTTACTTTTATAATTTAATAAATTTTTAAAAAAAACTACAATACAACTATGATAAATTGACTGATGATCTTAACTAACACCTAAAAAATTAACCAAAAATTGAAACAAAAAATGTATCTAAATCGAAATTAAAATCGTATAAGAAGGAAAAAATTTAAGTGTTAGTGAAGTTGTGTAGAAGAAAGTGGAAGGGAAATCGGATATTTATAGACAATTTGCGACTATTAGCGACGGTTCTCCATGAAACCGTCGCTAATAGCGTCGCTGATTTACTGCTATTAGCGACGGTTTAATGAAAACCGTCGCTTTTGTTATTAAACTGTCACCGATTTCAAATCGGCGACGGTTTATCGTATACCGTCCTTAAAGATTGGGACGGTTTTATAAACCGCCGCAAAGTTTAAATTAGCGACGGTTTATCCAAAATCGTCGCTAATTTAAAAATTTGCAACCATTTTCCGCAGCGTGCTTTTAATGCACGCCGTGAATGCATAGTGTATTAACAGCGCACATTATTGCACGCTGCGGATAATATAAAATATTACTTTCCGCAGCGTGCTTTTAATGCGCTCCGTTAATGTATATGTTATTAACGACGCGCATTTAAATTACGCTGCGGAAGCTAATTTAAAAATTCGCACCCATTTTCCGTATCATGCTTCTAATGGACAATGTGAATACATAGGGTATTAACAGCGCACATTATTGCACGCTGCGGATAATATATATATTACTTTCCGCAGCATGCTTTTAATGCGCGTCGTTAATGTATATGTTATTAACGACCCGCATAAAAAGCACGCTGCGGAAAGTATATAATATTTACAGCACACATAAATACACGTTGCGGATATTACTTTCCGCAGCGTGCTTTAAATGCACGCCGTTAAAAGTACTATTCGCAGCGTGCTTTTAATGCACGCTGTTGATGATGTGCTGCGGAAAACCATTTTTCTTGTAGTGACCCAATCACAGAAAACTTTAGCAGCTATACGATAAAGTGATCACCTGCTCACATAAAAACTATAGAGCAAATATATGCTGGACTCTTGTAATTTTTTCTCTGTGAAAAACTCTCTCGTCCAACTCTCTCTCTACAAAATCTCTCTACCACCCCACTGTGGCCTTCCATTCTCTATGTATATATATCACATGCTTGACCTAGAAACACTTCCATAAATGAGTCCTAGAAAATATGAAAATGAGATTTTCATTAGATATAAAACTCTTTTTAACAAGGATAAAATACATTGAGATAAAAATCATATTAAAAACAAATCCTATAATATCTAGATATAAATCAATCAAAGATCTTATCATCTAGAAATAAATCAAGCAAGATCTCATAATCTAGAAACATAAAATCTTAAATTGATATTTATCAAAATAATAAAGGAATAAAATATTTCTTTCAATCTCTCCATTTTTGTCTTTCCAGACAAAACATCCAAAAATGATAATATTAGTCCTTTCGGCATTCAGTTAAGCTCTCCCTGCGTTAGAGTGTATCTCCCTGAGTTAAGGTTCATCTCTCCCTGAATTAAATATGTCAGAGCATTGGTGTTGTTGACAATGTTTTCAACACCATCGTTAGAACATTGAAAGCATGTGAAGACATACAAAGGAAAAAATGTTCATTCAACAACAAACTGATAAAAGAGCAAACCGGTAAATTTTGATTCCGGTTTGAGTTGCTGATCATTTGAGTTTCCTAGTGGAACAAAATCTTCGTTTGGGACCAAAAGATGGTACACCTCTTTCTAATTCGACGATGTATCTGCTACTTGTAGGACATCTTTTATATCTCATGTAACACTCCTGATATCCATTATAAATGTCGTAAATTCTACTAACTTTGATGTTGCCAACCAGGTTATTCGTAATCATAAAGATATTGTTGGAAAAGTTTTATCTTCTTCGATTCTCTTACTTTGGTTGGTACGCTAATTCTTGTTGAACTAATTGTCCTACTACTTGTCGATCTACCACTTATTATTTCACGAGTAGGTCTCTTGTGAGATAGTATCACGAATCTTTATACGTGAGACGGATCAACCCTACCGATATTCACAATAAAAAGTTGGCAAAAACTTGTGTGAGATGGTCTTACGGGTCGTATTTTGTAAGACGGATATCTTATTTGGGTCATCCATGAAAAAGTATTACTTTTTATGAGGGATTTTATTACAATTTTTGTATTAACTATCAAAGACACACACGTACGTACGTACATATATGTGTGTGTACGTGATGAATCATAAAATAATAATATTGATGTCGTCGCTGAAATATATATTAATATTCACGAATAAATTTATTGCATATGAAATTACATTATTGTTATCTCGGGGTGAATCATGTACGGAGTTGAAGCCTAATCATGATGAAGTGGTGGAGGAGCATGGTGATGCTTTGGAGGCTCAGCATGGTGGTGGTGAGGGGCATCAGCATGGTGGCCTTTGTGGCCGTGATGGGGTGGATGAGCAGGGTGGCCATGATGCGGGGGATGACCGTGGTGGCCGTGATGGGGAGGATGAGCGTGGTGGTGATCAGGCGAAGGAGCATGGTGGTGGCCGTGGTGGAGTGGCTCGGACGTCGTGATTTCCCATACAATATCTTCATCTTCTACGATTTGGTCATTTTCATTATTAGTTGAATCCAAAAATGTTAAATCTTGGTCGATGATTCGAGTGAGGCATGGAGTGGCAAAAACCAAGAGCCCAACAAGCAGCAACAGAGAGTGCACACTTGACATGTTTAATCCTTTGAAAGTGTTTGTTGGTGCAAATGATGGAAATGCCAACCCCTTTTTATAGCTGTGAAAAAGTTCAAGATTTTGAAAAATGAAAGGAAAATCTAGATTTTACTTTCATTCTACGTACTAATAATATATATGTCAATCTTGACGCATTTATAAGATTTGTAAGGAATTTCACTAAATATTATGCGAATTTGGATTTTATATAATCATAATCTTTATACATATACTCAATCTCAACATAATTAAGAAATCTGGATGAAATTAATGTTGTACAAACATAAATAACATGTCTTTAATTAGGGTCAACGAAATAAAGAATAGTACTCTAATTGACTTGTAACATGATCTTAAAATTAATTAAAGTTAACAAAAATAATTAATAAAAATATACATATTCACTTTAACCAAAGCTTGAAAACTACATCTTCTCTGTGAACTTTAGTTTTTATTTATTTTATTTTATTTACTTTGGTGGATTTTATTTTACTTTTAAATGTCACATAGACTATTTTCCCACCAAAACCCAAATCCTTAAATTTATTTTCCAACTCACTAGCTTGACAATTTCCGGTGGCCAATTTCAATTTTGGGAAAAAAAAAATCAAAATTGGAAAATCTCAAAACTTGAATTTGCCGCTCTTGATATATCTGGCAACAATTATCTCTCTTGGATACTAGATGCTGAAATACATCTAGATGCTATGGGCATTGAAAATACCATCAAAGAGAAGAATAGTGAATCACCGCAAAATCGTGTGAAGGCTATGATATTCCTTCGTCACCATCTTTATGGTGGTTTGAAAAATGAATATTTGATGTTAAAAGATCCCTTCGATCTTTGCCAAAATTTGAAAGAAAGATATAGCCATCAAAAGACAGTGATTCTCCCAAAAGCACTTATGATTGGATACATTTACGCTTACAAAAGTTTAAATCTGTAAGTTAATATATTTTTGCATTTTTTCACATCAGTTCACAATTGAAATCGTGTGGAGAAAAATTAACTGATGATGAGTTCTTGGAAAAAAACATACTCTATTTTTCATGCCTCTTATGTGCTCCTGCAGCAATATTGAGAAAGAGGTTTAAAAAATATTTTGAGTTGATTTAATGTTTGCTTGTGGCTGAGCAAAATAATGAGTTATTGATGAAAAATCATGAAATCCATCCACTTGTCCAAGCCTTTACCTGAAGTGAATATGGTCATGATAAAAGGGGAAAACAAAATAAGACCAAATATGGTCATGGTTGTGAACGTGGTTGTGGGTACCGTGGAGGAAATTTTCGTCCATATGGTCGCGTGCGTGGAAAATCTCATAGCTACAATGATCGCTATAATCAAAGCAATCGAAAGAATACAAACTACCAAAAGTTGGGTAATGACCAAGAGAAGAAAGTTGAAAGTGGTCGAAACAATAATCCAATGAAATTAGAAAATGAGTGTTATAGATGTGGAGTAAAATGGCACTTATATAATAATTGTTGTATGCCCAAACACCTTGTTAATCTCTATCAAGCATCAAAAGAGAAAACAAAGAATGTTGATACTAATTTTATTCATCAATGTGAAGATTCAAACCAAGTCCCACCTCTTTCAGCACATTTTGGTATTTCTGATTTCTTTGAATATCAGGAAGGGAGTATCAATCATTTGTTTTGAGATGGACACGTGCAAAATTATTGAATATTTATTTGGTAATATCATATTTATGACTTATTTAGATTATTTGTTTAGGATGTGATTTTATTAAAATGTTTATGCTATTTTGATTTGATTTACCTTTAATTATGATGAATAAAAGACCTTATTTCATTTTGTTATGAATAAAATAATTTATTCTTATTAATTTTATTATTGTTAATAGCATATGGATTTTGGACATGAAGTCAACGATGAAGATTTATGTCTTGTTGATAGCGCGACGACGCATTCCATATTTAAAAAGAATCAATACTTCTCATATTTGAAAATGAGAAAAAGTAGTGTCAACACAATTTCTGGTAGTACAAGAATTATTGAAGGCTTTGGAAGGAAAATATTCAATTACATGGATGGACAAATTTTATAATCAATAATACATTATTCTCTCCTAAGCCTCAAATAAATTTATTAAGTTTTTAAGATATTCGTCGAAATGGATATCATATTGAGACTGTCAGCCAAGAAGATAGAGAGAATATCTTTTTATTACAAAAGAAGTGTCGGGAAAAAAATAGATTGTTGAAAAACTACCGAGATTTACTGCTGGCTTATACAACACAAAAACAAATGTAGTTGAGACGAATGCAACGGTTGATCATTCATTGATATGGATAATTTTAAGACTTGGCATAATCGATTGGGACATCTTGGTTCTATATTGATACGAAAAATTATCAATAATTCAAGTGGGCATCAATTAAAGAACAAGAAAATTCTTAGTTTTAAAGAATTTTCATGTGATGCTTGTTCTCAAGGCAAATTAATCATAAAGTCTTCATCAGCCAAAGTTAGTATTGTTTCACCTGCATTTTTAGAAAGAATGCAATGTGATATTTGTGGACCCATTCACCCGTCATGTGGACCATTTAAACATTTTATGGTTTTGATTGATGCATCTACAAGATGGTCACATGTATGCTTACTATCAACTCGCAATTTGGCTTTTGCAAGACTATTGTCTCAAATAATTAGATTAAGAGAACAATTTCCAGAATATCCTATCAAGAGAATTCGTCTTGATAATACTGATGAATTTACATCTAAAACTTTTAATGATTATTGTATTTCAATTGGGATAATTGTTGAATATTATGTTTCTCATGTTCATACACAAAATGGTTTAACAGAGTCTTTGATTAAGCGTCTCCAATTAATAGCTATACCATTAATTATGAGAGCAAAACTCCCCATATCTGTTTGTGGATTTATATTTAATTCTATGAAAATTGTATCTCAGTTAATCTAATAATTTAATTCGATAAATAATTTTCTATTGATATCCATGAATTCAGTGATCCGTAATTGTTATGAACGATTGGTACATGAGTAGCGATATATTAAGTGTGTTGTGCTATCATAGCATATTTAATTTAAATAAATCAACGAAACTCGATCTATCAATTGCAGCTATCTCGGCTGTTAGATTTTAGGATTAACTGTTTTCACGAAATGAAAATGCTATTTTTAATTAATATGGAACACTATCGTGCCCAGTTAATTATTGATAAGTTTTGACAAGATGTTGGGTTTGGTCGATTAAATAAAGAAAACTCAAGGATTTTAGCGGCTATCCCTATAATTCTAATGTTAATTACTTGTAATTTCATGAATAAATAATATGTTAGCCGATGAACAGTGACAAATTTGAATAGTAAAAATCCCCTTGAATTAGAGTTTGATAATTTAATTCTCGTTTGATTTATTATTTTTTATTGCTTTCTAATTTTAGTTTTAATATTTTATTTTGTTCTTATCCAAAATCTCCCCTGTATTTACATTTTACTCGAAAGAAATCATCCTTTATTCCCTGTGGATTCGACCCTACTCACCATTACACTAATTTATTTAGAGAGTAGGAATTTAAGTTTGGTGGCTCAACGATAGCACGCCAATCTTTGTAACTCGTATCTGATGATATCCTGACCTCAAATCAATCTTTGAATATACTGAGGTTCCCTGTAACTGATCAAACAAATCATCAATACAAGGGATATGATATTTATTCTTAGTCGTTACCTTATTCAGCTATCGATAATCAATACAAAGCTGTGTCGTTCCAGTTTTTTTTCTCACAAATAGGACTGGTGCACCCCAAAGTGATACACTATGACGAATGTATCCCTTGTCCAGCAAGTCTTGTAACTGGGCTTTCAACTCTCTCATATCTGCTTGTGCCATTATGTAAGGAGCACGAGAGATAGAGGAAGTACCTGGCATCAACTCAGTCCCAAACTCCACCTCATGGGCTGGTGGGAAGCCTGAAATCTCATCAAGAAATACATCGGCAAACTTATCAACTACATGTATCTTCTCTATTCCCACCTCTTTCTTCTTCTCTGTCACATCTAGAGCATAAATAAGATAACCCTCATGTCCATGCTCCAATAACCGAGAGATCTGGATAGCAGATACCAACGGAACACGTGGACGAGAACCTTTCTCATAAAAGGTCCAACGCTCTTTCTTGTCTGTGTAAAAATATACTACCCATTGATAACAATCAACAGTAACACAATATCTCATCAGCACATTAATTCCCACAATACAATCAAAATCAGTCATTTGCAAAATAATCATATCAGATCTCAACTCGTAGCACTCATAAAAAATAATACCATCTGATATCATAGATACGACTGATATATCAACTCGAGAGGGTATAGAAACAGAAAGAGGCATAGACAATGGAGACCGGCGCATACGATGGTCAACCACAAACATCTTCGATATAAAAGTATGCGAGACACCTGTATCAAAAAAATACAAGCAGGATAAGAACATAATAACACTTACCTGCTATCATCTACTCTCGTGCTTCCTCTGCATGCTCTCGTGTCAAAGTATACACATATGCCTGAGGCAGATCAGCTCCCAGCATACGTGGCTATCCTCTAGAAGGTCGTGGTGTAAACTGCTGAGGCTGTCGTTCACCTCTCTCTGAGGATCTACCTCTATCACTCCTGGGCTCTCGCTGTCCCTCAAAACTAGGGCAATGCCTGGCTTTATGATCCACACCGCCACACTCAAAACAGGTGATCTCGGCCTGTGTGCACTGTCTAATCAGATGAGGTCACCCACAACGAAAACATCTCACTCCTCTAGACTCTCATCTCTGTCCCTGAACAGACTGAGAACTACCCCCACGACTTTCAAAACGTCGTGAATCAAATTGATGCTTTCCATATGAGGATGAAGAAGAAGATGAACCCTTCTGATATTAAAAGATTGTCCATGCAGTCACAATGACTCCCTAGTCGGCGCTGATAATCTTCCCTGAGCCCCATACTTCTGCATCACCAACTCAGCCATCTCAGCCCTCGTTACTGCATCCTCAAATGATACTGGGTTATTTGATTGCACACGATCAAATAACTCTAGCTTCAACCCTCTCAAGAAATGCCTCATCTTAGCATGAACATTCGTAGTAACATGTGACACATATTTCAACAATGCAGAATACAGAGACTCATATTCAGCAACAGACATAATGCCCGGTCTCAAATCCTCAAATTCTCGTTCTTTCTTTTGTCTGGCTGCTATAGAAAAATATTTATCGAGAAAACGAGACCGAAACACATCCCAATCAATAGTACGGCCCGGGGCTCTCAAGTCGTCTGCCACCACAATAATATATTCCTCCAAAGCTGGAATGTAGCAAATCGTAAGCAAGCAGACTTAACACACGGAGTAGTCAAAAATATCTGCTCTATCATCTCAATCCACCCCTCTGTTCGCTTGCTAGTCTCAGAGCTATCAAATCTCGACGGAAGATAATTGTTAAACTGTGTAAAACTCAACTCACCAGGCAATAAAGGCTGATCTGCAGGTGTCTGTCCCATAGGAAGAGGTGGCAATGGATTCATCAGCCCAAAACCACTGTCAACCTCTTCTGTTTCCTCGTACGGATCACTGGAAATCAAATTGTTAATCATAACATTCAACAATAACAATCCAATAATAATCATCACATCTTTAGTACGAAAGTACACACAGCTAAAGAACAATCAATCATACCAATAAATCGTCAAAAACAAGTCAAATGCACAGACACACGCAGATAATATCGCCATCAAAGTCCCTTATCACAAACTCAACTCCTAACTATCTCAGACATCTAACATATGCTCTGATACCACCAAGTGTGGCGCCCCAAACCTCGCCACATAATCATACAACATGTGACGTCATATGCATAAAAAATTTCTTTTCGACGGCGTAATAATATAATGCATATGCAACAAAATAGTGCATCATCACACTATCTACATCAGTGTAGCAGAAACAGTATAATGAATACACACACAACACATATATGACAATAAACTATATTGTCTCTATCTAATATCAGCGACAGGATTGTTTGACTAGACACGGCTAGTCCTTCACCTCTATCATGTCTCACGCCATAGTCCTGTAACCTGTCCAACAAAAACAAACCCCAAATGGTGAGCATATACAACAATCATCATCGTAATGTATAACATTATATTAATAACAACATACAATATAACTGAAATATAACAGAAATACCCCCTTTGCTGTTTCTGGACAATCAAACCATCAACAATATCAACGACATCACTTTCATACTACTGCAACAACAACATCAACGATACGTCATACCCCAACTCTTGTGACAGCAATATCGTCGATCGAACAACATCAGCGATACGTCACACCCCTACTCCGGCGACAACAATATCTTCGATCGAACAATATCAACAAGACGTCTCCCAGTAAACGACAGCCAACAACATCAGCAATAATAAACAACAACAAATATAATATCAAATCACCCATTTGCGGTGATTTACTATCATTCAACACAATAGTATTTATCAATACTAAATAATAACAACATATGCTCGTACGTCAACATGTATATATATATATATATATATAACACAATCATAACAACATCAATATATAACATCAATAGCTGACAAAAATTATTTCAACAAAATATAAAACTCGATTATATATTTTCATCGTTCAACAATCAATATTCTGGTGTATTTATTTATCAATACGAACATCAAATACACCATAATAAATTAACTTCAAATAATAGGCTATTTTACAACATCCTTTAAAATACGAAAACTTTATATCAACATGTAGCATATACTTCGTAGAATCCGAATATATAATCATAATTAATAAGAACTGACAAACAACTCTCCAGTTTCAATCCAACGATTAAAATCCCTAGTTTTAATAAATTGAGAATAATTCAAAATAACACGACTATAATCTTCTCTTCTTTGTTAAAATCATACACTACTCAACAATCCTCAATTTCTGTATAATGTAAAAATTTATCGGGTTTATTATTCTAGAAATCGAAGAATTTCAAACATCACAAAAAATATAAAATTTATATCTCAAATCAAAGACCTCGTGTCAACGATCCCAGAACTGAAGTCGGTTTGTCGATTGGATAAACCGATAAGTCGCAAGATCGTAAAGAAAATCAAAACTCTGTTCTCTCTCATATTCTCACCTGTCTATTATAAAATATCTATGTATGAATTGAATTCATTCACGTAAGTTTCAAATTTATCCTTTTTTAATATTATATTATATTAATACATTTCTCACACCGATATATCCTTTTGGACCAGTCAAGCGGTCAAATTTTTCAAAAATCACAACATGAAACTTTTATATTTTGAGTTTTCTACGTCATCTCCAAACTTCAAATCATTTGGACTTCTTTTGACCAAGATATGTCATATTTCATTCTTTAAAAATCGTTATTTATTTAGTAGTCTCACATTGCTAAATCAACAAATTGTGATATTTACTTCAGACATTACATATTTACATTAAAATCACTGAATGATTTAAGATGCCGGAAGCATTTGGTTCAAATTATAAAAGTATTTACTCCATTAAACTGCAAAGATCATTGTATGGAAAACAATCTAGACGCATGTGGTATAAGCAACTTATCGATTATTTTTTGCAAGAAGGCTACAAAAATGATCTAATATGTCCATGTGTTTTTATTCAAAGGAATGGATCAAAATTTGTTAGTATTGATGTATATGTTGATGATTTAAATATCATTGGAAGTCCCGAAGAACTTGAAAAAGCAGTTGATATCTTGAAAAGAGAATTTGATATGAAAGATTTAGGCAAAACAAAATTTTGTCTTGGCTTTCAAATTGAGTATCTTTTAAATGAAATTTTTGTCCATCAATTGACTTATACAGAAAAAGTATTAAAAATGATTTTATATGGATAAAGCTCATATATTTAGTTCGTCTATGGTTGTTCGATCCCTTGATGTGATAAAGGGTATTTTTCGACCTCATGAGGAGCAAGAAGAATTGCTTGGTCCAGAAGTACCATATCTTAGTGCAATTTGTGCAATGATGTATCTAGAAAATAGCACAAGACCGGACATAGCATTTGCTATAAATTTATTCTCGAGATACAATTCTTATCCAACACGAAAGCATTAGAATAGAGTTAAACATATATTTAGATATCTTCAAGGCACCCATGATTTGGTTTTATTTTACTCTAATGACTGTGATTTGCAATCGATTGGTTATGCAGATTATGGCTACGTATCTGATCCACACAAAGGAAGATCACAAACTAGAAATATATTTACTTATGGTAGAATAGCTATATGTTGGAAATATACAAAACAAACTCTTGCAGCCAATTCATCTAATCATGCAGAAATTATTGTAATCCATGAAGCTAGTCGAGAATGTTTCTGGTTGAGATCGGTGATTTGTCTCATAAAAGAGCAATGTGGCTTGTCATCAAGTGAATAAGTAGCGACAACTATCTACGAAGACAACGCGGCATGTATCGCACAACTAAAGGATGGATACATCAAAGGTGATAGAACGAATCATACATCCCCAAAGTTCTTTTTTACTCATGATTTGCAGAAAAGAGGTGATATCAAAATTCAACAAATTCGTTCGATGAATCTGGCCGATCTTTTCATGAAATCATTGCCCAGATCAACTTTCAAGAAACTGGTATACAAGATTGGGATGCGGCGGCTTAAAGATGTCAAGTGATATTTGCAACAGAGAGAGTTAATCCAAATTGTACTATTTTCCTTTGTCCGTGATTTTTCCCACGTGGTTTTTCATGAAAAGATTTTTAACGAGACACTTAACAGCAACGAAGAATGTTGTACTCTTTTTCCTTCACCAGGTTTTATCCCATTGGGATTTTCTGATAAGATTTTAACGAGGCACATTCATTGAAGGACATCTGGGGGGGAGTGTTTCAATATTATGGATGTCAAGATATTCAAAGATTGGGTAATCATATCTTTTGGAGATGGTAGAGAATCATAATCATACCAATTCCTTTTGATATCATAATTCATCTTTTTGGAGATCCAGTATCATTCATGTAACTCATTTTATATGTTGAATTGACTTGTTTTGTTTGTTTTTGCTTTGTATTATATCTGTTTAATATTTTGCATTTATTTATAACATTATTCTATTTTCAATACTATTGGGCATAATATTCAAATTTTTATTTTTTGAAACATTAGAGCATATTATTATTTATCATATTAAAACATGTTTTGGTAATAGAAAATATTTTGAACAAATTCCAAATGTCATCTATATGTAGGAAATCGTATTTCTCGTGTTCAAAACTGCAGTGAAAGTTTTAAAATTTTAATTTGGCATTCAAATAACATATTTGGGGCACTCGTATGGTTTGAACAAAAATAATCATTCATAAGACGTTCATGAATATACCTTAAGTGAATAAATCACTTGACACCAACTATTCAAGGATTGGCCAAAAATTTGAGAGGTTTTGGGAGTGGATTTTTTTCGAAAATCTTAATCCGTGGAGGCTAGGTTTTGTGATCTTTTAATTCACGAGCAAAAGTCTTTTAATTCAATCGGAGTCCAATTGACTACCAAGCTAAACTGATAATGTATTATTCAAAGGCAAAGGGATACTGATAGGGAAACTGATCAAAAGACAACTAATGGAGCCCAATGATAGCAGGTAATTTCAGTCGATCAGTTAGCCCATATTTAAACATTCTTTGAAGATTATTAGTATACTTAGTGATTAAAAATCAGAGTACGGCTGAAATATCGGATAAAGTTTTCCATATCAACAGTCACTGATTCCCAACAAGATGTCAGAATTCATGTGCACTACGATAATATGTCAGAAATGACGATTACATGGCAACCACGAAATCTGTATTTGGAAACATACATATGATTTAAAAAGATGTATGTTCAGATGAAGTCTATATATAGATCAGTTAGACATGGTTTTAAATCTCTCTGACTCTTTGATTTTTTGAATTCTCATATTCTCTGAATTTCTTGAAAAGGCTTTCTGCAAGCTAACATCATCAAAGCAAGCACACACTGATAATTTATTATCGGATCAATTGAAGATCAATTTGTGCTTAAAAATTTCCTTGTGAAATCTTTGTAATTGAGAGTAAGAAGTCTTACTGCTCGTTTTGATTAAGATTGAAGTATACTAAGAGTTTCAGTTAGGCAGTGATAGGTTCTACTGAAGTGAGTGATTCAAATTGTTTGTAATCACCAAAGTCATTTAGTGTAATCTTTCCGCTAGTAAGAAGGGGTAACGTAGGAGTATTGAAGTCTCTGAACATCTAGAAACAACATGTGCATATTTACATTTCAGTCTACCGTATTTAATTTTCATTTGATTGCTCAATTGAGTTTTTGATATAAGCTATTTTGTTCAAACAGTTTCAGTCAGTCTATTTTGTTGAGATTATTTATTCATCATCTCTCTAAATTAATCTTCGATCCTAACACATTTTCTATCACAATGCAATAGTTTTCTTTCTTATGAGTACTATTAATGAAATGCTATACAATCTAAAATATTGAGGTTCTACTCTTATCATTGACTATAGGTGGTGTTAAAACTACAAATACTCGTTTCTACATTTGTGTTCGTTTTTACTAATTAAATAATATTTATTGTATTGAATAGTCAAATAAATTTAATTTAATCATATAAACAAGCTAGAATAGATTATCAATAATCCAAATTGTTGGATGAAATCAATTAGCAAGGTAAAGAATGGAATTCATTTTAATTATTCTTAATTATTCTTAACTTTACTATATATATATATATATATATTATTATACAGTATAAAAAACAAATTCATTTTAATTATTCTTAAATTTACTATATAATATGGTATAAAATTCTGAACAAATTCATTTTAATTATTCTGAACAAACAGTAATTGGACTTACGTTAGTTAGTATAAAAGTCTGAACAAATCTGTTCATAAATCAAAGGTTCAAATCGCAAACGAAGAAATGAAGATCATCAGGGGTGAGTTTTTTCTACTGTTGACCGAAGAAATATGAGGAGAAATCAGGCGATTGCTCTGAATCGGAAACGAATTTTAGGTCCGACTGTGAGTAATTATCCATATTCTTATTTTTGTGCTACATTTCATGGTGTAAGATCTCAGAAAGAAGAAAAACCCATTTTACTACATGAACCGAGATTTGATTTTAGTGGTATAAATGAGCTGGACGATGCTGTGTGCATGTTTCGTGAAATGGTGAGAGTGAGACCGAAGCCTTCTGTTATTGAATTCAACAAGCTATTGACTGTGGTTGGAAAGATGACACACTATTATGCTGTCCTCTTAATGTTTGATGAAATGCGTCAGTTGGGTGTTCTCGATGATTTCACCATGAATATAGTGATTAATTGCTATTGTCAGCTGAATCGAGTAGATTTGGGGGTCTCGATCTTGTGTAGCTTCTTCAAGCTTGGTCATGAACCAGACACAATCACCTTTAGCACTCTCATCAAAGGGTTCTTTTCGGCAGATAAGGCTTCTCATGCGGTGGAAATTTTTAAAAAGTTGTTAAGAGAGAAACTATGTGAGCCAAACGAATTCACATATCTAGCCGTGATAAATGGGCTGTGCAAAGCTGGGCACACTCTCATGGCTAGTGATTTGCTCGGTATGTTGGAAAAAGGAACTTGCAGACCTGATGTCCAGAGACGGATGTATTCTTGGGCTGTAGCCCAGCCCACTTTTTTAATAATTTAGCGACGGTTTTTTTGCGACGGTTTTAGTAAAACCGCCGCCGATCTGGATCGGCGACGGTTTTAATTGCACCGTCGCTACTAGTGACGGTTTATTCAAACAGTCGCTAACGGTTTTAATTGCACCGTCGCTACTAGTGACGGTTTATTCAAACAGTCGCTAAATAGCGACTGTTTTTTGAAAAACCGTCGCTAATAGCGACGGTTGTTTCAAAAACCGTCGTACATCAATGTCTTAGTCCAATCAAGTCCCGTCCATTTACAAGGATGAGGCCAAATTTATCCTCTGATCCGCCCCACCTCAATTCTACAAAATTTCTCTCCCAAGTCCCAAGCCCTTTAGCGACAGAATAGAATTGCGGACTCCCGAAGAAATCGAATTGCTCATCGGCAAGGCAACAATCCAGGTAAGAATCGGCTATACATTTTTTATTTTGTTTTTTATAGCTTCTCTGTGTGTGATTTGTGGTTTCTTGATTGTTTGTTGTTGAGTTGTTGAGTGACTATTACTTGTTTATTTGATTAATAATTATTTTATTCTTGTGTAGGATTATAAATTGAACTATTTCAAAATGGAATATCAATCTGCTGCAAAGAAAAGAAAAACATTGATATCCTCTTTCTTTAAGAAGAGAGATCGTCAAGCTAGTGAAGATACTTCAATTCCTACGGTCCTTACAATGCAACATCAATCCAGTGAAAGTCTTCTATTTCCCAATATCCAAATTCCTTCATGTTCCTCTCCTAGAGACGATCATCAGTCTTCGTCTACTTTTATTGAACGAGATCCAGGAAAAAGAAAACAGATATGTGAATATCATGTTAATGTACGAGATGAGATAAGACGTTCATATCTAAATATGGGGCCTTATCAACCAGATATGTTGGAGTATCCAGGTACAAAATTTGGAAGCCAGAATCGTCGTTTTCAGAAAAAATGGTTTCAGAAATTTTATTGGTTGGAGTATTCGCCTTCAACAAATAAGGCATATTGTTTCTATTGTTTTCTTTTCCTGAATGATGTTAATTCATCTAATATCTCGGCATTGGTCAATGAAGGATTCGACAATTGGAAAAGGGTAAACCAAGGAAAAACATGTGCTTTTCTTGACCATATTGGTTCTGCAGCTTCTTCACCTCATACTATGTGTGAGAGAAGGGCTGAAAATTTGATGAAGCCCTCACAACATATTGATAAAGTGATGCATGCACAATCTAAAGAGGAAAAAGAGAAAAATCGTCTGCGTTTGAGCACCTCAATTGTAGCTGTTCGTTGGCTAGCACTTCAAGGTTGTGCTTTTAGAGGTAACGATGAATCTCTATCTTCATCTAATCGTGGAAATTTTCTTGAATTGGTGAAGGCTTTTGCAAAAATGAATATAGAAATTGATGAAGTTGTGCTTGAGAATGCTCCAAAAAATGCCCAATATATCGCTCCAGAAATTCAGAAAGAGATTTTACATATTATGGCCAATAGAGTACGACAGATGGTTCGTGAAGAAGTTGGAGATAAATACTTCTGTATTCTTGTTGATGAAGCCCGAGATATATCTAAACGAGAGCAAATGGCCATTATATTGAGGTTTGTGAACAATCATGAGATTTTGACAGAAAGATTTTTTGCCATCAAAAGTGTTAGTGACACTACCTCAATGAATTTGAAAAATGAGATATCAAATGTTCTTGTTCATCATGATCTCCATGTTAAGAAAATCAGAGGCCAAGGATATGATGGTGCTAGCAATATGCGTGGAGCGTGGAATGGACTTCAAGCATTATTTCTCAAAGATTGTCCCTATGCATACTATGTCCACTGTTTTGCACATCGTTTACAACTGACATTGGTTTCTGCAGCTAAGGATGTTAGTGTTATTTGGGAATTCTTTTCTCATTTGGACAATATTGTTAATATTGTCACTTCTTCTACTAAGCGCATTGCTGAATTACTATACTGCACAGAGAAATGAAATTGAGTATATGTTGTCAATTGGAGAACGTGATTCTGAAAATGGTGCAAACCAGATTGGTAATTTGCAACGAGCAGGAGCTACTCGTTGGAGTTCTCACTATGATTCGGTAAAAAGTTTGATAGGTATGTACACTGCAACTTGCAAAGTTTTTGAAGTTCTCAGTGATTATTCTCCAAATGGAAGAGTTAAGGCTGAAGTTCGGGGGATTTACAGAAACATGGCAAGCTTTGAATTTGTGTTTATTTTGCACTTAATGCATAAAATTATGAGAACAACAGATACTCTTTGTCAAATTCTTCAAAGAAAATCTCAAGACATTTTGACTGCTATCACATTTGTCACTACTACCAAAACTTGCCTTCAAGAATTTAGAGAATGTGGGTGGAATGAATTTCTTCAGGAAGTTAAAGTTTTTTGCTCAAGAAATGAAATTGATGCACCTGACCTTGATTGTCTATATAAGATTGGACGTTTTTATCGGCAAACTACAATAGAACATCATTACCACTTTGATGTTTTTAATGCAGCAATAGATTTCATTTTGATGGAGTTAAATACTCGGTTCAATGAGTCATCGGTGGAACTTCTTTCTCTTAGTACAGCTTTAGATCCTAAAAATTCATTTGACTCATTTAACAGTGATGATATTTGCAAGCTTGCGAAGAAGTTTTATCCTGGAGATTTCACAGATCAAGAAATTGTTGCTTTGGAGTATGAATTGATACATTATAAACTTGATGTGATGCAGAATTTAAAGGTTTCTACACTTGTTGAGTTGTGTCAGCAATTGACCGAGAGTGGACGGTCAAGTGTTTATGTTATATTGACTAGATTGATTCATCTTGTTTTGACATTACCTGTGTCTACTGCCACTACTGAGCGGGCTTTTTCAGCAATGAAGCATGTGAAGACGGCACTTCACAATAAAATGGAGGATGACTTTCTTGCCGATTGTTTGACACTCTATATTGAACGAGATTTAGCTAAACATATTGATGTAAATTCTATTATTGATGAATTTTATGTTTTAAAATCTCGTAGGGCACAACTTCGTTGAACGATATAATGTAAATTTTTTTTTAATAATATATAACTTATCATATTGACTTCAAGCCCCCCCCAACTTTTATTCCTGGATCCGTCCCTGCTGATGTCTACTCTTATAACACGGTACTCGATAGTCTCAGTAAAGATAAGATGTTAGATGATGCACTCCGATTATTGTACAATATGATTGAGAAAGGGGTTTCTCCAAATATCGTTACTTACAATTCGTTGATCCAGAGCCTTTGCAATTTTGGCCGATGGAAAGAGGTGAAAGACTTGTTTGTTGACATGCAATGTCTCAACATCTATCCAGATGTGATTACTTTTAACATATTGGTCGATGCGTTTTGCAAGGAAGGAATGATTATCGAGGCAGAGGATTTGTTGAAAAGCATGAAGAAAAGAAATATTTCGCCTGATATTGTCACGTATAATGCCTTGATAGATGGATATTCTTTTCGAGGAGAAATGGATAGAGCACGAAGATTGTTTGATTCCTTGAAATTTAAGGGTTTCAAGCCGTGTATCATTAGCTACAGCAGCATGCTTGATGGATACCTTAAGAAAGGAATGGTGGATGAAGCTTGGAATGTTTTTCATGAAATTTCCTCCAAGGGTTTGGGGCCTACAACAATTTCCTACACCATCATGTTACAAGGATTATTTCGTGCAGGTAGATTTTTCAATGAGATGGAAGCTCAGAAAGTATATCCCGACATAATTACTTATTCTGTTATGTTGCAAAGCTTGTGTAAGACTCGACAATTTACCCAAGCATTTTGGTTTCTGCAAACTATGGAAGATAGAGGTCTCAATCCTAACATAGTCATCTATTCTATCATGATAGATGGATTATCCAAGGGTGGAAAACCTGATGTTGCTAGAATTCTTTTCAACCAACTTCATTTGAAAGGTTTGAAGCCCAATGTTGTGATTTATAACAGCATGATCTTCTCACTTTGCCTAGAGGGACATGTACAAGAGGCAAAACATATGCTGATCGATATGGAAAAAGGTGGTTGTACGCCCAATAGTGTGACATTCAATGTTTTTGTTCAGAACTTGCTAAAAAGAGAAGAACTTAACGAGGCAATGCAGCTCTCTGAAGAAATGGTAAGAAGGGGTTTCTCAGGTAATGCAACAACCGTGTCCATGCTATTTCATAAGTTCGAGGAATGTCGAGATAGTGTTCTGCTGGATATGATGAAAAGGCTTGTTCCAAGAAAATGAATAATCCTTCTCTGAAACCTGAGTTTCCCTAAGTTCCTAATTGAAGTCTTATACATCTTTCCATACCAATAAAGATATGAAACTACTCACATAAAATGGTAAGTTTGTACGCTCTAAAAATCTAATGATTGCTGAAGCATCGTTTTTATGTCGAATGCATTCTACGTTTATTGCAACACTTTAGTCGGTTTAGCAACTTGTTTTTTGTAATTTCAATTTCATTTTTATTTCCTTGTGTCAGTTGATTGTTCGTGGGACATGGAAGTCTAAAGAGAAGGCAGGTTTATGAAAGACCTGGTCTGCTATTTACTGACTTTGGTTAGTCCACATATTATTTACAGATGGTACTGAATTAAGTATGATTTCTACGCCCGATTGTGTTACATTCAATGTTTTTGTCCAAAGCTTGCTGAAAAGAAGAGAATTTTATGAGGCAATGCTACTCTTGGAAGAAATGATTAGAAGGGTCCTCAACTATGTCCATACTACTTTATAAGTTTGTGGAATGTCGAGATAGTGTTCTGCTGATTATGATTAAGAGGCTTGTGCCAAAAAATGAGTCATCCTCATTTGAAACCTGTGTTTCCTCATTAAGTATGATTTCTACGAGAAAACCGCAGGTTAGCCTCGATTGCCGTTGATCCTTTATCTGCCTTGATTTGTAATTGTTCATTGTATACCATTCCGAGGGCCGAGGCACCATCCAGAATGAATCGGGAGTTCCGGACGTGCTTGTCAAATCGACACTTCTTTGGAAGAAAATTGTGTTATCTAGCAAAAGTCAATACAAGCTCACTTTGGATCGTATATGGAAATGGAGGAGTCATCGTGAATATTTTGAATCGTGATTCAAATATATCAAATGTCCTCTCAACAACATTCATCAAAGAAATGACGAAGATTGAACAACTCTTTAACATCTTTAGGGTGACGACATTGATCTGTGAATTTTTGAAAGATGATGACGTATATCTCGAGAAAGAGCTAATAATTGACGTCGATTTGGATATCCACTAAAAAAATATTTAGCCATCAAATCATATTTGTAGAGTTAATTAACTAATGAATAATATATATAATCTTTGAAAACTAGAAAAATATAAATAGTAATGTAATATTTAACAATATGTCAAATAAAAAAATAAACAAAACAATTATTTATACCTGAAATTAAATAATAAGTATGTTAAAGTATTTGTAATTATATATATATATATATATATATATATATATATATATTCTCATTTAAGTTAATGAAAATTATTCATGTGCATAAATTTTGAGTTATAATCAAAATTAAGATATAGATTAACTAAAATTATAAAAAATAATTAAACATCAATTGTGATATAATAATTAATAAAAAATTAAATTTTACTTATTAAAAATAATTATAAATCAATAAATATTATATTTTTTTATTATGTAGTGTAATATTTTTTTTAAAATTTTAATAAATATAATTTTAAATTTTATGAGATTTTGTGATTAGAACTCCAAAAATAAAATGAACGATGTTAATAATTTTGATTTTAAACTATTGTTAGTAATAAAAAAATATTTTTTTTAAAAAATACAAATAAAAGAAAAAATAAATAGATGAGAAAAGTTTAGTTTGAATATTTTTAGACTTTTAAACTCTATAAAAGTCATTAAAATTTAGAATCAATGCACCCCCTTAGTTTTCAATGAACAAATTTGGTATCAATAGTTTATTTTTCCTGTCCAAAGTCAGATAATTCAATCTTTTTTTTTTCGCTTCAAATCAATGAACGATTTCATTTCATTATTTTCAACCATAATTTTGATTAATTTTTTTTATGTCACGATGATAAAATTTATATATTCAGTGTTTAATTTTTTTATAAAATTTATTTTAGCATTTTTGTCACTTTTCTTCTTAATTGTAATACAATCTCTAATTTTTTTTTAGTAAAATAACTTGACACCAAAAAAACTCTTAAGAAAAAAATATTAATGTATGCAATAAAAAAAAATTAAGGCTGTAGTAGAGGCAATTTTATCTTAGACAAAGATCTTCTTGAAGCTACCCTCCTCCCTTTGCCAACGCCTCAAAGAAACGACATTAAATAATTAAGGATGTAAACAAAAAAATCGAGCAGAATAGTATGAGGCTCGAACTCGGCTGTTTAAGATTTATATAAGCTCGAGTTAGATTCGAACTTCTATCACGAGGTTCAAATTCGCCTTGTTTTGAAATTACTAAGCTCGTGATAACTGGAACTCGGTTCATTATTAACTCGTTTATCATGTTTAACGATCCTGGATCGAGCTCCGCTCGTTTTCGGGCTTGTTAAGTGGGCTTTGCTTTCGAGCTCATTAAACATAGTAGAGCTCAAGTTCGAGCTGGTTTCGAGTTCGTTAAAGATAGAGTCGAGATTGATTATACAATAAAATGTATTTCTGCATATAAACAAATGTTAAATTAAACCAAAAAAGTGTAAATTAATTGATAAATAACCAAAACGACAAACCTAACAACTAAAAAAACTTAAACGAACCATACAAACGAAAATGTTCGTGAACAGTAAACAAACTGAGCTTTAGCTCGCGAAACACATAAACGAGCCGAGTTCAAGCTCAAACTCAATCTCGCAAACAGGCTCGTGAGCTTTAACTACCTGAGATTTCCTCGCATGACTGAGCAATCATCCATTTTCTTGTTTCTTTCAAAGTGTCAGATCACACAAACAAGAAGAAAACACCATTTCTGATGTGAATTCTACATTTAATACTGCTTTGTGATGCAGCTATTTCAGCTCTTGAACTCCTATCATTGCCTTCCCCCTCCTTCAATGTCCTTGTTAGAGGAGTTGACTTGAAATTCTGACAATGAAATCCATGTGGCATCTTCTAGAAAAAGTCCCTCCCATTGCACTAGCATTTGGGCTTCCCTTCCCAAGGTTTTTCCATTACAAAACACCTAAAAATGTTGTTTTACTCGACGATCAGTAATCTCAGTCTGTCCATCCGTCTCAAGATGATAAGAACTATTATACTTCAAAATAGTGCCACTAAAATGGAATAGCTATTCCCAAAAGGAGCTAAACAAAATGGGATCACGATCAGATACGATAATCCTTGATAATTACCTTAAAGTGAAGATCAATTTGTTCATAAAATAAATTGTAATATAACATTTGTAATAAGTATCAATATGATTAAATATATTTTGTTGAGATTTGCTAAAAAAAATTCGTCTTTCAATATTCGAATATTTTGATATCATCGTCATTGTCATCGCTTATTGTAATAGACCGTAATATCTAAAATAAAAAAATAATCACAACTTTTTAACTCTTGAATTTTATAAGAAAAAACATAATAAAAAATAGCACATAATCAAATTTATTTTTATTAGTATCAAACAAAGGAAAGCATAATAAAGTTGGCAAACAAAATAATTCATTTTCAAAGATTTTTTTTTAAATAATTCGTAATAATTCAATTAATTTTTTCACTCAATAAACTAAACAAATATTATTATTGCAAGAAATAAAAAAAGAAAAATATTGAAACCCAAATTTAAATTTTTAAAATTAAAATATTAAAATCACCCAAATTTAGAGTTTTCAGCTTAAAAAACATACAACAGTCTTTTGTGTTGTTAGAACAAAGGAGAAAGTGCATTTAACAGGTAAATATCGCTGCTGTTCAAGTTTAATCCATCAGAGATTATGTCAACAGAAAGTAAAGATCATCGGGGCTGATTTTGTTTTGCTGTTGGCCGGAGAAATATGAGGCTAAACCAGGCGACTCGGACAGGAATTTTAGGCAAATGCTCCTCGTATCCGACTGTGAGTGAATATCCATTTTCATATTTTTGTGCTACATTTCGGAGTGTAAGATCACATAAAGAAATAGAAAAAGAAAAACCCAGATTCGATTTTAGTTGTATACATGAGCTGGACGATGCGGTGTGCATCTTTCATGAAATGGTCAGAGTGAGACCGAAACCTTCCGTTCGTGTATTCAACAACCTGTTGAGTGTGGTCGTAAAGTTGAAACACCATTATGCTGCCCTCCAAATGCTTGATGAAATGCGTCATTTAGGTGGCGTTCTTGTTGATGAATACACTATGAATATCGCGATTAATTGCTATTGCCACCTGAATCGAGTTGATTTTGGGTTCTCAATCTTTGGTTGCTTATTCAAGATTGGTCATGAACCAGACATAATCACCTTTAACACTCTCATCAAAGGGTTCTTCTTAGCAGATAAGGCTTTTCATGCCGTGGAAATTTTTAAAAAGTTGTTAAGAGACAAACCATGTGAGCCAGATGAAGTCACATTCCTAGCTGTAATCAATGGGCTGTGCAAAGCTGGGCAAACTCTCATGGCCCGTGATTTTCTCGGTACGTTGGCAAAAGGAACTTGCAAACCTCATGTCCGCTCTTATAACACGATAATTGACAGTCTCAGTAAAGATAAGATGGTAGATGACGCTCTCCAATTGTTGAACCAGATGATTGAGAAAGAGGTTTCACCAAATGTCGTCACTTACAATTCAGTGATCCAGGGCCTTTGCAATTTTGGCCGATGGAAAGAGGTGAAAGACTTGTTTATTGACATGCAAGGTCTCAAAATCTATCCTGATGTGATTACTTTTAATATATTGGTCGATGCATTTTGCAAGGAAGGAATGATCGACGAGGCGGAGGATATGTTGAAAAGCATGAAGAAAAGAAATATTTCTCCTAACATTGTTACGTACACCACCTTGATGGATGGATATTGTTTGCAAGGAGGAATAGATAAAGCACGGAGATTGTTTGATTCCTTAGCTTTAATGTGCCTCAAGCCTGGTATTGTTAGCTACAACATCATGCTCAATGGATACATTAAAAAAGGAAAGGTGGATGAGGCTTTGAACTTTTTTCATGAAATTTCCTCTAATGGATTGGAGCCTTCAATTGTTTCCTACAATATCATGCTGCAAGGATTATTTTGTGGAGGTAGATATGAAGCTGGCCAGAAGCTTTTCAATGAGATGGAAGCTCAGAAAGTATATCCCGACATGATTACTTATTGTGTTATGTTACGAAGCTTGTGTAAAACTCGACAATTTACCCAAGCATTTTGGTTTCTGCAAACTATGGAAGATAGAGGTCTCAATCCTAACATAGTCATCTATTCTATCATGATAGATGGATTATCCAAGGGTGGAAAACCTGATGTTGCTAGAATTCTTTTCAACCAACTTCATTTGAAAGGTTTGAAGCCCAATGTTGTGATTTATAACAGCATGATCTTCTCACTTTGCCTAGAGGGACATGTAAAAGAGGCAAAACATATGCTGATCGATATGGAAAAAGGTGGTTGTACACCCAATAGTGTGACATTCAACGTTTTTGTTCAAAACTTGCTAAAAAGAAATGAACTTCACGAGGCAATGCAACTCTCGGAAGAAATGGTAAGAAGGGGTTTCTCAGGTGATGCAACAACCGTGTCCATGCTATTTCACAAGTTCGAGGAATGTCGAGATAGTGTTCTGCTGGATATGATTAAAAGGCTTGTCCCAAGAAAATTAATAGTCCTGTGAAATCCAAGTTTCCTTAAATTCTGAAGATCGTGCTTGTCATTTGTGTTCGTGGTACATATGTCGTATGTGTATTGAATTATATTTTTTTTCAGAAATACAAAAAGAATCAGCCAAACGAGAGCAACAGTTGTACTTGTACCAATGGTTATTGGTGATACCCCATAAGGAACCGAGTCATTAATGACCCGGGATATTAATTGGACCGTCCGAATCGGAGTCAATACACCGGACACTTCTCCTCTTCCCGGGCAGTCATTATAGCCCGGGCTCTCATACAAGTACCCGGGTAACCTACTACCCGGGTCACCTCGAGAATTGCACAACACTCAAGTATGATTGATACAGGCCGTCTAATATTAAGATCATTCATTTATAATAATTATTAATATTCATTCACAGTACTTTTTGATATTCATTAATATTAAGTATCACATTTTTTCACTTTTAAAATGACACCATCAAAAGCCAACCAATATCAATTTCAAACTAGATTTTTTGACATCTCAAAATAATCAAATTTGAGTTTTTAAAGAGTAAAATCAATATCAATGGAATCTAATTATGTATTATTTGTAACAATTTAGGTATCACATTTTTATTTCACGGGTCCCATCATCAAAGGTCGCTCAATATTGACTTCAAATTATATATTTTGACATCCTCAAATAATCGAATTTGAGTCTTTAAATGGTAAAATCAAATATTTATGGACTCAAATTAGGTATTATTTGTATTAATTTACATATCACATTTTTACTTCATGAATGTCATCATCAAAGATCACTCAATATTAACTTCAAACTATATAATTTGACATCCCCATATATTTGGATATAAGTATGTAGGAAGTAAAATCAAGTATTTGTAGATTCCAAATAGATATTCTTTGTACCAATTTAGGTATCATATTTTAACTTCACAAATGATAGTCAAATCAAGTATTTGTAGACTCCAATTAGATACTCTTTGTCTCAATTTAAATAAAATCAAGTGTTTGTGGACTCAAATTAGGTATTTATTTGTATTAACTTTGGTATTATATTTTTTACTTCACAAATGACACTCAAATCAAGTATTTGTAGGTTGCAATTAGATAATCTTTGTACCAATTTGGGTAAAATCAAGTATTTATGGACTCAAATTATGTATTTATTTGTATTAATTTAGGTATCACATTTTTTACTTCACGAAAGTCATCATCAAAGACTTACTCATATTTGAATGTAGTGAACATGTTTTTTTTTTTTTTTTTTGTATTAAATCACATTAATACTTCACTCTAATTCATATTCAATGGAAACTCCAACATGACTTTGTTATGGTGATGATTAAAATATCAAATGTATCTTCAAACAAAATATGAGTATCAAATGAGCCAAGTCATGTATTTGTTATCCCAATTTAGATATTTTGTAAATTAAATTTAGTATTTACTTGTATTTGATGGTGAGGAACAAGTTTTTTTTTTTTTTTTTTTATTAAATCATACGAATAATTCATCATAATACATATTCAATGGAAACTCCAATATGACTTCCTTTATGGTGACTACTCGAACATCAAATGTATTTTCAAACAAAATATGTTTATCAAATAGGTCAAATCAGGTATCTGATATATCAATTTAGGTACCTTGTAGGTTAAATGAGTACTTACTCGTGTTTGATGGTTAGTTGAGAATATGCTTTTTTTTTTTTTGTATTAAATCAAATGAATACTTCATCGTAATGCATCTTCAGTGAAAACTCCGACAGGAATTCGTTTATGGTGACCACTCGAACATCAAATGTATTTTCAAACAAAATATAGGTATCAAATGAGTCAAATCAGGTATTTGATATCCTAATTTCGATTTTTTGTAGGTTAAATTATGTACTCACTCGTATTCGATGGTGAGTGGAGAAATTTTTATTTTTTGTATTAAATTATATGAATATTTCGTCATGTGTATCTTCAATGAAAACTCCAATAGACTTTGTTTATAATGACCACTCGAAAATTGTGCGTATCTTCGGACAAAATACGAGTAACAAATGAGACAAATCGGATATCTATTATCCCAATATAATAGTAATGTCTATGTAACTCAGTGGCTCCAAATGATTAAATCAATTGAGAAGCCAAAAAACGCATAAAAGACATGAACTCGTAAAAACAAATTATCAAACATATAAAAAGCACGAACTCATTAGAACAAATTAAAACATATAAAAAGACATGAACTCATTAAAACAGATTATCAAACATATAAAAAACATGAACTCATTAGAACTACAAAGTCACTCACAACTGAAGCAAAGTTCCAAACACATAAAATGCATGGCATGTGAACGAACAACATAGTCGAATTTGAAGCACTTTCGAAATTTAGAGTTTTCAGCTTAAAAAACATACAACAGTCTTTTTGTGTTGTTAGAACAAAGGAGAAAGTGCATTTAACAGGTAAATATCGCTGCTGTTCAAGTTTAATCCATCAGAGATTATGTCAACAGAAAGTAAAGATCATCGGGGCTGATTTTGTTTTGCTGTTGGCCGGAGAAATATGAGGCTAAACCAGGCGACTCGGACAGGAATTTTAGGCAAATGCTCCTCGTATCCGACTGTGAGTGAATATCCATTTTCATATTTTTGTGCTACATTTCGGAGTGTAAGATCACATAAAGAAATAGAAAAAGAAAAACCCAGATTCGATTTTAGTTGTATACATGAGCTGGACGATGCGGTGTGCATCTTTCATGAAATGGTCAGAGTGAGACCGAAACCTTCCGTTCGTGTATTCAACAACCTGTTGAGTGTGGTCGTAAAGTTGAAACACCATTATGCTGCCCTCCAAATGATTGATGAAATGCGTCATTTGGGCGGCGTTCTTATTGATGAATACACTATGAATATCGCGATTAATTGCTATTGCCACTTGAATCGAGTTGATTTTGGGTTCTCAATCTTTGGTTGCTTATTCAAGCTTGGTCATGAACCAAACATAATCACCTTTAACACTCTCATCAAAGGGTTCTTCTTAGCAGATAAGGCTTTTCATGCCGTGGAAATTTTTAAAAAGTTGTTAAGAGACAAACCATGTGAGCCAGATGAAGTCACGTTCCTAACTGTAATAAATGGGCTGTGCAAAGCTGGGCAAACTCTCATGGCCCGTGATTTTCTCGGTACATTGGCAAAAGGAACTTGCAAACCTCATGTCCGCACTTATAGCAAGATAATTGACTGTCTCAGTAAAGATAAGATGGTAGATGACGCTCTCCAATTGTTGAACCAGATGATTGAGAAAGAGGTTTCACCAAATGTCGTCACTTACAATTCAGTGATCCAGGGCCTTTGCAATTTTGGCCGATGGAAAGAGGTGAAAGACTTGTTTATTGACATGCAAGGTCTCAAAATCTATCCAGATG
Source organism: Primulina tabacum (assembly GCF_025594145.1). Lineage (NCBI taxonomy): Eukaryota > Viridiplantae > Streptophyta > Magnoliopsida > Lamiales > Gesneriaceae > Primulina > Primulina tabacum. The sequence goes on along the minus strand of NC_134561.1, from coordinate 2,404,293 downwards.
TGATTACTTTTAATATATTGGTCGATGCATTTTGCAAGAAAGGAATGATCGATGAGGCGGAGGATATGTTGAATAGCATGAAGAAAATAAATATTTCTCCTGACATTGTTACGTACACCACCTTGATAGATGGATATTGTTTGCAAGGAAGAATAGATAAAGCACGGAGATTGTTTGATTCCTTGGCTTTAATGTGCCTCAAGCCTGGTATTGTTAGCTACAACATCATGCTCAATGGATACATTAAAAAAGGAAAGGTGGATGAGGCTTTGAACTTTTTTCATGAAATTTCTTCTAATGGATTGGAGCCTTCAATTGTTTCCTACAATATCATGTTGCAAGGATTATTTTGTGGAGGTAGATATGACGCTGGCCAGAAGCTTTTCAATGACATGGAAGCTCTGAAAGTGTATCCAGACATAATTACTTATTCTGTTATGTTGCGAAGCTTGTGTAAGACTCGACAATTTACCCAAGCATTTTCGTTTCTGCAAACTATGGAAGATAAAGGTCTCAATCCTGACATAGTCATCTATTCTATCATGATAGATGGATTATGCAAGGGTGAAAAACCTGATGTTGCTAGAATTCTTTTCAACCAACTTCATTTGAAAGGTTTGAAGCCCGATGTTGTGATTTATAACATCATGATCGGCTCACTTTGCCTAGAGGGACATGTACAAGAGGCAAAACATATGCTGATCGATATGGAAAAAGGTGGTTGTACACCCAATAGTGTGACATTCAATGTTTTTGTTCAGAACTTGCTAAAAAGAGAAGAACTTAACGAGGCAATGCAGCTCTCTGAAGAAATGGTAAGAAGGGGTTTCTCAGGTAATGCAACAACCGTGTCCATGCTATTTCATAAGTTCGAGGAATGTCGAGATAGTGTTCTGCTGGATATGATGAAAAGGCTTGTTCCAAGAAAATGAATAATCCTTCTCTGAAACCTGAGTTTCCCTAAGTTCCTAATTGAAGTCTTATACATCTTTCCATACCAATAAAGATATGAAACTACTCACATAAAATGGTAAGTTTGTACGCTCTAAAAATCTAATGATTGCTGAAGCATCGTTTTTATGTCGAATGCATTCTACGTTTATTGCAACACTTTAGTCGGTTTAGCAACTTGTTTTTTGTAATTTCAATTTCATTTTTATTTCCTTGTGTCAGTTGATTGTTCGTGGGACATGGAAGTCTAAAGAGAAGGCAGGTTTATGAAAGACCTGGTCTGCTATTTACTGACTTTGGTTAGTCCACATATTATTTACAGATGGTACTGAATTAAGTATGATTTCTACGCCCGATTGTGTTACATTCAATGTTTTTGTCCAAAGCTTGCTGAAAAGAAGAGAATTTTATGAGGCAATGCTACTCTTGGAAGAAATGATTTAGAAGGGTTCTCAACTATGTCCATACTACTTTATAAGTTTGGGGAATGTCGAGATAGTGTTCTGCTGGTTATGATTAAGAGGCTTGTGCCAAAAAATGAGTCACCCTCATTTGAAACCTGTGTTTCCTCATTAAGTATGATTTCTACGAGAAAAACGCAGGTTAGACTCGATTGTCGTTGATCCTTTCTCTGCCTTGATGTGTAATTGTTCATTGTATACCATTCCGAGGGCCGAGGCACGATCCAGAATGAATCGGGAGTTCCGGACGTGCTTGTCAAATCGACACTTCTTTGGAAGAAAATTGTGTTATCTAGCAAAAGTCAATACAAGCTCACTTTGGATCGTATATGGAAATGAAGGAGTCATCGTGAATATTTTGAACCGTGATTCAAATATACCAAATATCCACTCAACAACATTCATCAAAGAAATGACGAAGATTGAACAACTCTTTAGCAACTTTAGGGTGACGACATTGATCTTTGAATTTTTGAAAGATGATAACGTATATCTCGAGAAAGAGCTAATAATTAACGTCGATTTGGATATCCACTAAAAAAATATTTAGCCATCAAATCATATTTGTAGAGTTAATTAACTAATGAATAATATACATAATCTTTGAAAACTACAAAAATATAAATAATCATTTAATATATAAACAATATGTCAAATAAAAAAATAAACAAGACAATTATTTGTACCTAAAAATAAATAATAAGTATGTTAAAGTATTTGTAATTATATATATATATATATATATATTCTCATTTAAGTTAATGAAAAATATCATGTGCAAGAATTTTGAGTTATAATCAAAGTTAAGATATAGATTAACTAAAATTATAGAAAATAATTAAACATCAAATGTTATATTATAATTAATAAAATAAAATAAATTTTACTTATTAAAAATAATTATAGATCAATAAAATATTATAATTTTTTTATTATGTAGTGTAATAATTTTTTAAAGATTTTAATAAATATAATTTTAAATTTTATGAGGTTTTGTGACTGGAATTTCAAAAATTAAATGAACGGTGTTAATAATTTTGATTTTAAACTATTGTTATTAATAAAAAAATATTTTTTAAAAAAGTATAAATAAAAGGAAAAATAAATAGATGAGAAAAAAATGAAAATTTTAGTGTTTGTATTGAGTATATGAGTTTGGAAGATTTCTTGATTAAGTGTACATCCAAATCTTTAGGTTGAATCAAATACTTTTTTTGACATTTTATTGTTTTACCTTAGACTAAAATTCTTGTACATAAATGAATTTCATGGAGTCATTGAAAGTCTATTGACATTTTGAATACCTATAGATTTTTGAGAGTTTTTAAAAATAAGTTTGAATATCACATGACTTTTTAAAATTTTATAAAAGTAACATTGTATGCCACTAAAATTTTATAGAGTATATATAAAACTCTAGTTTGAATATCTCTAGATTTTTAAACTTCATAAACGTAATTAAAAGTCTAGAATCAATACATCCCCTTAGTTTTCGATGAACAAATTTGGTATCATTGGTTTGTTTTTCATGTCCAAAGGCTGATAATTCAATCTTTTTTTCCCGCTTCAAATCAATGAACGATTTCATTTCATTATTTTGAACAATTATTTTGATTAATTTTATTTGTGTCACGATGATAAAATTTATAATATTAAGTGTTTAATTTTTTTATAAAATTTATTTTCCAATTTCTGTCACTTTTCTTCTTAATTGTAATACAATCTCTAATTTTTTTAGTAAAATAACTTGACACCAAAAAAACTCTTAACAAAAAAATATTAGTGTATGCAATATAAAAAAAAAATTAAGGCTGTAGTAGAGGCAATTTTATCTTAGACAAAAAGCTAGTTGAAGCTACCGTCTTCCCTTTGCCAAATCCTCAAAGAAACGACAGTAAATAAGGACGTAAATGAAACAAATCGAGTAAGATATTATGAGGCTCGAACTCGGCTGTTTAAGATCTATATAGTCTCGAGCTAGATTCCAACTTCTATCACGAGGTTCAAACTCGCCTTGTTTTGAAATTACTAAGCTCTTGAATAACTCGAATTCGGTTCATTAATAACTCGTTTATCATGTTTAACGAGCATGGATCGAGCTCCGCTCGTTTTCGAGCTTCTTAAGTGGGCTTGATTTCGAGCTCATTAAACATAATATTGCTCACGTTCTAGCTGGTTTTGAGTTCGTTAAAGATAGAATCAAGATTGATTATACAATAAAATGTATCTCTGCATATAAAGAAATGTTAAATTAACACCGAAAAAGTGTAAGTCCATTGATAAATAACCAAAACGACAAACCTAACAATTAAAAAAACTTAAAGAAACCATACAAACGAAAATGTTCGTGAACAGTAAACAAACTGAGCTTTAGCTCGCGAAACACATAAACGAGCCGAGTTCAAGCTCAAACTCAATCTCGCAAACAGGCTCGTGAGCTTTAACTACCCGAGATTTCCTCGCATGACTGAGCAATCATCCATTTTCTTGTTTCTTTCAAAGTGTCAGATCACACAAACAAGAAGAAAACACCATTTCTGATGTGAATTCTACATTTAATACTGCTTTGTGATGCAGCTATTTCAGCTCTTGCACTCCTATCATTGCCTTCCCCCTCCTTCAATGTCCTTGTTAGAGGAGATGACTTCAAATTCTGACAACGAAATCCATGTGGCATCTTCTAGAAAAAGTCCCTCCCATTGAACTAGCATTTGAGCTTCCCTTCCCAAGGTTTGTCCATTACAAAACACCTAAAAATGTTGTTTTAGTCGACGATTAGTAATCTCAGTCTGTCCATCCGTCTCAAGATGATCATAACTACTATACTTCAAAATAGTGCCACTACAATGGAATAAGTGTAAGGACCGTGTATCATATTATCGTAAATCCTATGATCATTATCGATAATTTATGAATTTGTCATATGATTATGTACATGAGGTATATCATGACAATGAAAATGAGAAAATAAGTGTGATAATGAAATACTGTATTAGATATTGATTAATTAACGAAATTGAAGTTGTAAGAACTTGAGTGGAGAAGCCGAACGCCAATACAATACAAAATTAATATTTTGTACAGAACATGTGGCGGCCGAGCGGTAGAAAATGACCGTCCGAGCGCCAGTGTAGAATATGTTTGTGCTCGGACAGAACGTTTCGCGCCCGATCCGGTAGTTTTTGACCGCCCGAGTGTGGTGCAAGTAAAACTCGGGGACAGAATGTCTCGCGCTCGGACGCGAGAATTCTACCGCCCCAGCGCGAGAGCGATGGAGATAAGAATGAGTCTTTTGATTCATTTCTTCTTCATTCCTCATTTAGCAACTTCGAAAAAGAGAAAGAAAATCGATTTCTATCGTCCGAAATCACTTTGAAACGTTGTCCAAACGTGAAACAAATTATAGATTCGGAATCTTCGCGTCGAGAGCTTTCTTTTGAGGTAAGTTTCTTCTAGTTTCAGCAGCTCTAAATATTAAAGTGCTGAAATAGCATGTATTTGAAGTCGAGATTCATGTATGTGGTAGAATAACCGACAAGAAACTCATATTCGAAGTCGGAATTGAATTATGTTATGATTTCGATTTGATATGAATTTTCAAAGTTTCGAAAGATATTTGAAACTTATATTATTGATTTTGGATCGTGTTATTGATTGAAATGAATATGTTATTGATGTAGATAGATTATTAGACTGATATCTTCAAGCTACATCAACTGGAACAAAAAATTGAGGTATGTTGCGACCGGATAACATACGACAGGTATTTGTATCATATGATATATGTTTGATTGAATTGATTGGAGATATGTGTCTATATGCCTTATGTGATGACTTGACGTGGCATACATGACATTGTGATTGGAATATCGATGTATAAAATAAATATTTTGTTAACACACATCGTTTGATGCATGGCATACATGACATTGTGATTGGAATATCGATGTATAAAATAAATATTTTGTTAACACACATCGTTTGATGCATACATCGATACATGACATGCACGTTGAGCTATGATCCTTGGATACCCTGATATGATTTGATTGGATTCTGGGGTTTGTAAACACAATGCTATGTTTGGTATTATATGACCCTTAAAGCATAGTCATTTGTGGCCCCGATGATTGATTGAGATTTGGGATTTGATGGCGCTTTGTCGACGCTATCATACGAGTATATCTGATTGAGGGCGGTGTGCCAGCTCGAGCATTGATTTGATAGCGATTCGATTGATTCTTACATGTGCTCAGTGGATGAGCATTTGACCTGATACATCCACGACATACATGCATTGCATATCATATATCATCGTTTAGATACTTGTTGTATATATGATGGTTGTTCCATACAGAGCTTTGCTCACTCCCAAGGGGGGCTGTTGTTGTCTTTGTGTGTGGACAATGACAGGTACTCCAGGATATCAGGAGGCCGGAGAGGGTACTTCTGGAGGGAGTCACAGATATATATATATTTATATATATAAATATATATATATATATATATATGTATCTATATTCCGGGGCATGTCCCAAAGATATGAGTTGTTTGTATGTGATTGGTTTTGATTATGTGTGGGCGTGTTTTATGATATGAGATTAAATACTATTTTATTATTCAAATTATAGAAGAGAATTTATTGAGGAACGCAACATTGATTTTGAAGCTTATGGGAAATACAATCTGACGGCGTTCCTTCAGTCCCGCAGATTGAGTTCCACTGTCAACTCAGTGCTGCCCTATGCACGACGACCAGTCCTCGAATTCTACTGCAATTTGGTCTCCAATGTTGGTAATAGAAGATCTGCTAAGTATGGAAGGGTATTTGTCCGTGACACTATATATGATTTCTCTCCCAATACCATAAACGAGTTCTACAATACTCCCACTCCTGCATATGAGGATGCTCTCCCGCACATCGATGATATTATTTCTGAACTCACGGGGGGCCTCATCACTGAATTTCCTACTCTCCCCAAGCGCCTTGCTGCGGCAAATCTGACCTCGTTTTACTCTGTTCTGCACAAAACTGCTATTCGAAACTGGACTCCCTCTTCAAACACCACTGTGGTCACTAGACCACTAGCAGTTGCTCTCTTCACCATTGGAACAGAGCGGAACTTCAACTTCGGACATCTGGTATTCACCACTGTTCTTCAAGTTGCGGAGGGTGGACTAAAATTGACGAAGCTCCCATTTCCTTCCTTGATTTTTGGGATTCTGGAATCCCAAGGCTTTGTTTCTGATACTGAGGACCAGCTGATCGACATAGGAAAACCATTGAAAATTGCTCCAGCATATTTTAAAGGGAAAAGGGTAGTTGATCTTCCTTGGTCTACAGCAGGTTCTCCACCACATACTACCCACACTGCTCCCTACTTGGTTCCTCCGACCATTACCAGTGTTGCTCCTGGTGTTGGCAACACTGCATCTGAAGACTATGTCGTATTGATGGTTCCCGAGGTCCATGCCCAAATCGCAAACGGTCTTCAACAGATTAAACAAGCTCGTGACACCATTGCATATGCCAACAAGCAGATAACCCAATCCAATGCAACAACTGCATATTATGAGTCTTTGATTGCGGATTATCGATTGCTCCTTGAAGTGGGCGTGCATTCTGGTCAAAAAGGGGGAGTTGTTTCACCAGGACCAGAAGCTGGCACCTCTACTGCCGAAGCTGGCCCCTCTACTGGTCCCTTGACTGGTGACAATGAAGATGACACTGATGATTAGATTACTTAATGCTTATCTTTGTTATCCTTTGTTCGTGCTGCTTTATGTTTGCTTTTGTTCTTTATTGTTATTTCTTATGTTATAATGAAGAAATGAATTTGAGGTTAAGCATTGTAATCAGCTCAACAAGGTTTAGGTATGTGTTGTGGCAAGTGCTGACAACACGGTCCACAACACCCCAGTGCACAAACTTGTCAAATTCAGAGAGAGATGAAATTTAGGGGGAGATAAAATATTACATCGCAGGGGGAGTCGTGTCACAGTCGTCATTGTTGGAAGTTTTGGCCAGCAATGCGAAAATGGGGAGATTGAAAGGAATATTTTATTCCTAATTAATCTTCAGATTGTATTCCGATTTTGCACTCCTAACCAAGACTAATAGATTTGATTTCCTTGATATTGTGAATCTTTTTATTAGGATTTATTTAATTAATTTAGGAATCTATCTATAACTTTGTTACTGAAATATAGTGTAGTTACCTTTGGATTAGAGTTTGATTCCTATTAAACTCTTCTTTCCTTGTTTATAGGTGGGAATGATCTATGAAGATCTAGGGCAAAGAAATGGACTATATATAAGTGGTTAAACTATCAATAAAGCAGGGTAGGAAGATACGCTGACGGCTACAGAGCTTTGCTGAGGAAGATTCGGGTTTCGAAGATTTGCAACAAGAGCAAGAGTGGTCCGACGATCTTGTGACAATGATGTCGATTGGTGTTGCCAACACTTGAAGTACAACACTGACGCAGAGTGTTGAACGAAGAGTGGTTTCGTTTAGTTTTAAGGAATATATTTTTGTTTTATGCATCTAGTTTTTATGAGGTTTATTTTGATACATTTTTAATTCCTTGATGTGTCAAGGAATTTGATTTTAATATTCTCACTAGTATTGTTTTTTGTGTAAACGATTTACATAATTGTTCTAGTGAATTTCTTGCCATGAGGCATCGCACAAGTATTTGTACTTGTGCATAATTCAAATCTGACATTTTGTTATTAAAATTATATCAAAGTTAAATTATAAATTTTCGCTGCTGTGTTGTGTGTTGGTGTTGTCAACACTGAGTACAAAATCCAATTCTGATATATTAATTTTAATATTTAGTTCTTGTTAATTTATGCGCAATAATTCTTTCATGTATATATATTATAGTATAAAATTCTGAACAAATCGGACTCTGATCATAAATCAAGTTCATATAAAAGTCTGAACAAATCTGTTCATAAATCAAAGCTTCAATTCGCAAACGAAGAAATGAAGATCATCCGGGGTGAGTTTTTTCTACTGTTGACCGAAGAAATATGAGGAGAAATCAGGCGATTGCTCTGAATCGGAGACGAATTTTAGGTCCGACTGTGAGTAATTATCCATATTCTTATTTTTGTGCTACATTTCATGGTGTAAGATCTCAGAAAGAAGAAGAAAAACCCATTTTACTACATGAACCGAGATTTGATTTTAGTGGTATAAATGAGCTGGACGATGCTGTGTGCATGTTTCGTGAAATGGTGAGAGTGAGACCGAAGCCTTCTGTTATTGAATTCAACAAGCTATTGACTGTGGTTGGAAAGATGACACACTATTATGCTGTCCTCTTAATGTTTGATGAAATGCGTCAGTTGGGTGTTCTCGATGATTTCACCATGAATATAGTGATTAATTGCTATTGTCAGCTGAATCGAGTAGATTTGGGGGTCTCGATCTTGGGTAGCTTCTTCAAGCTTGGTCATGAACCAGACACAATCACCTTTAGCACTCTCATCAAAGGGTTCTTTTCGGCAGATAAGGCTTCTCATGCGGTGGAAATTTTTAAAAAGTTATTAAGAGAGAAACTATGTGAGCCAAACGAATTCACATATCTAGCCGTGATAAATGGGCTGTGCAAAGCTGGGCACACTCTCATGGCTAGTGATTTGCTCGGTATGTTGGAAAAAGGAACTTGCAGACCTGATGTCCAGAGACGGATGTATTCTTGGGCTGTAGCCCAGCCCACTTTTTTAATAATTTAGCGACGGTTTTTTTGCGACGGTTTTAGTAAAACCGCCGCCGATCTGGATCGGCGACGGTTTTAATTGCACCGTCGCTACTAGTGACGGTTTATTCAAACAGTCGCTAACGGTTTTAATTGCACCGTCGCTACTAGTGACGGTTTATTCAAACAGTCGCTAAATAGCGACTGTTTTTTGAAAAACCGTCGCTAATAGCGACGGTTGTTTCAAAAACCGTCGTACATCAATGTCTTAGTCCAATCAAGTCCCGTCCATTTACAAGGATGAGGCCAAATTTATCCTCTGATCCGCCCCACCTCAATTCTACAAAATTTCTCTCCCAAGTCCCAAGCCCTTTAGCGACAGAATAGAATTGCGGACTCCCGAAGAAATCGAATTGCTCATCGGCAAGGCAACAATCCAGGTAAGAATCGGCTATACATTTTTTATTTTGTTTTTTATAGCTTCTCTGTGTGTGATTTGTGGTTTCTTGATTGTTTGTTGTTGAGTTGTTGAGTGACTATTACTTGTTTATTTGATTAATAATTATTTTATTCTTGTGTAGGATTATAAATTGAACTATTTCAAAATGGAATATCAATCTGCTGCAAAGAAAGGAAAAACATTGATATCCTCTTTCTTTAAGAAGAGAGATCGTCAAGCTAGTGAAGATACTTCAATTCCTACGGTCCTTACAATGCAACATCAATCCAGTGAAAGTCTTCTATTTCCCAATATCCAAATTCCTTCATGTTCCTCTCCTAGAGACGATCATCAGTCTTCGTCTACTTTTATTGAACGAGATCCAGGAAAAAGAAAACAGATATGTGAATATCATGTTAATGTACGAGATGAGATAAGACGTTCATATCTAAATATGGGGCCTTATCAACCAGATATGTTGGAGTATCCAGGTACAAAATTTGGAAGCCAGAATCGTCGTTTTCAGAAAAAATGGTTTCAGAAATTTTATTGGTTGGAGTATTCGCCTTCAACAAATAAGGCATATTGTTTCTATTGTTTTCTTTTCCTGAATGATGTTAATTCATCTAATATCTCGGCATTGGTCAATGAAGGATTTGACAATTGGAAAAGGGTAAACCAAGGAAAAACATGTGCTTTTCTTGACCATATTGGTTCTGCAGCTTCTTCACCTCATACTATGTGTGAGAGAAGGGCTGAAAATTTGATGAAGCCCTCACAACATATTGATAAAGTGATGCATGCACAATCTAAAGAGGAAAAAGAGAAAAATCGTCTGCGTTTGAGCACCTCAATTGTAGCTGTTCGTTGGCTAGCACTTCAAGGTTGTGCTTTTAGAGGTAACGATGAATCTCTATCTTCATCTAATCGTGGAAATTTTCTTGAATTGGTGAAGGCTTTTGCAAAAATGAATATAGAAATTGATGAAGTTGTGCTTGAGAATGCTCCAAAAAATGCCCAATATATCGCTCCAGAAATTCAGAAAGAGATTTTACATATTATGGCCAATAGAGTACGACAGATGGTTCGTGAAGAAGTTGGAGATAAATACTTCTGTATTCTTGTTGATGAAGCCCGAGATATCTAAACGAGAGCAAATGGCCATTATATTGAGGTTTGTGAACAATCATGGGATTTTGACAGAAAGATTTTTTGCCATCAAAAGTGTTAGTGACACTACCTCAATGAATTTGAAAAATGAGATATCAAATGTTCTTGTTCATCATGATCTCCATGTTAAGAAAATCAGAGGCCAAGGATATGATGGTGCTAGCAATATGCGTGGAGCGTGGAATGGATTTCAAGCATTATTTCTCAAAGATTGTCCCTATGCATACTATGTCCACTGTTTTGCACATCGTTTACAACTGACATTGGTTTCTGCAGCTAAGGATGTTAGTGTTATTTGGGAATTCTTTTCTCATTTGGACAATATTGTTAATATTGTCACTTCTTCTACTAAGCGCATTGCTGAATTACATACTGCACAGAGAAATGAAATTGAGTATATGTTGTCAATTGGAGAACGTGATTCTGAAAATGGTGCAAACCAGATTGGTAATTTGCAACGAGCAGGAGCTACTCGTTGGAGTTCTCACTATGATTCGGTAAAAAGTTTGATAGGTATGTACACTGCAACTTGCAAAGTTTTTGAAGTTCTCAGTGATTATTCTCCAAATGGAAGAGTTAAGGCTGAAGTTCGGGGGATTTACAGAAACATGGCAAGCTTTGAATTTGTGTTTATTTTGCACTTAATGCATAAAATTATGAGAACAACAGATACTCTTTGTCAAATTCTTCAAAGAAAATCTCAAGACATTTTGACTGCTATCACATTTGTCACTACTACCAAAACTTGCCTTCAAGAATTTAGAGAATGTGGGTGGAATGAATTTCTTCAGGAAGTTAAAGTTTTTTGCTCAAGAAATGAAATTGATGCACCTGACCTTGATTGTCTATATAAGATTGGACGTTTTTATCGGCAAACTACAATAGAACATCATTACCACTTTGATGTTTTTAATGCAGCAATAGATTTCATTTTGATGGAGTTAAATACTCGGTTCAATGAGTCATCGGTGGAACTTCTTTCTCTTAGTACAGCTTTAGATCCTAAAAATTCATTTGACTCATTTAACAGTGATGATATTTGCAAGCTTGCGAAGAAGTTTTATCCTGGAGATTTCACAGATCAAGAAATTGTTGCTTTGGAGTATGAATTGATACATTATAAACTTGATGTGATGCAGAATTTAAAGGTTTCTACACTTGTTGAGTTGTGTCAGCAATTGACCGAGAGTGGACGGTCAAGTGTTTATGTTATATTGACTAGATTGATTCATCTTGTTTTGACATTACCTGTGTCTACTGCCACTACTGAGCGGGCTTTTTCAGCAATGAAGCATGTGAAGACGGCACTTCACAATAAAATGGAGGATGACTTTCTTGCCGATTGTTTGACACTCTATATTGAACGAGATTTAGCTAAACATATTGATGTAAATTCTATTATTGATGAATTTTATGTTTTAAAATCTCGTAGGGCACAACTTCGTTGAACGATATAATGTAAATTTTTTTTTAATAATATATAACTTATCATATTGACTTCAAGCCCCCCCCAACTTTTATTCCTGGATCCGTCCCTGCTGATGTCTACTCTTATAACACGGTACTCGATAGTCTCAGTAAAGATAAGATGTTAGATGATGCACTCCGATTATTGTACAATATGATTGAGAAAGGGGTTTCTCCAAATATCGTTACTTACAATTCGTTGATCCAGAGCCTTTGCAATTTTGGCCGATGGAAAGAGGTGAAAGACTTGTTTGTTGACATGCAATGTCTCAACATCTATCCAGATGTGATTACTTTTAACATATTGGTCGATGCGTTTTGCAAGGAAGGAATGATTATCGAGGCAGAGGATTTGTTGAAAAGCATGAAGAAAAGAAATATTTCGCCTGATATTGTCACGTATAATGCCTTGATAGATGGATATTCTTTTCGAGGAGAAATGGATAGAGCACGAAGATTGTTTGATTCCTTGAAATTTAAGGGTTTCAAGCCGTGTATCATTAGCTACAGCAGCATGCTTGATGGATACCTTAAGAAAGGAATGGTGGATGAAGCTTGGAATGTTTTTCATGAAATTTCCTCCAAGGGTTTGGGGCCTACAACAATTTCCTACACCATCATGTTACAAGGATTATTTCGTGCAGGTAGATTTTTCAATGAGATGGAAGCTCAGAAAGTATATCCCGACATAATTACTTATTCTGTTATGTTGCAAAGCTTGTGTAAGACTCGACAATTTACCCAAGCATTTTGGTTTCTGCAAACTATGGAAGATAGAGGTCTCAATCCTAACATAGTCATCTATTCTATCATGATAGATGGATTATCCAAGGGTGGAAAACCTGATGTTGCTAGAATTCTTTTCAACCAACTTCATTTGAAAGGTTTGAAGCCCAATGTTGTGATTTATAACAGCATGATCTTCTCACTTTGCCTAGAGGGACATGTACAAGAGGCAAAACATATGCTGATCGATATGGAAAAAGGTGGTTGTACGCCCAATAGTGTGACATTCAATGTTTTTGTTCAGAACTTGCTAAAAAGAGAAGAACTTAACGAGGCAATGCAGCTCTCTGAAGAAATGGTAAGAAGGGGTTTCTCAGGTAATGCAACAACCGTGTCCATGCTATTTCATAAGTTCGAGGAATGTCGAGATAGTGTTCTGCTGGATATGATGAAAAGGCTTGTTCCAAGAAAATGAATAATCCTTCTCTGAAACCTGAGTTTCCCTAAGTTCCTAATTGAAGTCTTATACATCTTTCCATACCAATAAAGATATGAAACTACTCACATAAAATGGTAAGTTTGTACGCTCTAAAAATCTAATGATTGCTGAAGCATCGTTTTTATGTCGAATGCATTCTACGTTTATTGCAACACTTTAGTCGGTTTAGCAACTTGTTTTTTGTAATTTCAATTTCATTTTTATTTCCTTGTGTCAGTTGATTGTTCGTGGGACATGGAAGTCTAAAGAGAAGGCAGGTTTATGAAAGACCTGGTCTGCTATTTACTGACTTTGGTTAGTCCACATATTATTTACAGATGGTACTGAATTAAGTATGATTTCTACGCCCGATTGTGTTACATTCAATGTTTTTGTCCAAAGCTTGCTGAAAAGAAGAGAATTTTATGAGGCAATGCTACTCTTGGAAGAAATGATTAGAAGGGTCCTCAACTATGTCCATACTACTTTATAAGTTTGTGGAATGTCGAGATAGTGTTCTGCTGATTATGATTAAGAGGCTTGTGCCAAAAAATGAGTCATCCTCATTTGAAACCTGTGTTTCCTCATTAAGTATGATTTCTACGAGAAAACCGCAGGTTAGCCTCGATTGCCGTTGATCCTTTATCTGCCTTGATTTGTAATTGTTCATTGTATACCATTCCGAGGGCCGAGGCACCATCCAGAATGAATCGGGAGTTCCGGACGTGCTTGTCAAATCGACACTTCTTTGGAAGAAAATTGTGTTATCTAGCAAAAGTCAATACAAGCTCACTTTGGATCGTATATGGAAATGGAGGAGTCATCGTGAATATTTTGAATCGTGATTCAAATATATCAAATGTCCTCTCAACAACATTCATCAAAGAAATGACGAAGATTGAACAACTCTTTAACATCTTTAGGGTGACGACATTGATCTGTGAATTTTTGAAAGATGATGACGTATATCTCGAGAAAGAGCTAATAATTGACGTCGATTTGGATATCCACTAAAAAAATATTTAGCCATCAAATCATATTTGTAGAGTTAATTAACTAATGAATAATATATATAATCTTTGAAAACTATAAAAATATAAATAGTAATGTAATATTTAACAATATGTCAAATAAAAAAATAAACAAAACAATTATTTATACCTGAAATTAAATAATAAGTATGTTAAAGTATTTGTAATTATATATATATATATATATATATATATATATATTCTCATTTAAGTTAATGAAAATTATTCATGTGCATAAATTTTGAGTTATAATCAAAATTAAGATATAGATTAACTAAAATTATAGAAAATAATTAAACATCAAATGTGATATAATAATTAATAAAAAATTAAATTTTACTTATTAAAAATAATTATAAATCAATAAATATTATATTTTTTTATTATGTAGTGTAATATTTTTTTTAAAATTTTAATAAATATAATTTTAAATTTTATGAGATTTTGTGATTAGAACTCCAAAAATAAAATGAACGATGTTAATAATTTTGATTTTAAACTATTGTTAGTAATAAAAAAATATTTTTTTTAAAAAATACAAATAAAAGAAAAAATAAATAGATGAGAAAAGTTTAGTTTGAATATTTTTAGACTTTTAAACTCTATAAAAGTCATTAAAATTTAGAATCAATGCACCCCCTTAGTTTTCAATGAACAAATTTGGTATCAATAGTTTATTTTTCCTGTCCAAAGTCAGATAATTCAATCTTTTTTTTTCGCTTCAAATCAATGAACGATTTCATTTCATTATTTTCAACCATAATTTTGATTAATTTTTTTTATGTCACGATGATAAAATTTATATATTCAGTGTTTAATTTTTTTATAAAATTTATTTTAGAATTTTTGTCACTTTTCTTCTTAATTGTAATACAATCTCTAATTTTTTTTTAGTAAAATAACTTGACACCAAAAAAACTCTTAAGAAAAAAATATTAATGTATGCAATAAAAAAAAATTAAGGCTGTAGTAGAGGCAATTTTATCTTAGACAAAGATCTTCTTGAAGCTACCCTCCTCCCTTTGCCAACGCCTCAAAGAAACGACATTAAATAATTAAGGATGTAAACAAAAAAATCGAGCAGACTAGTATGAGGCTCGAACTCGGCTGTTTAAGATTTATATAAGCTCGAGTTAGATTCGAACTTCTATCACGAGGTTCAAATTCGCCTTGTTTTGAAATTACTAAGCTCGTGATAACTGGAACTCGGTTCATTATTAACTCGTTTATCATGTTTAACGATCCTGGATCGAGCTCCGCTCGTTTTCGGGCTTGTTAAGTGGGCTTTGCTTTCGAGCTCATTAAACATAGTAGAGCTCAAGTTCGAGCTGGTTTCGAGTTCGTTAAAGATAGAGTCGAGATTGATTATACAATAAAATGTATTTCTGCATATAAACAAATGTTAAATTAAACCAAAAAAGTGTAAATTAATTGATAAATAACCAAAACGACAAACCTAACAACTAAAAAAACTTAAACGAACCATACAAACGAAAATGTTCGTGAACAGTAAACAAACTGAGCTTTAGCTCGCGAAACACATAAACGAGCCGAGTTCAAGCTCAAACTCAATCTCGCAAACAGGCTCGTGAGCTTTAACTACCTGAGATTTCCTCGCATGACTGAGCAATCATCCATTTTCTTGTTTCTTTCAAAGTGTCAGATCACACAAACAAGAAGAAAACACCATTTCTGATGTGAATTCTACATTTAATACTGCTTTGTGATGCAGCTATTTCAGCTCTTGAACTCCTATCATTGCCTTCCCCCTCCTTCAATGTCCTTGTTAGAGGAGTTGACTTGAAATTCTGACAATGAAATCCATGTGGCATCTTCTAGAAAAAGTCCCTCCCATTGCACTAGCATTTGGGCTTCCCTTCCCAAGGTTTTTCCATTACAAAACACCTAAAAATGTTGTTTTACTCGACGATCAGTAATCTCAGTCTGTCCATCCGTCTCAAGATGATAAGAACTATTATACTTCAAAATAGTGCCACTAAAATGGAATAGTTATTCCCAAAAGGAGCTAAACAAAATGGGATCACGATCAGATACGATAATCCTTGATAATTACCTTAAAGTGAAGATCAATTTGTTCATAAAATAAATTGTAATATAACATTTGTAATAAGTATCAATATGATTAAATATATTTTGTTGAGATTTGCTAAAAAAAATTCGTCTTTCAATATTCGAATATTTTGATATCATCGTCATTGTCATCGCTTATTGTAATAGACCGTAATATCTAAAATAAAAAAATAATCACAACTTTTTAACTCTTGAATTTTATAAGAAAAAACATAATAAAAAATAGCACATAATCAAATTTATTTTTATTAGTATCAAACAAAGGAAAGCATAATAAAGTTGGCAAACAAAATAATTCATTTTCAAAGATTTTTTTTTAAATAATTCGTAATAATTCAATTAATTTTTTCACTCAATAAACTAAACAAATATTATTATTGCAAGAAATAAAAAAAGAAAAATATTGAAACCCAAATTTAAATTTTTAAAATTAAAATATTAAAATCACCCAAATTTAGAGTTTTCAGCTTAAAAAACATACAACAGTCTTTTTGTGTTGTTAGAACAAAGGAGAAAGTGCATTTAACAGGTAAATATCGCTGCTGTTCAAGTTTAATCCATCAGAGATTATGTCAACAGAAAGTAAAGATCATCGGGGCTGATTTTGTTTTGCTGTTGGCCGGAGAAATATGAGGCTAAACCAGGCGACTCGGACAGGAATTTTAGGCAAATGCTCCTCGTATCCGACTGTGAGTGAATATCCATTTTCATATTTTTGTGCTACATTTCGGAGTGTAAGATCACATAAAGAAATAGAAAAAGAAAAACCCAGATTCGATTTTAGTTGTATACATGAGCTGGACGATGCGGTGTGCATCTTTCATGAAATGGTCAGAGTGAGACCGAAACCTTCCGTTCGTGTATTCAACAACCTGTTGAGTGTGGTCGTAAAGTTGAAACACCATTATGCTGCCCTCCAAATGCTTGATGAAATGCGTCATTTAGGTGGCGTTCTTGTTGATGAATACACTATGAATATCGCGATTAATTGCTATTGCCACCTGAATCGAGTTGATTTTGGGTTCTCAATCTTTGGTTGCTTATTCAAGATTGGTCATGAACCAGACATAATCACCTTTAACACTCTCATCAAAGGGTTCTTCTTAGCAGATAAGGCTTTTCATGCCGTGGAAATTTTTAAAAAGTTGTTAAGAGACAAACCATGTGAGCCAGATGAAGTCACATTCCTAGCTGTAATCAATGGGCTGTGCAAAGCTGGGCAAACTCTCATGGCCCGTGATTTTCTCGGTACGTTGGCAAAAGGAACTTGCAAACCTCATGTCCGCTCTTATAACACGATAATTGACAGTCTCAGTAAAGATAAGATGGTAGATGACGCTCTCCAATTGTTGAACCAGATGATTGAGAAAGAGGTTTCACCAAATGTCGTCACTTACAATTCAGTGATCCAGGGCCTTTGCAATTTTGGCCGATGGAAAGAGGTGAAAGACTTGTTTATTGACATGCAAGGTCTCAAAATCTATCCTGATGTGATTACTTTTAATATATTGGTCGATGCATTTTGCAAGGAAGGAATGATCGACGAGGCGGAGGATATGTTGAAAAGCATGAAGAAAAGAAATATTTCTCCTAACATTGTTACGTACACCACCTTGATGGATGGATATTGTTTGCAAGGAGAGGAATAGATAAAGCACGGAGATTGTTTGATTCCTTAGCTTTAATGTGCCTCAAGCCTGGTATTGTTAGCTACAACATCATGCTCAATGGATACATTAAAAAAGGAAAGGTGGATGAGGCTTTGAACTTTTTTCATGAAATTTCCTCTAATGGATTGGAGCCTTCAATTGTTTCCTACAATATCATGCTGCAAGGATTATTTTGTGGAGGTAGATATGAAGCTGGCCAGAAGCTTTTCAATGAGATGGAAGCTCAGAAAGTATATCCCGACATGATTACTTATTGTGTTATGTTACGAAGCTTGTGTAAAACTCGACAATTTACCCAAGCATTTTGGTTTCTGCAAACTATGGAAGATAGAGGTCTCAATCCTAACATAGTCATCTATTCTATCATGATAGATGGATTATCCAAGGGTGGAAAACCTGATGTTGCTAGAATTCTTTTCAACCAACTTCATTTGAAAGGTTTGAAGCCCAATGTTGTGATTTATAACAGCATGATCTTCTCACTTTGCCTAGAGGGACATGTAAAAGAGGCAAAACATATGCTGATCGATATGGAAAAAGGTGGTTGTACACCCAATAGTGTGACATTCAACGTTTTTGTTCAAAACTTGCTAAAAAGAAATGAACTTCACGAGGCAATGCAACTCTCGGAAGAAATGGTAAGAAGGGGTTTCTCAGGTGATGCAACAACCGTGTCCATGCTATTTCACAAGTTCGAGGAATGTCGAGATAGTGTTCTGCTGGATATGATTAAAAGGCTTGTCCCAAGAAAATTAATAGTCCTGTGAAATCCAAGTTTCCTTAAATTCTGAAGATCGTGCTTGTCATTTGTGTTCGTGGTACATATGTCGTATGTGTATTGAATTATATTTTTTTTCAGAAATACAAAAAGAATCAGCCAAACGAGAGCAACAGTTGTACTTGTACCAATGGTTATTGGTGATACCCCATAAGGAACCGAGTCATTAATGACCCGGGATATTAATTGGACCGTCCGAATCGGAGTCAATACACCGGACACTTCTCCTCTTCCCGGGCAGTCATTATAGCCCGGGCTCTCATACAAGTACCCGGGTAACCTACTACCCGGGTCACCTCGAGAATTGCACAACACTCAAGTATGATTGATACAGGCCGTCTAATATTAAGATCATTCATTTATAATAATTATTAATATTCATTCACAGTACTTTTTGATATTCATTAATATTAAGTATCACATTTTTTCACTTTTAAAATGACACCATCAAAAGCCAAACAATATCAATTTCAAACTAGATTTTTTGACATCTCAAAATAATCAAATTTGAGTTTTTAAAGAGTAAAATCAAATATCAATGGAATCTAATTATGTATTATTTGTAACAATTTAGGTATCACATTTTTATTTCACGGGTCCCATCATCAAAGGTCGCTCAATATTGACTTCAAATTATATATTTTGACATCCTCAAATAATCGAATTTGAGTCTTTAAATGGTAAAATCAAATATTTATGGACTCAAATTAGGTATTATTTGTATTAATTTACATATCACATTTTTACTTCATGAATGTCATCATCAAAGATCACTCAATATTAACTTCAAACTATATAATTTGACATCCCCATATATTTGGATATAAGTATGTAGGAAGTAAAATCAAGTATTTGTAGATTCCAAATAGATATTCTTTGTACCAATTTAGGTATCATATTTTAACTTCACAAATGATAGTCAAATCAAGTATTTGTAGACTCCAATTAGATACTCTTTGTCTCAATTTAAATAAAATCAAGTATTTGTGGACTCAAATTAGGTATTTATTTGTATTAACTTTGGTATTATATTTTTTACTTCACAAATGACACTCAAATCAAGTATTTGTATTAGATAATCTTTGTACCAATTTGGGTAAAATCAAGTATTTATGGACTCAAATTATGTATTTATTTGTATTAATTTAGGTATCACATTTTTTACTTCACGAAAGTCATCATCAAAGACTTACTCATATTTGAATGTAGTGAACATGTTTTTTTTTTTTTTTTGTATTAAATCACATTAATACTTCACTCTAATTCATATTCAATGGAAACTCCAACATGACTTTGTTATGGTGATGATTAAAATATCAAATGTATCTTCAAACAAAATATGAGTATCAAATGAGCCAAGTCATGTATTTGTTATCCCAATTTAGATATTTTGTAAATTAAATTTAGTATTTACTTGTATTTGATGGTGAGGAACAAGTTTTTTTTTTTTTTTTTTATTAAATCATACGAATAATTCATCATAATACATATTCAATGGAAACTCCAATATGACTTCCTTTATGGTGACTACTCGAACATCAAATGTATTTTCAAACAAAATATGTTTATCAAATAGGTCAAATCAGGTATCTGATATATCAATTTAGGTACCTTGTAGGTTAAATGAGTACTTACTCGTGTTTGATGGTTAGTTGAGAATATGCTTTTTTTTTTTTGTATTAAATCAAATGAATACTTCATCGTAATGCATCTTCAGTGAAAACTCCGACAGGAATTCGTTTATGGTGACCACTCGAACATCAAATGTATTTTCAAACAAAATATAGGTATCAAATGAGTCAAATCAGGTATTTGATATCCTAATTTCGATTTTTTGTAGGTTAAATTATGTACTCACTCGTATTCGATGGTGAGTGGAGAAATTTTTATTTTTTGTATTAAATTATATGAATATTTCGTCATGTGTATCTTCAATGAAAACTCCAATAGACTTTGTTTATAATGACC
Organism: Primulina tabacum; assembly: GCF_025594145.1. NCBI lineage: Eukaryota > Viridiplantae > Streptophyta > Magnoliopsida > Lamiales > Gesneriaceae > Primulina > Primulina tabacum. Next base: position 2,383,350 of record NC_134561.1, on the reverse strand, counting down.
ACTCGAAAATTGTGCGTATCTTCGGACAAAATACGAGTAACAAATGAGACAAATCGGATATCTATTATCCCAATATAATAGTAATGTCTATGTAACTCAGTGGCTCCAAATGATTAAATCAATTGAGAAGCCAAAAAACGCATAAAAGACATGAACTCGTAAAAACAAATTATCAAACATATAAAAAGCACGAACTCATTAGAACAAATTAAAACATATAAAAAGACATGAACTCATTAAAACAGATTATCAAACATATAAAAAACATGAACTCATTAGAACTACAAAGTCACTCACAACTGAAGCAAAGTTCCAAACACATAAAATGCATGGCATGTGAACGAACAACATAGTCAAATTTGAAGCACTTTCGAAATTTAGAGTTTTCAGCTTAAAAAACATACAACAGTCTTTTTGTGTTGTTAGAACAAAGGAGAAAGTGCATTTAACAGGTAAATATCGCTGCTGTTCAAGTTTAATCCATCAGAGATTATGTCAACAGAAAGTAAAGATCATCGGGGCTGATTTTGTTTTGCTGTTGGCCGGAGAAATATGAGGCTAAACCAGGCGACTCGGACAGGAATTTTAGGCAAATGCTCCTCGTATCCGACTGTGAGTGAATATCCATTTTCATATTTTTGTGCTACATTTCGGAGTGTAAGATCACATAAAGAAATAGAACAAGAAAAACCCAGATTCGATTTTAGTTGTATACATGAGCTGGACGATGCGGTGTGCATCTTTCATGAAATGGTCAGAGTGAGACCGAAACCTTCCGTTCGTGTATTCAACAACCTGTTGAGTGTGGTCGTAAAGTTGAAACACCATTATGCTGCCCTCCAAATGATTGATGAAATGCGTCATTTGGGCGGCGTTCTTATTGATGAATACACTATGAATATCGCGATTAATTGCTATTGCCACTTGAATCGAGTTGATTTTGGGTTCTCAATCTTTGGTTGCTTATTCAAGCTTGGTCATGAACCAAACATAATCACCTTTAACACTCTCATCAAAGGGTTCTTCTTAGCAGATAAGGCTTTTCATGCCGTGGAAATTTTTAAAAAGTTGTTAAGAGACAAACCATGTGAGCCAGATGAAGTCACGTTCCTAACTGTAATAAATGGGCTGTGCAAAGCTGGGCAAACTCTCATGGCCCGTGATTTTCTCGGTACATTGGCAAAAGGAACTTGCAAACCTCATGTCCGCACTTATAGCAAGATAATTGACTGTCTCAGTAAAGATAAGATGGTAGATGACGCTCTCCAATTGTTGAACCAGATGATTGAGAAAGAGGTTTCACCAAATGTCGTCACTTACAATTCAGTGATCCAGGGCCTTTGCAATTTTGGCCGATGGAAAGAGGTGAAAGACTTGTTTATTGACATGCAAGGTCTCAAAATCTATCCAGATGTGATTACTTTTAATATATTGGTCGATGCATTTTGCAAGAAAGGAATGATCGATGAGGCGGAGGATATGTTGAATAGCATGAAGAAAATAAATATTTCTCCTGACATTGTTACGTACACCACCTTGATAGATGGATATTGTTTGCAAGGAAGAATAGATAAAGCACGGAGATTGTTTGATTCCTTGGCTTTAATGTGCCTCAAGCCTGGTATTGTTAGCTACAACATCATGCTCAATGGATACATTAAAAAAGGAAAGGTGGATGAGGCTTTGAACTTTTTTCATGAAATTTCTTCTAATGGATTGGAGCCTTCAATTGTTTCCTACAATATCATGTTGCAAGGATTATTTTGTGGAGGTAGATATGACGCTGGCCAGAAGCTTTTCAATGACATGGAAGCTCTGAAAGTGTATCCAGACATAATTACTTATTCTGTTATGTTGCGAAGCTTGTGTAAGACTCGACAATTTACCCAAGCATTTTCGTTTCTGCAAACTATGGAAGATAAAGGTCTCAATCCTGACATAGTCATCTATTCTATCATGATAGATGGATTATGCAAGGGTGAAAAACCTGATGTTGCTAGAATTCTTTTCAACCAACTTCATTTGAAAGGTTTGAAGCCCGATGTTGTGATTTATAACATCATGATCGGCTCACTTTGCCTAGAGGGACATGTACAAGAGGCAAAACATATGCTGATCGATATGGAAAAAGGTGGTTGTACACCCAATAGTGTGACATTCAATGTTTTTGTTCAGAACTTGCTAAAAAGAGAAGAACTTAACGAGGCAATGCAGCTCTCTGAAGAAATGGTAAGAAGGGGTTTCTCAGGTAATGCAACAACCGTGTCCATGCTATTTCATAAGTTCGAGGAATGTCGAGATAGTGTTCTGCTGGATATGATGAAAAGGCTTGTTCCAAGAAAATGAATAATCCTTCTCTGAAACCTGAGTTTCCCTAAGTTCCTAATTGAAGTCTTATACATCTTTCCATACCAATAAAGATATGAAACTACTCACATAAAATGGTAAGTTTGTACGCTCTAAAAATCTAATGATTGCTGAAGCATCGTTTTTATGTCGAATGCATTCTACGTTTATTGCAACACTTTAGTCGGTTTAGCAACTTGTTTTTTGTAATTTCAATTTCATTTTTATTTCCTTGTGTCAGTTGATTGTTCGTGGGACATGGAAGTCTAAAGAGAAGGCAGGTTTATGAAAGACCTGGTCTGCTATTTACTGACTTTGGTTAGTCCACATATTATTTACAGATGGTACTGAATTAAGTATGATTTCTACGCCCGATTGTGTTACATTCAATGTTTTTGTCCAAAGCTTGCTGAAAAGAAGAGAATTTTATGAGGCAATGCTACTCTTGGAAGAAATGATTTAGAAGGGTTCTCAACTATGTCCATACTACTTTATAAGTTTGGGGAATGTCGAGATAGTGTTCTGCTGGTTATGATTAAGAGGCTTGTGCCAAAAAATGAGTCACCCTCATTTGAAACCTGTGTTTCCTCATTAAGTATGATTTCTACGAGAAAACCGCAGGTTAGACTCGATTGTCGTTGATCCTTTCTCTGCCTTGATGTGTAATTGTTCATTGTATACCATTCCGAGGGTCGAGGCACGATCCAGAATGAATCGGGAGTTCCGGACGTGCTTGTCAATCGACACTTCTTTGGAAGAAAATTGTGTTATCTAGCAAAAGTCAATACAAGCTCACTTTGGATCGTATATGGAAATGAAGGAGTCATCGTGAATATTTTGAACCGTGATTCAAATATACCAAATGTCCACTCAACAACATTCATCAAAGAAATGACGAAGATTGAACAACTCTTTAGCAACTTTAGGGTGACGACATTGACCTGTGAATTTTTGAAAGATGATAACGTATATCTCGAGAAAGAGCTAATAATTAACGTCGATTTGGATATCCACTAAAAAAATATTTAGCCATCAAATCATATTTGTAGAGTTAATTAACTAATGAATAATAAACATAATCTTTGAAAACTACAAAAATATAAATAATCATGTAATATATAAACAATATGTCAAATAAAAAAATAAACAAGACAATTATTTGTACCTAAAAATAAATAATAAGTATGTTAAAGTATTTGTAATTATATATACATATATATATATTCTCATTTAAGTTAATGAAAAATATCATGTGCAAGAATTTTGAGTTATAATCAAAATTAAAATATAGATTAACTAAAATTATAGAAAATAATTAAACATCAAATGTTATATAATAATTAATAAAATAAAATAAATTTTACTTATTAAAAATAATTATAGATCAATAAAATATTATAATTTTTTTATTATGTAGTGTAATAATTTTTTAAAGATTTTAATAAATATAATTTTAAATTTTATGAGGTTTTGTGACTGGAATTTCAAAAATTAAATGAACGGTGTTAATAATTTTGATTTTAAACTATTGTTATTAATAAAAAAATATTTTTTAAAAAAGTATAAATAAAAAGAAAAATAAATAGATGAGAAAAAAATGAAAATTTTAGTGTTTGTATTGAGTATATGAGTTTGGAAGATTTCTCGATTAAGTGTACATCCAAATCTTTAGGTTGAATCAAATACTTTTTTTTACATTTTATTGTTTTACCTTAGACTAAAATTCTTGTACATAAATGAATTTCATGGAGTTATTAAAAGTCTATTGACATTTTGAATACCTATAGACTTTTGAGAGTTTTTAAAAATCAAGTTTGAATATCACATGACTTTTTAAAATTTTATAAAAGTTTACATTGTATGCCACTAAAATTTTATAGAGTATATATAAAACTCTAGTTTGAATATCTCTAGATTTTTAAACTTCATAAACATAATTAAAAGTCTAGAATCAATACATCCCCTTAGTTTTCTATGAACAAATTTGGTATCATTGGTTTGTTTTTCATGTCCAAAGGCTGATAATTCAATCTTTTTTTCCCGCTTCAAATCAATGAACGATTTCATTTCATTATTTTGAACAACTATTTTGATTAATTTTATTTGTGTCACGATGATAAAATTTATAATATTAAGTGTTTAATTTTTTTATAAAATTTATTTTCCAATTTCTGTCACTTTTCTTCTTAATTGTAATACAATCTCTAATTTTTTTAGTAAAATAACTTGACACCAAAAAAACTCTTAACAAAAAAATATTAGTGTATGCAATATAAAAAAAAAATTAAGGCTGTAGTAGAGGCAATTTTATCTTAGACAAAAAGCTAGTTGAAGCTACCGTCTTCCCTTTGCCAACTCCTCAAAGAAACGACAGTAAATAAGGACGTAAATGAAACAAATCGAGTAGGATATTATGAGGCTCGAACTCGGCTGTTTAAGATCTATATAGTCTCGAGCTAGATTCCAACTTCTATCACGAGGTTCAAACTCGCCTTGTTTTGAAATTACTAAGCTCTTGAATAACTCGAATTCGGTTCATTAATAACCCGTTTATCATGTTTAACGAGCATGGATCGAGCTCCGCTCGTTTTCGAGCTTCTTAAGTGGGCTTGATTTCGAGCTCATTAAACATAATATTGCTCACGTTCTAGCTGGTTTTGAGTTCGTTAAAGATAGAATCAAGATTGATTATACAATAAAATGTATCTCTGCATATAAAGAAATGTTAAATTAACACCGAAAAAGTCTAAGTCCATTGATAAATAACCAAAACGACAAACCTAACAATTAAAAAAACTTAAAGAAACTATACAAACGAAAATGTTCGTGAACAGTAAACAAACTGAGCTTTAGCTCGCGAAACACATAAACGAGCCGAGTTCAAGCTCAAACTCAATCTCGCAAACAGGCTCGTGAGCTTTAACTACCCGAGATTTCCTCGCATGACTGAGCAATCATCCATTTTCTTGTTTCTTTCAAAGTGTCAGATCACACAAACAAGAAGAAAACACCATTTCTGATGTGAATTCTACATTTAATACTGCTTTGTGATGCAGCTATTTCAGCTCTTGAACTCCTATCATTGCCTTCCCCCTCCTTCAATGTCCTTGTTAGAGGAGATGACTTGAAATTCTCACAATGAAATCCATGTGGCATCTTCTAGAAAAAGTCCCTCCCATTGAACTAGCATTTGAACTTCCCTTCCCAAGGTTTGTCCATTACAAAACACCTAAAAATGTTGTTTTAGTCGACGATTAGTAATCTCAGTCTGTCCATCCGTCTCAAGATGATCATAACTACTATACTTCAAAATAGTGCCACTACAATGAAATAAGTGTAAGGACCGTGTATCATATTATCGTAAATCCTATGATCATTATCGATAATTTATGAATTTGTCATATGATTATGTACATGAGGTATATCATGACAATGAAAATGAGAAAATAAGTGTGATAATGAAATACTGTATTAGATATTGATTAATTAACGAAATTGAAGTTGTAAGAACTTGAGTGGAGAAGCCGAACGCCAATACAATACAAAATTAATATTTTGTACAGAACATGTGGCGGCCGAGCGGTAGAAAATGACCGTCCGAGCGCCAGTGTAGAATATGTTTGTGCTCGGACAGAACGTTCCGCGCCCGATCCGGTAGTTTTTGACCGCCCGAGTGTGGTGCAAGTAAAACTCGGGGACAGAATGTCTCGCGCTCGGGCGCGAGAATTCTACCGCCCCAGCGCGAGAGCGGTGGAGATAAGAATGAGTCTTTTGATTCATTTCTTCTTCATTCCTCATTTAGCAACTTCGAAAAAGAGAAAGAAAATCGATTTCTATCGTCCGAAATCACTTTGAAACGTTGTCCAAACGTGAAACAAATTATAGATTCGGAATCTTCGCGTCGAGAGCTTTCTTTTGAGGTAAGTTTCTTCTAGTTTCAGCAGCTCTAAATATTAAAGTGCTGAAATAGCATGTATTTGAAGTCGAGATTCATGTATGTGGTAGAATAACCGACAAGAAACTCATATTCGAAGTCGGAATTGAATTATGTTATGATTTCGATTTGATATGAATTTTCAAAGTTTCGAAAGATATTTGAAACTTATATTATTGATTTTGGATCGTGTTATTGATTGAAATGAATATGTTATTGATGTAGATAGATTATTAGACTGATATCTTCAAGCTACATCAACTGGAACGAAGAATTGAGGTATGTTGCGACCGGGTAACATACGACATGTATTTGTATCATATGATATATGTTTGATTGAATTGATTGGAGATATGTGTCTATATGCCTTATGTGATGACTTGACGTGGCATACATGACATTGTGATTGGAATATCGATGTATAAAATAAATATTTTGTTAACACACATCGTTTGATGCATACATCGATACATGACATGCACGTTGAGCTATGATCCTTGGATACCCTGATATGATTTGATTGGATTCTGGGGTTTGTGAACACAATGCTATGTTTGGTATTATATGACCCTTAAAGCATAGTCATTTGTGGCCCCGACGATTGATTGAGATTTGGGATTTGATGGCGCTTTGTCGACGCTATCATACGAGTATCCCTGATTGAGGTCGGTGTGCCAGCTCGAGCATTGATTTGATAGCGATTCGATTGATTCTGACTTGTGCTCAGTGGATGAGCATTTGACCTGATACATCCACGACATACATGCATTGCATATCATATATCATCGTTTAGATACTTGTTGTATATATGATGGTTGTTCCATACGGAGCTTTGCTCACTCCCAAGGGGGGCTGTTGTTGTCTTTGTGTGTGGAGCTTATGGGAAATACAATCTGACGGCGTTCCTTCAGTCCCGCAGATTGAGTTCCACTGTCAACTCAGTGCTGCCCTATGCACGACGACCAGTCCTCGAATTCTACTGCAATTTGGTCTCCAATGTTGGTAATAGAAGATCTGCTAAGTATGGAAGGGTATTTGTCCGTGACACTATATATGATTTCTCTCCCAATACCATAAACGAGTTCTACATACTCCCACTCCTGCATATGAGGATGCTCTCCCGCACATCGATGATATTATTTCTGAACTCACGGGGGGCCTCATCACTAAATTTCCTACTCTCCCCAAGCGCCTTGATGCGGCAAATCTGACCTCGTTTTACTCTGTTCTGCACAAAACTGCTATTCGAAACTGGACTCCCTCTTCAAACACCACTGTGGTCACTAGACCACAAGCAGTTGCTCTCTTCACCATTGGAACAGGGCGGAACTTCAACTTCGGACATCTGGTATTCACCACTGTTCTTCAAGTTGCGGAGGGTGGACTAAAATTGACGAAGCTCCCATTTCCTTCCTTGATTTTTGGGATTCTGGAATCCCAAGGCTTTGTTTCTGATACTGAGGACAAGTTGATCGACATAGGAAAACCATTGAAAATTGCTCCAGCATATTTTAAAGGGAAAAGGGTAGTTGATCTTCCTTGGTCTGCAGCAGGTGCTCCACCACATACTACCCACACTGCTCCTTACTTGGTTCCTCCGACCATTACCAGTGTTGCTCCTGGTGTTGGCAACACTGCATCTGAAGACTATGTCGTATTGATGGTTCCCGAGGTCCATGCCCAAATCGCAAACGGTCTTCAACAGATTAAACAAGCTCGTGACACCATTGCATATGCCAACAAGCAGATAACCCAATCCAATGCAACAATTGCATATTATGAGTCTTTGATTGCGGATTATCGATTGCTCCTTGAAGTGGGCGTGCATTCTGGTCAAAAAGGGGGAGTTGTTTCACCAGGACCAGAAGCTGGCACCTCTACTGCCGAAGCTGGCCCCTCTACTGGTCCCTTGACTGGTGACAATGAAGATGACACTGATGATTAGATTACTTAATGCTTATCTTTGTTATCCTTTGTTCGTGCTGCTTTATGTTTGCTTTTGTTCTTTATTGTTATTTCTTATGTTATAATGAAGAAATGAATTTGAGGTTAAGCATTGTAATCAGCTCAACAAGGTTTAGGTTTGTGTTGTGGCAAGTGCTGACAACACGGTGCACAACACCCCACTGCACAAACTTGTCAAATTCAGAGAGAGATGAAATTTAAGGGGAGATAAAATATTACATCGCAGGGGGAGTCGTGTCACAGTCGTCATTGTTGGAAGTTTTGGCCAGCAATGCGAAAATGGGGAGATTGAAAGGAATATTTTATTCCTAATTAATCTTCAGATTGTATTCCGATTTTGCACTCCTAACCAAAACTAATAGATTTGATTTCCTTGATATTGTGAATCTTTTTATTAGGATTTATTTAATTAATTTAGGAATCTATCTATAAGTTTGTTACTGAAATATAGTGTAGTTACCTTTGGATTAGAGTTTGATTCCTATTAAACTCTTCTTTCCTTGTTTATAGGTGGGAATGATCTATGAAGATCTAGGGCAAAGAAATGGACTATATATAAGTGGTTAAACTATCAATAAAGCAGGGTAGGAAGATACGCTGACGGCTACAGAGCTTTGCTGAGGAAGATTCGGGTTTCGAAGATTTGCAACAAGAGCAAGAGTGGTCCGACGATCTTGTGACAATGATGTCGATTGGTGTTGCCAACACTTGAAGTACAACACTGACGCAGAGTGTTGAACGAAGAGTGGTTTCGTTTAGTTTTAAGGAATATATTTTTGTTTTATGCATCTAGTTTTTATGAGGTTTATTTTGATACATTTTTAATTCCTTGATGTGTCAAGGAATTTGAGTTTAATATTCTCACTAGTATTGTTTTTTGTGTAAACGATTTACATAATTGTTCTAGTGAATTTCTTGCCATGAGGCATCGCACAAGTATTTGTACTTGTGCATAATTCAAATCTGACATTTTGTTATTAAAATTATATCAAAGTTAAATTATAAATTTTCGCTGCTGTGTTGTGTGTTGGTGTTGTCAACACTGAGTACAAAATCCAATTCTGATATATTAATTTTAATATTTAGTTCTTGTTAATTTATGCGCAATAATTCTTTCATGTATATATATTATAGTATAAAATTCTGAACAAATCGGACTCTGATCATAAATCAAGTTCATATAAAAGTCTGAACAAATCTGTTCATAAATCAAAGCTTCAATTCGCAAACGAAGAAATGAAGATCATCCGGGGTGAGTTTTTTCTACTGTTGACCGAAGAAATATGAGGAGAAATCAGGCGATTGCTCTGAATCGGAGACGAATTTTAGGTCCGACTGTGAGTAATTATCCATATTCTTATTTTTGTGCTACATTTCATGGTGTAAGATCTCAGAAAGAAGAAGAAAAACCCATTTTACTACATGAACCGAGATTTGATTTTAGTGGTATAAATGAGCTGGACGATGCTGTGTGCATGTTTCGTGAAATGGTGAGAGTGAGACCGAAGCCTTCTGTTATTGAATTCAACAAGCTATTGTACTGTGGTTGGAAAGATGACACACTATTATGCTGTCACTTTAATGTTTGATGAAATGCGTCAGTTGGGTGTTCTCGATGATTTCACCATGAATATAGTGATTAATTGCTATTGTCAGCTGAATCGAGTAGATTTGGGGGTCTCGATCTTGGGTAGCTTCTTCAAGCTTGGTCATGAACCAGACACAATCACCTTTAGCACTCTCATCAAAGGGTTCTTTTCGGCAGATAAGGCTTCTCATGCGGTGGAAATTTTTAAAAAGTTATTAAGAGAGAAACTATGTGAGCCAAACGAATTCACATATCTAGCCGTGATAAATGGGCTGTGCAAAGCTGGGCACACTCTCATGGCTAGTGATTTGCTCGGTATGTTGGAAAAAGGAACTTGCAGACCTGATGTCTACTCTTATAACACGGTACTCGATAGTCTCAGTAAAGATAAGATGATAGATGATGCACTCCGATTATTGTACAATATGATTGAGAAAGGGGTTTCGCCAAATGTAGTTACTTACAATTCATTGATCCAGAGCCTTTGCAATTTTGGCCGATGGAAAGAGGTGAAAGACTTGTTTATTGATATGCAAGGTCTCAACATCTATCCAGATGTGATTACTTTTAATATATTGGTCGATGCGTTTTGCAAGGAAGGAATGATTATCGAGGCAGAGGATTTGTTGAAAAGCATGAAGAAAAGAAATATTTCGCCTGATATTGTCACGTATAATGCCTTGATAGATGGATACTGTTTTCGAGGAGAAATGGATAGAGCACGAAGATTGTTTGATTCCTTGGTATTTATGGGTTTCCAGCCGTGTATCATTAGCTACAGCAGCATGCTTGATGGATACCTTAAGAAAGGAATGGTGGATGAAGCTTGGAATGTTTATCATGAAATTTCCTCCAAGGGTTTGGGGCCTACAACAATTTCCTACACCATCATGTTACAAGGATTATTTCGTGCAGGTAGATATGAAGCTGGTCAGAAGCTTTTCAATGAGATGGAAGCTCAGAAAGTATATCCCGACATAATTACTTATTCTGTTATGTTGCGAAGCTTGTGTAAGACTCGACAATTTACCCAAGCATTTTGGTTTCTGCAAACTATGGAAGATAGAGGTCTCAATCCTAACATAGTCATCTATTCTATCATGATAGATGGATTATGCAAGGGTGGAAAACCTGATGTTGCTAGAATTCTTTTCAACCAACTTCATTTGAAAGGTTTGAAGCCCAATGTTGTGATTTATAACAGCATGATCTTCTCACTTTGCCTAGAGGGACATGTAAAAGAGGCAAAACATATGCTGATCGATATGGAAAAAGGTGGTTGTACACCCAATAGTGTGACATTCAACGTTTTTGTTCAAAACTTGCTAAAAAGAAATGAACTTCACGAGGCAATGCAACTCTCGGAAGAAATGGTAAGAAGGGGTTTCTCAGGTGATGCAACAACCGTGTCCATGCTATTTCATAAGTTCGAGGAATGTCGAGATAGTGTTCTGCTGGATATGATGAAAAGGCTTGTTCCAAGAAAATGAATAATCCTTCTCTGAAACTTCAGTTTCCCTAAATTCCTAATTGAAGTCATATACATCTTTCCATACCAATAAAGATATGAAACTACTCACATAAAATGGTAAGTTTGTACGCTCTAAAAATCTAATGATTGCTGAAGCATCGTTTTTATGTCGAATGCATTCTACGTTTATTGCAAAACTTTAGTCGGTTTAGCAACTTGTTTTTTGTAATTTCAATTTAATTTTTATTTCCTTGTGTCAGTTGATTGTTCGTGGGACATGGAAGTCTAAAGAGAAGGCAGGTTTATGAAAGACCTGGTCTGCTATTATTTACAGATGGTACTGAATTAAGTATGATTTCTACGCCCGATTGTGTTTTTTGTCCAAAGCTTGCTGAAAAGAAGAGAATTTTATGAGGCAGTGCTACTCTTGGAAGAAATCGGGAGTTCCGGACGTGCTTGTCAAATCGACACTTCTTTAGAATGAAAATTGTGTCATCCAGTACAAACCAATACAAGATCTGTTTGGGTCGTATATGAATGGAGGAGTAATCTTGAATATTTTCAACCGTGATTTAAATATACCAAATGTCCACTCATCTGCATTCCTCAAAGAAGCATGACGAAGATTGAACAACTCTTTAGCATCTTCAGGGCAGGTTTTTTCGCGTTATTCACTCGTCCGCCTCTGGGAATACCACTTCCCGTCCGACTTGCATGTGTTAAGCATGCCGCCAACGTTCCCGCTTTTTTTACTACCTAAGGCTTCGATATATTTCGAAATCGAAAAATCTCTACTTTTGAGTTATAATCAAAATTAAGATATAGATTAACTAAAATTGCAGAAAATAATTAAACATGAGATGTTATCTAATAATAAATAAAAATATAAATTTTACTTAATAAAAATAATTACAAGTAAATAAAATATTATAATTGTTCATTATGTAGTGTAATAATTTTTAAAAAATTTTAATAAATATAGTTTTAAATTTTATGAGGTTTTATGACTAGAACTCCAAAAATAAAATGAACGATGTTAATAATTTTGATTTTAAACTATTTCTAATCATAAAAAATATGTTTTTAAAAAGTACAAATAAAAGGAAAATAAATAGATGAGAAAAGAATGAAAATTTTAGTGTTTGTATTGAGAATGTGAGTTTGAGATATTTCTCGATTCAATGTATATCCAAATCTTTAAGTTGAATCAAAGATTTTTTTTTGATATTTTATTGTTGTATTTTAGACTGTAATTCTTGTACTTAATAGAATTTCATAGTCATTAAAAATCTATTGACATTTTGAATACATATAAACTTTTGTAGAGTTTTTAAAAGTCAAGTTTGAATATTACATGACTTTTTAAAATTCTACAAAAGTTTACAGTGAATGTCACTAAACTTTTATAGAGTATGTAAAAGTCTAGTTTGAATATCTCTAGACATTTAAACTCCATAAAAGTCATTAAAAGTTTAGAAGTAATACGCTCCCTTAGTTTTCAATGAACCAATACACCCTCTTAGGCTGTAAGGCCCGAGAATTTTATCCTATTAATCTGAAATGATTTGGGGATAATTGATATGATTATAGACGGAAAGGATCGGATCGGGAAAGACGAGATGATGCATGAAAATGTGCGAGGAACAGTAGCTCTCGCGCATATGCGCGGCACAGATGCGCGCATATGCGCGACATGGGCAGAGGACCTCGCGCATATGCGCGAAGTGAGTCGCGCATATGCGCGACATGGGCAGAGGACCTCGCGCATATGCGCGGAGATGAGTCTCGCATATGCGCGAGCTGCCGAGAAGCCGAGCACCGAGACCAGTAGGTCTCGCGCATATGCGCCGATGATGTCGCGCATATGCGCGAGACGTGTAATAGGCGGAATGAGCCACTCGTCCTCTTGCATGTACGTGGATGTATATATATATATATATATATATATATACACGAATCCTTCCCCCTTCAGAAGAGAAGAATCGAGAAAAAAGTTTCTGAAAAAGGGTTGAAAATCCTTACGCCTTTTGTGAGAAATCCGTCTATCTGATTTTGAATCCGACTTCAGTACTGGGTTTCTATCGACGTAGGCTACAACTGGACGTAAGTTTTACTACGTTTTGATATGATTTGAAATTATGGTATTGTCAGAATCTGATACGATTCTTATATGATGTTCTGGTCATGTTAGACATCGTATAATCGAAACCAGACTGAAGAATAAATACCATATGGAATTGTTATGATTTTCGGAGTTGTTTTAGAATCGATTTGATATCAGAATTGAATTATTACCGATTATGAGATGTTAGAATTGATATCTGACTGAGATGATATTGCTGGGTATATTGAGACTATGACGTTGTGCTGTTGAAACAGAATTTGATTGAATTCTGATTATATCCAGTGTTATTTGAGTGGTGTGTTGATGCGGTACCCTCAATATTGTTATTGTCAGATTGAGTATTGACAGGCTTTGAGTTCGAGACTTCGACAGAGTATCAGAAAGAAAGGTATAAATTAATGTTGAGTTGGGATTGCACAATTCGAGTGAGGTTTGACTCGAGTCTCCCTAAATCACATACTTAGTTTATTACATTGATATTTGTAATTGATGAGATTGATGTTTATAGTCTATTGATTTATAGCCACTGCATGTATTGACTACTGATTCGTTTAGTCATTGGCTGATCCGCCTAGTCACCGGCTGATTCGTCTGGTTATTGGCTGATTCGTCTAGTTATCGACTGATTCGTCTAAACTTTGGCTGATTCGCTTAATTACTGACTGATTCGTCTAATTATTGGCTGATTCGCTTAATTACTGACTGATTCGTCTAATTATTGGCTGATTCGCTTAATCCTTGACTGATTCGTCAATTCTGCGGCTGTTTCGCCCAGACACTGGATATATGAATTATATCGATGCCGTTTAGGGTTGATTCATTCCTATCGACTGAGATTCGATATAATTATCAATATCTAGACATTGGGATCCCTAGGTTAGAGTTGAGTCGAGTCTGAGACGACGCGTTGTTTGAGTCGAGTCTGTGATGACTAGTTGATTTACAGTTTTATATCATTCATGTTTGTTGATTGGCTGCATGTGAATGATATTTGTTATATGCTTTTGTATATGTTTTATATGATTGCATGTTTACATTGTTTATACTGGGATTTATTCTCACTGGAGTTATCCGGCTGTTGTCTTGTTTTGTATGTGTGCATGACAACAGGTGGGACAGATTCAGGGTCGAGGAGATGAGGAAAGATCGTGATTAGAGTGGAGGCTCCGGACTTGGATTAGAGATAGGGTTGGACACTTGATATTAGCTGTTAAACCTTAGTTGAATAAATGTATGTAGTACAGGACTTGTACTTTTATACTGAGATGTATATATGTTTTATTTCACTACGTTCCGCATCTTAAAAAAAAAATTAGACCATGTTTTATAATTGATTAATTAGTCCCAATTATGATTAAGAACATGATTAGCGTCCGGGTCCCCACATAGGCCATCTCCAATCCATATCCTCTATTTTTCATCATCTATCCTCCAAAATAGATATCAATGATCTCTATTTTCAAAAATCTTCTCCAACTCATATCCTCTAATATTACCAAATACTATATTTATTTAATTTATTTCATTTTCAACACATATCATCTAAATATTATTAAATACTCTAATTTACTTCACCATTCCGATTCCGACCTTCCACCGTACTAATTTACTCTCATGATTGCAATGAACTAAAAATATGTTTATCTTTATTATTGTGTGTGTGTTTTTTTATTTATTTTTGGTGATATGTCACTTTTAGTATTGTCTAAGTTTTTATGTCTAAAAATATCACATGTTTATTAATTTAAATTAAGTCAATAATAAGTGTTTGTAATAAATTGTGTTATGTATTTCTTTGTCATTAAATTATTCATTAGTTCTATTTGATAACTATTATAAATAGTAAATTATAATTAATTTATTAAAAAATTAAAACAAAGTTTGATCAACAAGGTCGACCCAAGCTTTACCTTGGTCGACCAAAGCAAGATACAAGCATGCTTTGGCTTTGGTCGACCAAAGCACCACCAAATCTGCTTTGGTCGACCCAAGTGTGGGTGCGTGATTCGACCAAGCTTGTGTTGGGTCGATCCTTTTTTCTTCAAGCCACCAGTCGATCAATAAAAGAACTATATTGTAATTTTTAAATTATCTATTTTGTAATTATTTCTCACTCCTTTTCAATCCTTCATATGAACAGTGATACTCTATAAACAGAGGATCACTGTTGCATACTCTAAATGGAAGAAACAAAAAGAGCACGGTTGGAGAGGATTTCATCCTCCATAATAGAGGATTCCTCAATTAAGGAGGACGGTTGGAGATGCCCTTAGCCTTTCCCCTCCCTCAAGGTCCTTATTAGAGCAGATGACTTGAAATTCTGACAATGAAATCCATGTTGACATAATCTTTGATGGATTAAATTTGAATAGCAACGATCTTTACCTGTTAAATGCACTTTCTCCTTTGTTCTAAGTCATCTGCTCTAACGAGGACCTTGAGAGAGGGGGAAGGCTAAGCTCGTGAAAAACTCGAACTCGGTTCATTAATAACTCGTTTATCATGTTTAACGAGCATGGATCGAGCTTGTTAAGTGGGCTTGCTATCGAGTTCATTAAACATAATAGAGCTCAAGTTCGAGCTGGTTTCGAGTTCGTTAAAGATAGAATCGAGATTGATTATATAATAAAATGTATCTCTCTCTACATATAAACAAATGTTAAATTAAACCAAAAAAGTGTAAATCCATTGATAAATAACCAAAACAGCAAACCTAACAACTGAAAAAACTTAAACAAACCATACAAATGAAAATGTTCGTGAACAATAAACAAGCTGAGCTTTAGCTCGCGAACCACATAGACGAGCTGAGCTCAAGTTCAAACTCAATCTCACAAAGTGGCTCGTGAGCTTTAACTACCCAAGATTTTCCTCGCATGACTGTGAGTAATCATCCATTTTCTTGTTTCTTTCAAAGTGTAGGACAAACAAGAAGAAAACACCATTTCTGATGTGAATTTTACATTTAATAATGCTTTGTGATGCAGCTATTTCAGCTCTTGAACTCCTATCATTGCCTTCTCCCTCCCTCAAGGTCTTTGTTAGAGCAGATGAGTTGAAATTCTGGCAATGAAATCCATGTGGCATCTTCTAGAAAAAGTCTAAAAACTATGAAGAGCAGTTCAAAGTTTTAAAAAAAAAAATTAAAAGAGTTTATTCACATCTTCTAAACTCAAAATCCGATCACAATAATCAATTTACGACACTTCTTCTTCATCTTCAGAAAAACTCTTATGAGATTATCTCGTGGGTCAAATTTCGATAGACATGTATTCTATCCAACTTGACTCATGAAAAAATATTATTTTTTATGTCAAAAGTATAACTTTTTTACTCCAGATAGGAGCTGAGTCTATTACTATAACAGATATAGATCCATGAGACTGTCTCGCAAAAAACTTACTAATTAATTTTATTTTATTTTTATCATAATTAGCGCTTCACGTGTTAAAAAAATGTTTAAATTGAAAAATCTGATAAAGGAATATCAATATAAAGGGTTGCACATGGCGGAGACTCTTTCTTCTTCACACAGGTTGTCTGAATTTCTGCAAAGGAGAAGTGTCATCTTTGACTTCTTTCCTTGTATACTGACACACATGATAAAAAATGCATTTGGGAATTCTTCATTTTCAAAACAAAATAGGCGTAAAACGATCACGGCCTAGCCATAAGGTGTGAGACTGGTCAACTCTACTGATATTCACAATAAAAAGTAATACTATTAGCATAAAAGTAATACATTTTCATGGATGACCCAAATAAGAGATCCGTCTAACAAAATACGACATATAAGATCGTCTCACATAACTATGTATATATATAAATTTACCACTCTCAACTCCCATTGTATACAAAAGACAGTTGCGAACGTGTTGTGGAGGGGCAAAAACAAATTTCAGGTTTAAAAAAAACAAAAAAAAAACCGGTTTTTTAAAATGAAAATTGATTATGCAAACGTTCCCTAGAAAAATGTCGAGAAGATTCTCATCATAATATATATAAAAAATGCATGCCTCTCTTTGTTCTTTCCTTCCTTTTGACGAGTCTTGAAATGTGAACACGAGAAAAAGTGCAAAGAAACAAAGTGACAAAATATTCCTTGGCTGCAACTATGCAGCCATGTGACGTTTGTGTCAATGCCAATGTGGAATTTTGATGACGATCGAATTGTTCAAGAATGAAATCTTATTGAAACTGTTTGTGTCAGATTCATTTTTCAAAATCCTATCACACCTCAGATCTTATGAAATAAGATGAATTGGGACAGAATTCTGTAAATACGTAGTTGCTTGAATATATTATCCAGTTATTTCTTTTCAATCGTATTGGAAGGAACAAAAAAAGATCTTGTTGTTTTTCAACAATTTCTAATATCTAGTAGATCTCTCAGCAGGATACAAACCCAGATGAAATTCTGATCATCTATACGAGGAAAAAGAACGAACGGAAGTTGTAAGATTCTCAAGAAATTCTTCAATTTCTTGAAGACTGTTGTATGATCTAAAAAATTTTCGATTAGCATCACCATCGCTACGAATTCGTTACACTCGGTGACCATGGGAATTTATGAACGAGGGGATTGAATCTACAAAACTACAAACTTCAAACAATCAAATGTAAATTTTTAGAAACTTGCATTATACATGATAAGCAGAAAGTCCAGTCTACGAAGCCTAATTTCTTTACAAAATTGTGAATAAAACTGAAAACACCTCCCAACCCTTTTATTCTGGGCACATTCCCTCTCATTATTTCCTTTTCTCTATATCCAAGAAAACCAAAGACACAAACTTTTGGATCAAATTCATCTACTATGATTATTTGCAAGTCCGAAGGAGTCGAGTCCTTCGGTCCTGCACCGCACGATCCTATGGAACACTTGTCTAACTTCGAGTTCCAACGGATCCAATCCGTCCTTTATAGCTTGATGAACCAGAGCCAATTCTTGAACCCTTTCCTTCACTTCTGCTTCTTTTTGCATTGTCAATGGAAATTGGACAGAATCGGTTAATTCGTTCATATGTCTAGCACACTTTTCGATCCCATGAATCTCCTTCAACAACCCACAAGAGTTTCTACGGTCCCGTTTCTTGGATTCATCCAAGATCCTTTCATGTAGTGAAAGGATTGGGTCTGCCCAAACAAACTGCTTTGTAACCGAAAGGTGAATCTGAAGGCCACGATCTTGGCAAGGGATGGCGGCTACGAGTGCCCACATCACAAACAACAACACATGACTCATGGTAAAAACAGCCACATTCAACCTATTGGTGGAGATGATCTCGTTAGTTTTTGGAGCTACCAAGTTGCTCGCAATTGCTTGAATCTGCCTCGCTGCTGACCAAGTCCTCGAAACACTCCAAGAAAGAGATCTAAAATGACTTAAAGATCTCAGCTCCCTATGCGCATTGTTACGCACAAAAGACCGATTCCTATGAGCAACACTCGAGCTAGACTCTTTCTCATCGAGCATTCCTATAGCCAAATCGATCAACGCCTTCTTGGCACGGCGAAACTGGCCCTCCCCAATGGTTCTCTGACTGTCCAAAGCACACAAAACAATCTCCAATTGTTTCTGCCACTGCCTAATCCGTTCGATCCCATCACGAATGGCGTTACACACATCTAAAGCCTTGAGAATCCTCCCGAAATAATCCGTAATGTACTTGTCCATCGGGGGCTTATTCAACTGGCTCTTGTTTTTAAAGACAATGACTCTGAAATCCTCTTGGCAGCAGAGGAAAGTGTCCAAAAGCTTTCGGATCCACGGGATCGAAAGCAGATCATCGGAGTCCGATGGTGCTAAATCACGAAATCTTTCAGCCACCTGCCTTTGGAAAGCTTCTAATTCAATTTCCTGACCGGTGGATCCGTTCGGAGACTCCATGGAGTGGATTTGATCACGTTTCCTGCTCGAAATCGGGAATCCAAAGCTTGAAGACGATGCTAGATGAAAATCTGTAGCTGGCATATCTTAAATTTACATCAAAATACAGAGAAATTGTTCAAGAAATTAGGAGACAATTGGAACTTCAGATCAAGGCTCAATGGAACAACAAAAGAGGCAAAAAACCGACACTTGAACCAAAATTTGGGAACCAAAGAACACAAATTTAAGTAAAACCCACAAAACCCAGAAACAAAACACCACAAACAAGATAAAAAAGCTGATAAATTTCAAGAAATTTCCTCACAGAACCAAAGAAAATGCTTGCGAAGAGAACCCAACAGTCACCAGTGATTCTGGACAAAGGAGAGATGAAATGGGGATATTTTGAGACCCTAAACGAAGAGAATGAGGCTTATATCGAGTGCGATTTGGACCGCGTAATTGGGGATTTTGTTGGGGGAAATGGGGAGAATATTTCAGCGAGGTAATGTAATTTGATGGCGAGAATTCATAGCATTAATACAAGTGAAAAAAGTGCCGAAGAAGGGGTGTGGCCCGCTAATTCATTTACGCGCCACACACACACAGCCAACACGCTTCGCTTTTACACCCTTTATTTTATACTTATATCGAATCGTAATCGACGTAGAATTTGTAAATCACATTGATCAGATAAATTTTTAAATACTTTTGATATTTAAAATAATAATTTTTAATAAGTCGAATCCGATAGGATATTTGTCTCACAAAATTATCTTACGATAATTATATGACACAGATTTCTAGAATAATTTTCAAAATAGTGTATCACTCTAAAAATTCCAGCCAAAGTTTATTTTCAGTAATCCATCGAAGGTAAAAACTTGTGTGAGTCGGTCTCACGAGTCGTATTTTATGAAAACGGATCTCTTATTTGAGTCATCCATGAAAAAATATTACTTTTTATGCTAAGAGTATAACTTTTTATTATGAATATCCATAGGGTTGACTCGTCTCACAGATAAAAATTCGTGAGACCGTCTCACAAGAGACCTACTCTCCATCTAATTATAACTCGAGAAAATCAAGGATCTTGACATCACATGTCAAATCCATAGAAGACATAATAAATCTAAGTTAAGTATTCAATTATATTCAAGTATTAAAATGGTATTGGATTTATATAGTTGTATGCATATGTCTTAAGTTACCTGACAAGTTGCACAAGCTAAAATGTTTTAACTTAGGTTGTTTCAAAAGATTATTGTAAACCATTTTACACTCATTCATAATGTAACAAAATGTAACAAAATTTCGATGTTGGGTAAGATGTCATGCATATCATCGTTGCATTTCTTTATGTCCCTTGACCTCCTGATACGTACATTGAGCTAGACAGACCCTCCACAAGCGTAGTACTATCGAGATTGTTCTAATACCATTATGTCAAATATCAATGTTATTGGTTGAGATACGTGCAAGCAACACTGCATATATCGAACTCCGATAAATATAATTACCTATCATATAAAAATCATCGATCCAAGTTATTAAAAAGTACTTCATTTACAAATTTGAGCATAATATCGCAATGTTTCGATGTGAAACATCACATCACACATTATCCATTTGTAATATACCTACTCACACCAAAAAGTGCTAAAGATGTAGAGTATGAGTATGTTGAGCTATAACAATTTACCTTATGATAGCAATAATTCGATGATTACATTCCCAATTGATCAAAAGTTTGGAATTTACATCAATGGGAAAGATATTCAATATCATCTTAAAATTTTAAGATTTCCCACATTACCTTATATGCTCAAAGAAAAAAGTAGGGGTGTCAATCGGGTCGGGTGGATCGGGTTTCGGGTCAACCCGCGATTTTTTCCCAACCCGAACCCGAAGCGACCCGAAAACCCCCAACCCGAACACGAACCCGTCTAACCCGACTCAACCCGTCTAACCCGCCTAACCCGAATTTTATTTTTATTTTTAAAAAAAATTAATAAAAAAATACGAAAAAATAAAAAATAATAATAATATTTTAATTTAAACACATAATAACAAAATTTCCAATTTAAATTTTAAAGTTTAATTGTAGAAAATTAAAAGTATATTTACTAAATCAAATAAACAATTGTTAAAAAAATAAAAAATATACAAAATAAATATTAAATGATAAAAATTTATCATATAAATATACAATAAATTTTGTTCAAATATATAATATATAAAAAAATATAGGTAATATTTTCAAAAAAAAATCGGGTCAACCCGCGACCCAACCCGAAACCCGTCGAACCTGGCACTAACCCGAACCCGATCCGAACCCGAAAAACCACAACCCGAACTTGATTTTTTCCGTGTTGAGTCATGTCGGGTTGACCGGTCGTGTTGCATTTTGCCACTCCTAGAAAAAAGTACAACTAAGAAGATAAATTTTGTCTCGATTTCGACCGAGCTTCTAGTTATGTTTCAAATATTTTTCAGTAAAAACGAAAAATTTTTTAATAAAAAACTTTAAAATCAATTTTTTTAACTCCATGCTTCATAGTGCAAATAATTTGTCGTTTGGAACAAAGAATTGATCAAAAGGAAAATTAATTAGTAGAAATTTTACAATTTGCAAATAAAAATCCAAAGTAATTACGCGTCAAACAAGACTTTCCTTACCCTCTACACGCCACACGTGTATACCAATACACTACTCCACCCCAACCATTTTACTTCACACGTGGTCAGATGTCAATAACAACCCACGCCTATGTTTAGATTAAGTACATTTAAAAAGAAAATTATTTTCCAAAATCATCAATTCCTAATATATATAAATTTACCCTTAATTTAAAATTTTACAAATATAATATTATCTTATGTTGAGAGAAACAATCTTCAATAGTAAATAATGGTTAACACGTAGCGTTGAGCTGTTGCACACGTTAAAAAAATAAATTGAGTTGCATTAACCCAAATTTTTGGTAAAACAAGAAGTGATCGATCTTATGTTTGGTATTAAACAACAAGTTGTATGTTCAATTCACATAAATTGTGAAGAATGGAATTATTAGATTAGAGATTGACGAGTACAATAATTGTTTATGTTATGAGAACGACTGCTACATAATGTTTAAGTAACTGTTTTAAAAGATTTGATTTGCTTCGATAGTACTAATTATAATTTTTAAACCGAAAAATCCCACACATATTATTAAGAAGAGTATAATTAAGTTTTAAAAAAAACAAAGAAAAAAGATAAAATTTGAATACGATGACAAAAATCCATAAAAAAAATGACACTACAATTCGAATCAGTTTGTTTCTCTAAAATAATATTGTGAGAACCCGAAATTCCAGCAGTTAGCATTTTGCAGCAGCTAGCAATATTCAGCAGCAAGGCAAGAATTTCAGCAGAAGCTAACAATATTCCAGAAGCTATTAATATTTCAGAAGCTGGTATTTTCCAGCAGACAGTTGGAAATCCAGCAGCAGAAGAGTTCAGTAGCGAGATTCCAGCAGACAGTTACTGAGTCAGCTTATGACTTGTAACTGAAGCATTTAACATGGAATAAAGGTTGTTAATGGCAGATTATGACCATTAATTAGGAGGCTAACAGTCAGAATTCTGCCTATAAATAACACCCTCAAATATCTGAATTGGTGTTACACAAATCTTGAGTTATCACTTGAATTTTTGAGCTAAGAGAGTGCTTATTTTCGAGCAGTAGAAACCAGTAGCGAGAGCAAGCATATTTCCAGACTTCAACCGAAACTCTCCAGAAAATTACAGTAAGTGGGCTTATGTATAAATATCTTGAATCCAGTTTGATGATTTATGTTTTAAAGCAAAGTTTCTGTATGTTCGATTTCTGATATCTGATTTTTGAAGCACTGAAACTTAGTGAACTAATGGTAGGAATATATATTCTGAACATTACTAATTACTGATTACTGGCCTCACCCCTTAAAGGAGAGAACATATAGGGGACTGATATCAGTTTAGCCATGAAATTCACGAACGTGCTCAGTGCTTACTTGTTAAATTTCTGATTACTGAATACTGATTACTAATTTCGGAATACTGAATACTGATTTCTGTTATGAAAATAAGAATTTCTGTATATTATTCATATTATTGTTTCTGTATAAAAATGATTTCGAAAACCGGGAGTTATTCCCGCCCCCGCTTACTGAGTGACAACCATATCACTCACCCACCAAACCCATCTCAGATAAGAATGAAGAAGAATTGTTAGAAGAGGAAGAGCAGACTCAATTTTGGGGCTGGTGAAGAAGACTGTTCTAAATTATGTTTCCGTTGTATCTATTAAAATGATGTTATGTTTGGTTTTTACATTTCCGCTGTAAAACATTTGTTCTTCGAGTTATATCAGACAATGAATACTATGAATAAAAGACTGGTTTCTGAATTTTGTACTTCTGATGCTTGTTGTTTTCGAATGTAAATTTGAGAGCAACGCCGGTGTCAACCAACCCCCGTCTCGGGGCGTGACATTGAAGTGGTATCAGAGCAAACCAGGTTTCATAATCTGGGGAGGAGGAACTAAAAATAATAAGTTCTGATAGACTACTGAAAATAAGCTACTGTGATAGACTACTGAAAATAAGCTACTGTAATAGACTACTGAAACTATAGACGTACAGATGGAAGTCAGTACACATGTCAGAAAAAAAAATTCATTAGGCCAAAATCAGTAGACCGGAACCAGCAGATAACAGAAAAACAGTAGCATCAAAACCAGTAGTCTGGAACCAGACCCAGTAAATAGAAATCAGTAGATCTGAATGCAGAAGACCTGGTCATTAGTCCTGGAATGCAGCATACTGGTTCTAACAGTGCTGGAAAGCAGCAGACAGTGCTGGAAAAGCAGCATACTGATTGCAGAAGCATCAGAATTGTAGTAGACCGCGAATTCCAGCAAGCGCATGCAATAGACCTTGCAAATGGCATGGAAGTTGAGGTGTTTTTCGCTCAAACTTCAAACGGTCATAACTTTTGATCCAGGAGGAATTTTTACTATTAAAATATGCGTTGGAAAGCTCTCGACGAGGAGAACCTAATCTAGAACGAACTTTTGTTCTAGCACCGCCGACGAACCCCAAAATCTTTCGTTTAGATAAGGATATCGTCATTTTCGTAAAATTTTCCAAATTTTTGAAACTTTGAGGAATTTTCATTTCCAAACGGCACAGTATTTGTTCACCAAACTTGGTACTATTCATGTTCTTGATGTGAAGGATTTTTAATAAATTTTTCACGAGATTCTAAGACCGAAAAATTTCGAGCTATTTTCTTCCATTGAATGTTATAGACTATACTGATTCTGTGCATCCAGTAATTGTCTATAGTTCGACTTGTACTCTTGAGATCATTTCTGAACCTTCACTCTCATGTTTTGGATGTAGAATATGGCTGACCAGAGTAGATACATTAAGAGCTTAGAGAGGAAGCTAGAGAAACTCAAGGAACATAACTATTGCTTGGAATTAGACAAAGATGAGCTACAGCGTAGAGCAGAACACTTGAGAAGTGATGTTCAACATTACGCTCACTATCTGCATGAAGCAGAAGAGAGGAGTAGGAAGGCTCAAGAAGAGTTTGAAACCTCCCAAGAGACTGTGGCAGAGTTCATCGAGTTACGTGATACATTAGTTGAGAAGATCCAAATACTTAAGGATCAAAATCACCAACTCGTGCACCAGCATAATCAGTATAGTGAACAGACTGATGCTCAGATTCAAGAGCTGTAGGACACTGTTGAAGTTCTTAGCGACCAGAATGCAGTTCTGCATGGTCATATTGAACATCTAGAAGCAGTAATAGCCAACCATGAAGACGAACCTGAGGAGGATCCCGAAAAAGATGAAGAAGTCGAGGAGGATCCTATGGATTTGGGATTATGAGAAGTGATAGATTAGACATTCAGTAGTAGCTTTTTGTAATAGCACTTGTTTTATTTGCATTTTGTTAGCATTTTCAAAGGTTATTTGTAATTGCACTTTCTTGAGAAATCAATAAAAATTTATTTCTATCCACTGGTTTCATAATTAAATTTTGAGCAATTACTCAATCATTTTGCTTCCTTTGTTTAGTCTCATTCTGCTATCAACCTTAGAACTTTCATAATTGTAGGAAATGGACGGACGACCAGTTAGAAACAATCGCAATCCTCGCTACGGCAACCGCAACAACAACCGCAATGATGAGGATGCACAGCAACAACCACCAGAACCACCACCAGCAGTTGGCCTCAGTCAAGCGGATTTGATGGCTATAGCCACGATTGTGGCAACCACACTACAAGGGTTTGTCAACCCTAATGCTAATCAGCCACCGCCACCACCTCCAGCTCAGAACGGGACTAAGCAGCACTATGAGGCTCTCCGAAGAGCAAGAGTCCCCAATTTCGATGGAAGCTCCAATCCTGAGGCCGGACAGAATTGGATGAAGGAGGTGGAGAACCATCTTCGACTACTTGAGGTTCCACAAGGGATCAAGGTAAATGTGATTACACCTTTTCTTGTGAATAAAGCAGCCAAATGGTGGGAAAGAGTCTCACCAGCTATGGTAAGGACGGGACCTATCACTTGGCAAAGGTTCCGAGAGGCATTTCTGAAGCAGTACTTCCCGACAGCAGTTCGAGTGTAGAAGCTGTCAGAATTTGAAAGCTTGGTTCAAGAACCAAACATGACAGAGGTAGAGTATTCGTCCAAGTTCCACTCATTGGGAACTTACTCCCCAACCATCATGGGAGACGAGGCCTTGAAGATGCATCGCTTCAAGAAGGGATTGAACAGCCGTATTCAATCTGCCCTTGCCGTTATCGAGCCCAATAGTTTTGATGAATTGATGGGAGCTGCCATCAGAGCTGAGAATGACATCAAGAGGCGTGAAGGTGAGAACAAACTCAAACTCCTCAGTCAAACCAGTACCAATCGGCCCAACAATTCAAGAAGTCTAGGTTTTCAAGCAACTAATTTACCAGTGCTCCATCCAAAGGAACCACTTCTTCTCCATCAAGCAAAGAAGGAGTCAAGTGCCAAAATTGTGGATTCACTCACACTGGTGAATGCCGTAAGAATTCTAAAGCTTGTTTCCGTTGTGGAAAGATGGGCCACTGCATTGCTCAATGCCCTTTTCCGGATCCAAGGGATGGTCCAGCAGGAGGAACAACTCCAAAAAAGCCTAAGGAGAACAAGCCAAATTCTCGAGTCTATGCTATCACTCAAGAAGAGGCTGACAAATCAAATGATGTCGTATCTGGTACCACTCTAATCAATAATATACCTGCTTATGTGTTATTTGATTGTGGTGCTACGCATTCATTCATATCTAAGATATTTGCCAAGAAGTTAGGAGCTCAGCCTGATAACTTAGAAGAACCATATAGATTAGCAACTCCTGCAAATCGAATTTTAGAAACTCGCACTCTATATCGGGATATTAATGTATTCATAGAAAATCAGAGTTTCAAACCAAACCTAATCCAACTGAACATGGTGGAATTCGATGTAATTCTTGGAATGGATTGGTTAGCCAAGAATCATGCTTTAGTAGACTGTCATGGAAAGACGGTAACCATCTAAGCTCCACACCAAGAGAAACTTTTATTTCATGGTAAGACAAAAGAACGAAAGACTCTTATTTCTGCTTCTCAAACTTGGAAAGCCGTGAAAAGTGGAGAAGAAGTTTACCTAGCTATGTTAAGCGAGGTAAAGAAAGAAACCACACTTACGCTAGAAGAGATTCCGGTAGTACTAGAGTTTCCGGATGTTTTTCCTGAAGAACTCCCTGGCGAACTTCCCGACCGCGAAGTAGAATTTGAGATTAATTTAGTACCAAATTCTACACCAATCTCAAAAGCACCATAACGAATGGCTCCGGCAGAGTTGAAAGAACACAAAGAGAAAATTCAAGAATTGTTGGATAAGAAGCAAATCCGACCAAGCGCATCTCCGTGGGGAGCTCCTGTCCTATTTTAAAGAAGAAGGACGGAAGCATGAGAATGTGTATTGATTACAGAGAGCTGAATAAGATCACAATCAAAAACAAATATCCGCTTCCAAGGATAGGCGACCTGTTTGACCAACTCAAAAGAGCTTCGGTCTTTTCCAAGCTCGACTTAAGGTCAGGCTACCACCAACTGAAGGTCAAGACAGACGATATTCCGAAGACAGCCTTCAGAACAAGGTATGGACATTATGAGTTCATGGTGATGCCGTTCGGATTAACCAACGGTCTAGGAGTATTTATGAATCTCATGAACAGGGTGTTCAAACTATTTCTTGACAATTTTGTTGTGGTATTCATCGACGATATTCTGGTATATTCGTCAAGTGAGGAAGACCACAAAGAACATCTTCGTCTCACCCTCCAGAAGCTGAGAGAAAAGGAACTGTACGCCAAGTTCAAGAAATGCGAATTCTGGCTAGAGAGCGTCGCATTCTTGGGACACATAATATCAGCAGCAGGAGTATCTGTGAACCCTAAGAAAGTTGAAGCAATCTCAGATTGGCCTAGACCAAAGACTGTGACAGAAATTCGAAGTTTCTTGGGATTAGCAGGCTATTACCGAAAATTTGTTGAAGGATTCTCTTCAATAGCAATACCTCTCACCAAACTCACACAGAAGAATTCTAAATTTCAATGGAGTGAAGATTGTGAGAAAAGCTTCGAGACTTTGAAAAAGAAACTTACCTCCACACAAGTGTTGGTATTACCTATGGAAGGCAAAGACTTCACCATCTACAGTGATGCGTCTCAAGGAGGTTTAGGATGTGTACTCATGCAAGAGGGGAGGGTGATTGCATACTCGTCGAGGCAGTTGAAGCCGTATGAACAGAATTACCCAACACATGACCTCGAGCTTGCAGCAGTGGTATTTGCACTGAAAATTTGGAGACATTATCTTTATGGAGCCAAGTGTGAAATTTTCACTGATCACATAAGTCTCAAGTATTTGTTCATTCAAAAAGAACTAAATATGAGACAAAGACGTTGGATTGAACTCATGAAGGATTACGACTTGACGATAATCTACCACCCAGGCAAAGCTAATAAGGTAGCAAATGCTTTAAGTCGAAAGAATACAAGTAAGATAATTCTAACATAACTTTCAGCACAATCTTGTCTTCGAGAAACAATCAAGATCAGTCAAGATAAAGATTCCGCTTTGGTGAAACTGAAAGAGCAATCCAAAGAAGGGAAATCACAAGATTTCGAGATTGATAACAAAGGAATATTGTGGATGAAAGAACGATTGTGCGTACCAGACATTGATAATCTTCGACAATAAGTAATGTCTGAAGCACATAAGTCGAAATTTTCAGTCCATCCCGGCAGTACCAAGATGTACAGAGATTTGAAGAATAATTTCTGCTGGAGTGGAATGAAAAATGATGTTGCGACATTTGTTTCGAAGTGTCTTGTGTGCCAACAAGTCAAAGAAGAACACCAGAGACCTGGTGGACTTCTTCAACCTTTATAAATCCCGGAATGGAAATGGGAACATATTTCTATGGATTTTGTAGTTGGTTTCCCAAGTCGAGACAAGATCATGATGGCATCTGGGTAATTGTAGATAGACTCACGAAATCTGCGCATTTCTTACATGTCCGTATGAACTATAATTTGGACAAGCTAGCCACATTGTACATGAATGAGATCGTACAATTACATGGTGTTCCAGCTAGTATACTATCCGACAGAGACCCTAGGTTTACATCTCGATTTTGGAAGAGCTTTCAACAAGCTATGGGGACAAAAGTTACTCTTAGTACGGCGTATCATCCTCAAACTGATGGCCAAACTGAGAGGACAATACAAACTCTAGAAGATATTCTGAGAGCATATGCTCTAGACTTCAGTGGTAATTGGAGCGAACATCTGTCCTTAATTGAGTTCGCGTACAATAATAGTTACCACAACAGTATTGAAATGGCACCATACGAAGCTCTGTATGGATGAAAGTGTCGATCACCACTGTATTGGAGAAGGTAGGGGAAAAAGCTATTGTGGGACCCGAAATGATCCAAGAAACAGTGGATAAAATCGCTTTGATCAAGGAGAGATTAAAAGCTGCACAAGATCGACAGAAAAGCTGGGCTGACCTGAAAAGAAGACCCGTGGAATTCGAAGTTGGAGAAAAAGCGTATGTGAAAGTTTCACCCATGAAAGGTATAATCCGATTCAATAAGGCTGGGAAATTGAATCCTAGATACGTCGGACCCTTTGAAATTCTTGAGAAAGTGGGAACACTTACTTATATATTATCACTTCCACCCGATATGTTAAGGATTCACAATGTATTCCACGTTTCGCAGCTGAGAAGATATATTTCCGATCCAAGTCATATTCTGGAAGCTGGACCACTTCTGGTTGAGGGAAATCTAAATGAAGAACTAAAGTATGAAGAAATTCCGATTCGAATTGTTGATAATAAAGACCAAGTACTGAGGCGACGAACTATTCCATATGTCAAAGTACAATGGTCCAACCACACCGAAAGAGAAACTACTTGGGAGTTGGAATAAAAGATGCGAGATCAATACCCTTACCTTTTTGAGGATCAGGTATAGCCAAGTTTCGAGGACGAAACTTCTCATAAGGAGGGAGGGATGTGAGAACCCAAAATTCCAGCAGTTAGCATTTTGCAGCAGCTAGCAATATTCAGCAGCAAGGCAAGAATTTCAGCAGAAGCTAACAATATTCCAGCAGCTATTAATATTTCAGAAGCTGATATTTTCCAGCAGACATGTATTTTCCACCAGTTGGAAATCCAGCATGGTATTTTCCAGCAGACATGTATTTTCCAGCAATTGGAAATCCAGCAGCAGAAGAGTTTATTAGTGAGATTCCATCAGACAGTTACTGATTCAGCTTATGACTTGTAACTGAAGTATTTAACATGGAATAAAGGTTGTTAATGGCAGATTATGGCCATTAATTAGGAGGCTAACAGTCAGAATTCTGCCTATAAATAACACCCTCAAACCTCTGAATTGGTGTTACACAAATCTTGAGTTATCACTTGAATTTTTTAATTAAGAGAGTGCTTATTTTCGAGCAGTAGAAACCAGTAGCGAGAGCAAGCATATTTCCAGACTTCAACCGAAATTCTCCAGCAAATTACAGTAAGTGGGCTTATGTATAAATATCTTGAATCCGGTTTGATGATTTATGTTTTAAAGCAAAGTTTCTGTATGTTCGATTTCTGATATCTGATTTTTGAAGAACTGAAACTTAGTGAACTAATGGTAGGAATATATATTCTGAACATTATTGATTACTGATTACTGATTACTGGCCTCACCCCTTAGAGAAGAGAACATATAGGGGACTGATATCAGTTTAGCAATTAAATTCACGAACGTGCTCAGTGCTTACTTGTTAAATTTCTGATTACTGAATAATGATTACTGATTTCGGAATACTGAATACTTATTTCTGTTATGAAAATAAGAATTTCTGTATATTATTCATATTACTGTTTCTGTATGAAAATGATTTCGAAAACTTGGAGTTATTCCCGCCCCCGCTTACTGAGTGACAACCATATCACTCACCCACCAAACCCATCTCAGATAAGAACGAGGAAGAATTGTTAGAAGAGAAAGAGCAGACTCAATTCTGGGGCTGGTGAAGAAGACTGTTCTAAATTATGTTTCCGCTTTATCTGTTAAAATGATGTTATGTATGGTTTTACATTTCCGTTGTAAAACATTTGTTCTTCGAGTTGTATCAGACAATGAATATTATGAATAAAAGACGGGTTTCTGAATTTTATACTTCTGAGGCTTGTTGTTTTCGAATGTAAATTTGAGAGCAATGCCGGTGTCAACCAACCCCCGTCTCGGAGCGTGACAATATGTAAAAGTAAACCTTCGAAAACAAAAATGTGAAAAATATCGGAATTGTTCATTTGCTTGTTTTCTCTAGTTGTACTAGAAAATATGGATTAATTTTTGGAGTATCATTTCTCGGTTTCAAGGTGTAGCGGAAGTTTAAAATTTTTGTTTTAACGTTCGAAATGTTCTTGGGCGTCGTATGATTTAAATAGATATTCATATGATGTTTATTTTAATTTACCTTTGAGTATATAACGTTGGCACCAACTATTTTGATTTTTAAGCAGATATAGATTTTCTTGTAAATCATGCGAACGACCTCCTCCTTTCTTCGATCGTATAATCAGGTGTACGACCAGAGACTGAATTACTCGTATAGATCGCATCAGAGATCCAAACAAAATTTGCGTCGAGATTGGATCGTCGGATTTTCAGAAATCTGGATGCAGTGTCGAAGCGGAGGCATGGTGGAAGGATGGTGGCCGAAATTCATTCCCTCTAAAATAAAGGACGGCCGAAAATTGCTTTAAGTAAGGGTGAGATTTTTGTATATTTGTTATGTGTCTTATTCAATTATTGAATACACATATATATTAAAAGTCTCTATCTGATCTAATTAGAAATCTCAACTTTTCAAGACACTTTATTTTTATTATTTAAAATTATCATGTATTATTTTATTTTCTTGAAAATATAATAAAAAGTCAATTCTTGATAATGTATGATATATACACACACATAAACATATATAAAATAAAATAATCATTATATAATTTCTTAACTAACTATTAAAAAATTATAGACTCCTATATAATATTCCATGAGAATCTTGTACATAATGGTCATCACTATTAATATTATTATTTAATTAATAGGTTATAATTTACCAGTGTTCTAAAAATCCCCGCCTAGGACCGCCTAGACGTTGGGCGGTCCAAAATCGCCCCGATTTTAGGCTAGTCAAAACTTACCGCCGCCTGGCGCGAAAGCCGTCTAGGCGATTTTACAATTAAAAATCCGCCTATGCGGTTTACACTTAAAAAAAAAAAACAAATTATGAAGAAGAGACTATGGCACAAGGATGGATTGTTGATGATGAAGATGAAGATGATGAGACAAATGTTGAAGATGTAAGGGAATTTCACGAAGAAGAATTTGTATCGGATGAAGAGGAGGAAGAAGCTATGGATTTTGAGTTTGAATCCGATACAGAAGAAGTATTGGAAAAATTGGAGATGAATTAGAAGAGTTAGATGTTTAGGTTTAATATCAACATATATAAAAATTTAATAATATATATTTATTATTATAATTTTAAATTTTATAATAATATATATTTCATATACAAACATAATACTCATGAACCACTTAATGAATTAAAGCTTTAAAAAAAATCGCCTAGACAACCGCCTAGGCCCCGTCTAGTCGCCTAGGCGCTAGGCGGTAGGTAACCGCCCGCCTACCGCCTACCGCCTACCGCTTTTTAGAACACTGTAATTTACTAAATAAATAATTGTGAACTCATAACTCCAATCCATGATCAGACAACGCCGATGTATAGAAGTTACAAGTCTCATTTATTTAATGAAAATTGAAATTTTCGAAAGACAATTTTTCATTGATCCATTTTTGGCATTCACTAAAATAGACAGTTCCAGTCTCCTTACGTAATTAGCAATTAAGCTAATTTTCACAATTTCTATTACATGAAATCAACTAATAAACTCTTTTATAAGCTATCTTTTTTATTTCCATCAAATTACAGTCGCCAAAATTCAACTCCTTGAATTTGACTGTTTTGACGGAAACACAGAATCTGATTCTTGTGTGATCCTCAATGGTTCAGAGATGCAAGTAGTCATGGATTCACAACTTCATGTGATTTAGAACAACATTTATTCATATTTGAGCTTACCATAATTAGCTTCATTCTTTCATCAACCCATTGATCAAGAACATCTTAACTCAAGCCTAATTACATCCATCAGATCAAGGTAAGAGCGTCTAGTAGCATCATCTCATGATCCAGTACGCATCACTGATAGTGCCTGCAATAATTTTAAGTTATGATTAGTGTACAACATAGTCCCTTCAACTCATATATACAGATTCAGTTTGCAATTATGGGTATATCGAGAGCTGCTAATGAATTCGATAACGATGTGAAATATATTTGAGTAATAATAGTAGCATCATATGTGCAACTTGTTCTGACCGAAGACTTCTTGCACTATTAACTAATCAGATAACATAAGATATCTTCACTCGTAGGCGAGCGGTGAATCTCTTAATAGTTCAAGGAGTCTTTGGTCAGAACAACTTAATACAATGCATTGGCTCCTATGTATTTCGAAACTATACACAGCCTCGTCACCTGGTGACCATCAATGGAGTAGGTAAACCGAACAAAGTGCATGCTAATACATAGAGTCTCACGTTGTCCCAAGTCAAATGACTAATGTTGTACGACCATAATCTCGGACTATTCCACTCGATAAGTGATAATCACTTGGAAAGCCCGAGATATGGTGGTTCAAAGCATCAACAAATGATCACACATCTGTATGAATGAGCATCTACGACCATAATCTCGGACTATTCCAGCTCGCACATGTATCCAAACAAAGTAGATGTCACAATTTGATAAAATTGTAAAATATTTTTAAATTAAATATAGTTTTTACATAAAAATCAATACAATTAAAGCAACGAATTGACTCGGTTAACATATGCTCTAATATTAATTGTTTAATCAAGTTGACTAAATTATTGCAATTTATTTGGATTGTTTTGGAATAAAGTTTATTTGGATTTATATAGTCATGATTGTGATATATTATAGTTTGACAAAAATATGTGACGGGAAAAATACTTTAATATTTGAATTTTTCTTTTGATACAAACTTGTATTAATTATTATATTCATTTAATCAGTTGTTAACACGTAGCTCTCCTTTCATTTCGTCCAATCCCTTCGATTTCTATACGTTTCTATTTTGTCACAATCACAACCACAATCACAGTCAATCACAGTCACAGCCATTTGTGGACATTTCATTTTCATAATATGTGAATACACATTTCTCCATAATATGTAAATATCAATATGATATTTATATTTTTGTTATACAATGATAAAATCAATAAAAAAGAAGAATATAATGGGGTGAAGTAGAGATAAATTTTTAACCATGAACTCAATTTCACATTCAATTCTTATGTTATAAAATTGTATTTTTCACTTCCTGTGCACATATTTTTTTTTTAATTCACTCACTATTTCATATTTTATCTCATTTTCTCCTTTAATTCAATTTAATTTCCGTTTTTAATTTTATTTCCTCGATCACATCACTTTTCTTCTCTTTCCCAATAATTTCTCATGTAAATCCTTAACTATCTCCATCGATTTTCATCTCCTTCTCCCCCAATTTCTCTCCAACGGATTTCGTCTCTTCCTTCGTTGAGAACTACGGACCATATCATTGCATTAAATTTGCATGTAATTGAAAGGGATCGATTTTAGGTGCTCAAATGCGTAACGGAAGCAACAAAATGTTTTCAAAACAAGAAAACCGAAATTTGAAGAGAAATTTTCGCACCTCTCATGTACTAGGATGTAGCATATACAAAAACACAACTATGACATTCATAGGGTGTTTAGAAGTTTACCTATCAATCTAAAAGATTGATGTAATGGCTCCAACCAAGTTGTAAACAACTTGGCTCTTGAATGGATGACAATCTACAAGCCTCCTTTCTTCAAGCTTCCCTTTGAGCACATCTTGCTCAAAAATTAAGCCCACCACCAACTAAGTAGATCCCCTCTTATTTTGCACTAGAAAAATAAGAGGATTTTTCAAGGAGAAGTGAGAGCTTTCTTCAACAATTGAAGGAGCAAAAATTGAGAGAATATTCAAGGTAAAAACCCTCAATATTTCGGCCAACATAAAGTGAATGAGGAGGAAGGAAGCCTAGCCTTGGTAGTGGGAAAAGCTAAAAACACCTTTTAGCATGCCAACTCTTGGTTATACAAAAAGTTGTCTCTCAACTCTTCACCTCCCATGCATGCATTTTTATTTGATTTTTAACAATTAAAAATCCATGGACTTAATTTAATTATTTCAAACAAATTTGAGACTAATTAAACATTACTTGAATTTACTCAAGTCACTAGTTGAATAATTATTTTACTATTGGGCTCTACAAGACCCAATATGATTTAATTAATTCAACACTTGAATTAATTTAATTATTTGGACTCTACAAGGCCCACTAGTGTTTAATTAATTCAACACTTGAATTAATTTAATTTAGTCCATAATAATGTTTATGAAAATCACAATTTTCAAATACATTATTTATTTGGCCAACTTTTAATTAGGAACACTTCCACAAATTAAAAGTTACATTTCCCTCATAGAAATCATACTTCAATTTTATTTTACGCTTATAAACTCCTTTATAAGCCGTTCAACACATTGAACTATTTTACTTCTCAACGGGATCTAGAAAGCTAGTACTTGTGTGGCCCTCAATGGTTCATTGATACAACTAGTCGTGGGTTCACATCTCCATGTGATTCGGACTAAACATGTCCTTATAAGAGCATACCCCAATTGCTCCGTTCTTACTTATCAACTCTTTGAAAACAAGAACGTTAGAACTCAAGTCTGATAGTACCCAACCAATCATGTTAAACGCCTAGCAGCATCGCTTACATGATTCCCTAGGTATCAAATGATAGTGCCTGCAAGAACCATTCAATTATGGTTAGCGTACAGTACGGTCCCTTCAACTCATATATCCCGACCGATTCGACAACCATTGGTTTATCGAGAGTTGTCAATGAATCGATACTATGTGTCATGTTGTAGTTGTATCGATGGTGAAATCTATGAAACCCCTTTCATAATTACCACCATACTCTGATAAGAGATTTCAACCTACATACACATGAGAACACATAGGATATCCATACCCGAAGGTAAGCGGTGAATCCCTGACTACAATGCATCGATTCCTATATGTTTCGACAAAACACCCAACCTTGCCACCTGATAACCCCTTGAGAGTCGGTAAACAAGTCAAAGTGTAACGCTAGCACATAGAGTCTCAATGTTGTCCCGGGTCATAAGGACTAATGGTGTACAACCATAAACTAGGACGTTTCCACTCGATAAGTGAGAACCACTTGGAAAGTCCTTTATGGAGGGTTGTTCAGTGCACTCTACCAGGAGCACCTATCTGCATGCTCGGACATCACAATGTCCCCTACCAATGAAACATGGTACTCACATCGCAGATACTAGTCTCGAACTCGAGCGGCCTATATCCTTATTAGCGGCGGCTGAATCGACTAGGAACTGTTTAGAATATACAGTATTCCAAATATGAGTTTCATGATACTCATCATATGAGCATCTCATATTCTTTCTACTATTTGTATATTCAAGGGCTTTATCTATGCAACTAGCATGGGTATACAGATAAATATGTGCCAAAATAATAATTTCAAATATTATTAAAATAAAGATTGCTTATACATAGAGTTTCATTGTGAACACTCGGCCAACACTTGGCTCGAAGGGCACCTACTCTAACAATCCCCCACTTGCACTAGATCCAACTACCCATATGCTTCAAACCCATCGATTCGCGATGCTTCTCGAATAATGGTCCAGGTAAAGGCTTAGTTAGTGGATCAGAAACATTATCTGCGGAGCCGACTTTGTCAATCGAGACATCTCCTCTTTCCACAATCTCTCAGAGGATGTGGTACTTTCTCAATATGTGTTTGGATTTCTGATGAGACCTTGGCTCCTTTGTTTGAGCTTTAGCTCCCGTGTTGTCATACAACACTGGGACGGGAGCAACTCTATTAAGAATGACGCCCAACTCTTGGACGAAATTCCTTATCCAAACAGCCTCCTTTTTCTGCATCTGATGCAGCAATGTATTCGGCCTCAGTGGTGGAATCCGCAGTACTGTCTTGCTTGAAACTCTTCCAAGAGACAGCAGCACCATTGAACATGAATACAAACCCAGAGGTTGACTTCGAGTCATCGATATCGCTTTGGAAGCTAGAGTCGGTATAGCCTTCCAATTTCAGTTCTCCACCCCATAGACCAAGAACAATTTATTGGTCCTTCTCAAATACTTGAGGATGTCTTTCACAGCTATCCAATGTGGAAGACCAGGGTTCGATTGATATCTACTCACTACACTTAGTGCGAAAGCCACATCAGGACGTGTACATATCATCTCATACATGATGCTACCAATCGCAGATGCATAAGGAATGCTTGTCATCGCCGCTATCTCTGCATCAGTCTTGGGAGACATAGACTTGGATAGGGACACGCCATGACACATTGGTAGATGTCCTTGAAAGGGGATCGGTTACGGTGACCGTAATGCGCAACGGAAGTTTAAAATTTTAAATTTTACAAGAAAATTTCGGCCACCTTGATTTAATGTGTAGCAAATACAATAAACACAAAATGACATTCATAGTGTGTTAAGAAATGTACCTATCAATCACAAGGATTGATGTATGGCTCCAACTAAGGTGTAAACACCTTAGCTCTTCAATGATAGAAATTATCTTCAAGCTTCCTTTGAGCACTCCTTGCTCAACTATTAAGCCCACCACAACTAGGTAGATTCCCTCTTAATTTGTACTAGAAAACTAAGAGGATTTTTCAATGAGAATTATTTTCTTTCCTCAACACTTGAAGAAAAAAAATGAGAGAAAAATGGAGGAGAGAACTACTCAAAAATTCGGTCATTGCATTGTAAATGAGGGGGAAGGGAGACTTGTCTTGGACTTGCAAAAAGCTAAAAGCAAAAACACTTTTTTTTTGCATGTCATGCCTTGATAACCCAAAAGTAGTCTCCAACCCTTCACCTCCCATGCATACATATATTATATGGTTTTTAACAAATTAAAAACCCATGTACTTAATTTAATTATCTCAAACATTTTTGAGATTAATTAAACATTACTTGAATTCACTCAAGTCCACTAGCTAAATAATTTATTTAAATTGAGCTCTACAAGACTCAATATGATTTAATTAATTCAATACTTGAATTAATTTAATTATTTGGCCTCTACTAGGTCCACTAGTGTTTAATTAATTCAACACTTGAATTAATTTAATTTAGTCCATAATAATGTTTATGAAAATCACAATTTTCAAATACATTATTCACTTGGCCAACTTTTAATTTAGGAACACTTCCATAAATTAAAATTCACATTTCTCTCATAGAAGTCATACTTCTATTTTTCTTTACACTTATAAACTCATTTATAAGCCGTTCAACACATTGAACTAATTTCTCCTTTATAGAAGTCATACTTCTAATTTTCCTTACGCTTATAAACTCCTTTATAAACCGTTCAACACATTGAACTATTTCTCTTCTCAACGAGATCTAGAAAGCTAGTACTTGTGTGGCCCTCAATGGTTCATTGATACAACTAGTCGTGTGTTCACATCTCCATGTGATTCGGACTAAACATGTCCTTATATGAGCATACACCAATTGCTCCATTCTTACTTATCAACACTTTGATAACAAGAACGTCAGAACTCAAGTCTGATAGTACCCAACCAATCATGTTAAACGCCTAGCAGCATCGCCTACATGATTCCTTAGGTATCAAATGATAGTGCCTGCAAGAACCATTCAATTATGGTTAGCGTACAGTACGGTCCCTTCAACTCATATATCCCGACCGATTCGACAACCATTGGTTTATCGAGAGTTGTCAATAAATCGATACTATGTGTCATGTCGTAGTTGCATCGATGGTGTAATCTATGAAACCCTTTTCATAATTACCACCATACTCTGATCAGAGATTTCAACCTACATATACATGAGAACACATAGGATATCCATACCCGAAGGTAAGCGGTGAATGTCCGACTACAATGCATCGACTCCTATATGTTTCGACAGAACACCCAACCTTGCCACCTAATGACCCCATGAGAGTAAGTAAACAATTCAAAGTGTAATTCTAGCACATAGAGTCTCAATGTTGTCCCGGGTCATAAGGACTAATGGTGTACAACCATAAACTAGGACGTTTCCACTCGATAAGTGAGAACCACTTGGAAAGTCCTTTATGGAGGGTTGTTCAGTGCACTCTACCAGGAGCACCTATCTGCATGCTCGGACATCACAATGTCCCCTACCAATGAAACATGGTACTCAAATCGCAGATACTAGTCTCGAACTCGAGCGGCCTATATCCTTCTTAGCGGCGGCTGAATAGACTAGGAACTGTTTAGAATATACAGTATTCCAAATATGAGTTTCATGATACTCATCATATGAGCATCTCATATTCTTTCTACTGTTTGTATATTCAAGGGCTTTATCTATGCAAATAGCATGGGTATACAGATAAAGATTTGCCAAAACAATAATTTCAAATATTATTAAAATAAAGATTGCTTATACATAGAGTTTCATTGTGAACACTCGGCCAACACTTGGCTCGACGGACACCTACTCTAACAATCTCCCACTTGCACTAGAGCCAACTACCCATATGCCCCATTGATTCGCGATGCATCTCGAATAATTGTCCAGGGAAAGGTTTAGCTAGTGGATCAGCAACATTATCTGCGGATCCGACTATGTCAATCGACACTTCTCCTCTTTTCACAATCTCTCGGAGGATGTGGTACTTTCTCAATACATGTTTGGATTTCTGATGAGACCTTGGCTCCTTTGCTTGAGCTATAGCTCTCGTGTTGTCACACAACACCGGGACAGGAGCAACTCCATTAGGACTGTCGCCCAACTCTTGGAAAAAATTCCTTATCCAAACAGCCTCCTTTGCTGCATCTGATGCAGCAATGTATTCGGCCTCTGTGCTGGAATCCGCAGTATTGTCTTGCTTGGAACTCTTCCAAGAGACAGCAGCACCATTGAGCATGAATACTAACCCAGAGGTTGACTTCGAGTCATCGATATCGCTTTGGAAGCTAGAGTCGGTATAGCCTTCCAATTTCAGTTCTCCACCCCATAGACCAAGAACAATTTATTGGTCCTTCTCAACTACTTGAGGATGTCTTTCACAGCTTTCCAATGTGGAAGACCGGGGTTCGATTGATATCTACTCACTACATTTAGTGCGAAAACCACGTCAGGACGCGTAGATATCATCCCATACATGATGCTACCAATCGCAGATGCATAAGGAATGCTTGTCATCGCCGCTATCTCTGCATCAGTCTTGGGAGACATAGACTTGGATAGGGACACGCCATGACACATTGGTAGATGTATTCTTTTGGACTCATCCATCGAGAACCGCTTCACGATGGTATCAATGTATGTGGACTGGGTGAGACCAAGCAATCTTCTTTATCTATCTCTATAGATCTGTATTCCCAATACCAAAGATGCTTCACCCAAGTCCTGTATCGAGAACTCACTTGCTAACCATATTTTAGTTGATTGCAACATTCCTACATCATTCCCAATGATTAGAATGTCATCAACATAAAACACCAAGAATGTCACAACACTCCCACTGACCTTCTTATACACACAGGATTCCTCAGGATTCTTATCAAAACCAAACTCTTTTATTGTACTGTCGAATCTGAGGTTCCAACTCCTAGATGCCTGTTTTAGACCATAAATAGATCTTTGAAGTTTGCATACCATATGCTCACTTCCGATAGATGTAAACCCTTCGGGTTGAGATATGTAAATCTCTTCCTTAATATCCCCATTAAGAAAGGCTGTCTTAACATCCATCTGCCATATCTCATAGTCATACCATGCAACTATGGCTAGCAATATCCTTATGTACTTGAACATTGCAACTGAAGAAAAGGTTTTCTCAAAGTCTACTCCTTGTCTTTGAGTATATCCTTTTGCCACCAATCGCGCCTTAAAGGTCAATACCTTCCCATCCGCCCCAAGTTTCCTCTTGTAAATCCATTTACACCATATGGAAACAATTCCCTCAGGTGGATCCACGAGATTCCACACTTGGTTCGAATGCATGGAATTCATCTCAGATTCCATAGCTTCAAGTCATTTGGATAAATCGGCATCAGATAACGCTTCCTTGAAGGTCCTTGGATCACATTCAAGGTTAGGCTCATCATGGCCCTCTTCAAGAAGCAGACCATACCTCATAGGTGGTCTCGAGACTTTCTCGGATCTTCTAGGAGCTTGTATCTCCTCTCTTGGCTCTTCGGGTGTGGGTTCTATAATTGTGGGTGTCTCTCGAACCTCTTCGAGTTCTATCATCTCCCTTTTTCTATCCAATAGAAATTTCTTTTCCAAAAAGGTTGCATTCCTAGAAACAAACACCTTTGTTTTTTGGGGATGATAGAAATGATATTCAACTGAATTCCTTGGATATCCCACAAAGTAACATAAAATGGATCGACAATCCAATTTATCTCCCACTAACTGCTTTACATAAGCAGGGCACCCCCATATTCTAAGACAAGAATATTTGGGAGGCTTACCCATCCATATCTCATATGGTGTCTGCCTTTAAATGGACATTTAGTGGAATATCTTTCAATTTTAAGTTATAGAGATCGTTTTCAAGTTCTCTAGTACCAATCAAACATTCATTCTTATAAATGTTGCAAACACCTTTGCTAAATAAACAAGAATATCCATCTTTATCAACATAGAAATGGAAACAATGTTTTTCACCAAATCCGGCACAAACAAAACATCTCTTAAAATTAACTTAAAATCATTGTTCATAAGCAAGTAAACATCTCCAATAGCTTTGGCAGCAACTCTTGCTCCATTGCCCATCCTCTAGAAGGTCACACCTTCCTTAAGCTTCCTACTTCTTCCCATAACCTGTAAATCATTACAGAGATGTGAACCATAACCGGTATCTAATACCCAAGAAGTAGAGTTAATTGAAATGTTTACTTCAATTTA
This sequence comes from Primulina tabacum, assembly GCF_025594145.1. Lineage (NCBI taxonomy): Eukaryota > Viridiplantae > Streptophyta > Magnoliopsida > Lamiales > Gesneriaceae > Primulina > Primulina tabacum. Next base: position 2,341,225 of record NC_134561.1, on the reverse strand, counting down.
GAACATACCGTTTCCAGAACTCTTCTGGGCAAGATATTCCCTGCAGTTACGCCTCCAATGTCCAGGCTTCTTGCAGTGATGACATACATCATCAATCTTGTCAGCCTTAACTGGTCTGGCTGCCTCAACGGGATTCGGAGATTGCCTCATCAAGGGCACGTTCTTCTTGGGACGTTGGAAAGAACGCTTTTTTCCATTCCCATGTGGATCAATCTTCGTACCAGATGAAGAACCCACATAAAGAACCAACTTCTCTTTCTGGATGGTTGATTCAAACGAAACAAGCATATTCACCAACTCCTCAAGGGTCGGCTCAATCTTGTTCATGTTGAAGTTCACCACAAAAGGATCAAATGAGCTAAGCAATGATAACAGCAACACGTCGGTGGTCAACTCCGAAGGCAAGATCAGATCCATGCCAACGAGCTTGTCCACGAGCCCAATCAACTTCAGGCCATGCTCATGGACCGAGGCCCCATCTCGCATGCGCAAAGTGATCAGCTCCTTGACGGTAGCATGCCTAAGAGGCCGTGTTTGCTCACCAAAGAGCTCCTTGAGATGCAAATGAATGTCAGCAGCACTCTTTGCATCCTCAAAACGCCTCTGCAGCTCATCATTCATAGAAGTCAGCATATAACACCTGGCTATCAAGTCATGGTCACACCATTCCCTGTAAGCCTGCAATTCCTCAGGAGTGCAGTCAGTCGGAGCCTCAACAGGGGGCGACTCAGTCAGTGTATATGCTACCCTTTCCGAATTCAAGACGATTTTTAGGTTTCTTAGCCAAGTGAGGTAATTAGGTCCAGTTAATATGTGTTTGTCGAGTATTACGGATATCGGATTGCGAATCGAAGACATTGTCATTTGTACTGAAAAGTAAAAACAGATAAATGTTGATGACTATTTTAAAATATTTAGTAAGATATGAAGTTTGGACTTTTACTTCATAAATATTTGCTCCCACTGTTTTGACATCTTTCACTACCCTCTAGTGAAAACGGGAAACTCCTTTCCGCAGTAGGTACGCAAGGTCCAATTAGCGAATCATGATCCCGAATAATATCAGCCAATCACAATTCCTAAAAGGTAGTTTCCAATTGCATCACAATGCAACCCTCTACGTAAACTTTTGTCTCACGTTTGATTAGGACCCAATAATATGACGTCGTTGATCTTCACGTGTCAAGCCTTACCCATCGATGTTGAACCTTGATGGACGGTCGCCATTAGTTCCCCCAATTATATGAGCCGAAATCATGGGAGTTCCACGTAGTTCACATCACCATGCCAATGGATGTCACAGCTTTCCGGCACCCAGGGCCCCCCCAATAATATGAGCCGAGCCCCGAGTACGGGTAGCGTTCATCATACACCCATTGTCGATGGAAGACATGGAAATTATAAACAAATTTATAATTCCTCTTTTCGGGCTTGATATTAATTTTGAATCTTATTCAAGATGAGGGTTTTTAATTTTGAAAGGTCTCATCATTAATTTTATTTAAAAGCTCGCCATGTTTGATCGTATGTTTGCCGGATTCATGCAACTTTGTTATTATCATATAAATAACGCACATACTCATTATTTATAACATATCATGCATATATTATAAACAGTAAACAAAATAAGGATGATCAATCGCCCAAAAACTAACGGCCCATGTGAGCTAAGCACGGGCCTAGGTCCAATCCTAGGGAAATGCATGAGATGCAAATGCAACTATTACATATGCTTCCAATATTTACATGTCTTTGATCTTCATAATCATCAAGGCCACCATCTTCTAATCTTGATCTTCCACTATACTAATATTTACAAATAAATATCCATGGCAAATAGGGATACATCTCATGGGGTGGGAACGGGCCATAAACCAAGCCCACTTTATAAATTGATAATTATTACAATCATTCAACACAAAATATCCTAGCATACACCTAGCAAATTGGGCTTGGGCTTTTGATCATCATTCATGCATAATATCACATATCATACACCATCAATTAATTATCACAATAATTAATTGATCCAATATTATATATCTTGATCCAATCACTAACCGCCACGATTATAAACTAAATTAACAAAGTATATAAACACCTTTGTCTACTTTCAAATTAATTTATTTTTAACCGAATTTCTTGTAAATCACCATTTACTATAAATATTTAAAGTCCAACTTAAAATATTTATTTCATGAGAAAATATTTGCAACTTTTGTAATTTTAAACTTAAGGTCCCAAAAACTCATTTTTCACCAAAAACATTTTGGCCCATTTAAAATTCGCAAATATGTTAACCATCTAATGGCCCAACAACATCAAGGCCCATGACACTTTGATTATCCAAAACACTTTTGAAAACCCTAGTCGTCATCGCCGTCGCCGGAGCTCCGTCGCCGGATTCCTGCCAACTTACCAAAAAAATTTTTTTTTTTTATTAAAAACATGGGGCTGTTCGGGCAGCCCAAGCTAGCTGCCCGAAATGGGCAGCAACTTGCTGCCCAAAATTCCCCCGAAACCGGCCTTGATTCGATGCAAAATATTAGTCTCATGCGGTTAGAAACTAATCTCAATATAATATCTTGTAATTTCTACAGAAAATCGTAACCATAGCTCGGATACCACTTGAAAGGGGATCGGTTACGGTGATCGTATGCGCAACGGAAGTTTAAAATTTTAAATTTTACAAGAAAATTTCGGCCACCTTGATTAATGTGTAGCAAATACAATAAACACAAAATGACATTCATAGTGTGTTAAGAAATGTACCTATCAATCACAAGGATTGATGTATGGCTCCAACTAAGGTGTAAACACCTTAGTTCTTCAATGGTAGAAACTATCTTCAAGCTTCCTTTGAGCACTCCTTGCTCAACTATTAAGCCCACCACCAACTAGGTAGATCCCCTCTGAATTTGCACTAAAAACTAAGAGGATTTTTCAATGAGAATTATTTTCTTTCCTCAACACTTGAAGAAAAAAATGAGAGAAAAATGGAGGAGAGAACTACTCAAAAATTCGGCCATTGCATTGTAAATGAGGGGGAAGGGAGACTTGTCTTGGACTTGCAAAAAGCTAAAAGCAAAAACACCTTTTTTTTGCATGTCATGCCTTGATTACCCAAAAAGTAGTCTCCAACCCTTCACCTCCCATGCATACATATATTATATGGTTTTTAACAAATTAAAAACCCATGGACTTAATTTAATTATCTCAAACATTTTTGAGATTAATTAAACATTACTTGAATTCACTCAAGTCCACTAGCTAAATAATTTATTTAAATTGAGCTCTACAAGACTCAATATGATTTAATTAATTCAACACTTGAATTAATTTAATTATTTGGACTCTACTAGGTCCACTAGTGTTTAATTAATTCAACACTTGAATTAATTTAATTTAGTCTATAATAATGTTTATGAAAATCACAATTTTCAAATACATTATTCACTTGGCCAACTTTTAATTTAGGAACACTTCCATAAATTAAAATTCACATTTCTCTCATAGAAGTCATACTTCTATTTTTCTTTACGCTTATAAACTCATTTATAAGCCGTTCAACACATTGAACTAATTTCTTCTTTATAGAAGTCATACTTCTAATTTTCCTTACGCTTATAAACTCCTTTATAAGCCGTTCAACACATTGAACTATTTCTCTTCTCAACGGGATCTAGAAAGCTAGTACTTGTGTGGCCCTCAATAGTTCATTGATACAACTAGCCGTGGGTTCACATCTCCATGTGATTCGGACTAAACATGTCCTTATATGAGCATACCCCAATTGCTCCATTCTTACTTATCAACACTTTGATAACAAGAACGTCAGAACTCACGTCTGATAGTACCCAACCAATCATGTTAAACGCCTAGCAGCATCGCTTACATGATTCCCTAGGTATCAAATGATAGTGCCTGCAAGAACCATTCAATTATGGTTAGCGTACAGTACGGTCACTTCAACTCATATATCTCGACCGATTCGACAACCATTGGTTTATCGAGAGTTGTCAATGAATCGATACTATGTGTCATGTCGTAGTTGCATCGATGGTGTAATCTATGAAACCCCTTTCATAATTACCACCATACTCTGATAAGAGATTTCAACCTACATACACATGGGAACACATAGGATATCCATACCCGAAGGTAAGCGGTGAATCCCCGACTACAATGCATCGACTCCTATATGTTTCGACAGAACACCCAACCTTGCCACCTGATGACCCCATGAGAGTCGGTAAACAAGTCAAAGTGTAATTCTAGCACATAGAGTCTCAATGTTGTCCCGGGTCATAAGGACTAATTGTGTACAACCATAAACTAGGACGTTTTCACTCGATAAGTGAGAACCACTTGGAAAGTCCTTTATGGAGGGTTGTTCAGTGCACTCTAGCAGGAGCATCTATCTGCATGCTCGGACATCACAATGTCCCTTACCAATGAAACATGGTACTCACATCGCAGATACTAGTCTCGAACTCGAGCGGCCTATATCCTTCTTAGCGGCGGCTGAATCGACTAGGAATTGTTTAGAATATACAGTATTTCAAATATGAGTTTCATGATACTCATCATATGAGCATCTCATATTCTTTATACTATTTGTATATTCAAGGGCTTTATCTATGCAAATAGCATGGGTATACAGATAAAGATTTGCCAAAACAATAATTTCAAATATTATTAAAATAAAGATTGCTTATACATAGAGTTTCATTGTGAACACTTGGCCAACACTTGGCTCGACGGGCACCTACTCTAACAGTCCTCTCTTGGGCTCATCCATCGAGAACCGCTTCATGATGGTATCAATGTATGTAGACTGGGTGAGACCAAGCAATCTTTTTGATCTATCTCTATAGATTTGTATACCCAATACAAAAGATGCTTCACCCAAGTCCTGCATTGAGAACTTACTCGCTAACCATATCTTAGTTGATTGCAACATTCCTACATCATTCTCAATGAGTAGAATGTCATCAACATACAACACCAGGAATGTCACAGCACTCCCACTGACCTTCTTATACACACAGGGTTCCTCATGATTCTTAGTAAAACCAAACTCTTTGATTGTACTGTCGAATCTGAGGTTCCAACTCCTAGATGCCTTCTTTAGACCATAAATAGATATCTGAATTTTGCATACCATATGCTCACTTCCGATAGATGTAAACCCTTCAGGTTGAGACATGTAAATCTCTTCCTTAATATCCCCATTAAGAAAGGCTGTCTTGACATCCGTCTGCCATATCTCATAGTCTTACCATGCAGCTATGGCCAGCAATATCCTTATGGACTTGAACATTGCAACTGGAGAAAAGGTTTCCTCAAAGTCAACTCCTTGTCTTTGAGTATATCCGTTTGCCACCAATCGCGCCTTGAAGGTCAATACCTTCCCATCCGCCCCAAGTTTCCTCTTGTAAATCCATTTACACCCTATGGGAACAATTTCCTCAGGTGGATCCACGAGATTCCACACTTGGTTTGGATGCATGGAATTCATCTCAGATTCCATCGCTTCAAGCCACTTGGATGAATCGGCATCAGATAATGCTTCCTTGAAGGTCCTTGGATCACATCCATGGTTAGGCTCATCATGGCCCTCTTCAAGAAGCAGACCATACCTCATAGGTGGTCTCGAGACTCTCTCGGATCTTCTAGGAGCTTGTATCTCCTCTCTTGGCTCTTCGGCTGTGGGTTCTATAATTGTGGGTGTCTCTCGAACCTCTTCGAGTTCTATCATCTCTCCTTTTCTATCCAATAGAAATCCCCTTTCCAAAAAGGTTGCATTCCTAGAAACAAACACCTTTGTTTCTTGGGGATGATAGAAGTACTATCCAACAGAATTCTTTGGATATCCCACAAAGTAACATAAAATGGATCGACTATCCAATTTATCTCCCACTACCTGCTTCCCATAAGCAGGGCACCCCCATATTCTAAGATATGAATATTTGGGAGGCTTACCCATCCATATCTCATATGGTGTCTTGTCAACTGCCTTTGAATGGAATTGATCAACAACAGTGCCGCTGTCTCAAGCGCATATCCCCAAAAAGATTGCGGCAACTCCGTGAACCCCATCATAGACCGAACCATGTCCATCAAAGTCCGGTTACGACGCTCCGAAACACCATTCAACTGTGGTGTAGCGGGCGGAGTCCACTGCGAGAGAATCCCATTCTCCCTAAGATACTCTTGGAACTCGGCACTCAAGTACTCACCACCTCGATCCGATCGAAGTGTCTTGATGCTTCGTCCCAACTGTTTCTCTACTTCACTTCTGAATTCTTTGAACCTTTCAAAGGCTTCAGACTTGTATTTCATCAAATACACATACCCATACCTCGAAAAGTCATCGGTAAAGGTGGTGAAGTAGGCATGTCCATGCTTAGTGGTGATGCTAAGCGGACCACACACATCGGTATGGATCAAATCCAATAACCCTTTGGCTCGCTCCACATGGCCCTTAAAGGGAATTTTGGTCATCTTTCCTTTTAGACAGGATTCACAAGACGTGAGAGCATTAATATCAGACATATCAAACATGCCCACTCCCACTAGCTTGTTCATCCTTCTTAAGGAAATATGTCCTTAATCGAGCATGCCACAATTGTGCCAAATTTAGAGTATCTTGTTTTCGCTTGTTTGTTGTTGTTATAGCTTGGACATTGTTTAGTGGAATATCTTTCAATTTTAAGTTATAGAGATCGTTTTCAAGTTCTCCAGTACCAATTAAACATTCATTCTTGTAAATGTTGCAAACAACTTTGCTAAATAAACAAGAATATCCATTTTTATCAAGCATAGAAATGGAAACAATGTTTTTCACCTAGTCAGGTACAAACAAAACATATCTTAAAATCATTGTTCAACAATAAGTAAACATTTCCCACGGCCTTTGCAGCAACTCTTGCTCCATTGCCCAACCTCAAGAAGGTCTCATCTTCCCTAAGCCTTCTACTTCTTCCCATCACCTGTAACTCATTACAGAGATGTGAGCTACAGCCGGTATCCAATACCCAAGAAGTAGAGTTAATTGAAATGTTTACTTCAATATAGAACATACCATTTCCAGAACTCTTCTGGGCAAGATATTCCCTGCAATTACGCCTCCAATGTTCAGGTTTCTTGCAGTGATGACAAATATCAACAGTCTTGTCAGTCTTCACTGGTATGGCTGCCACAACGGGACTCGGAGATTGCCTCTTCAAGGGCACGTTCTTCTTGGGACGCTGGAAAGAACGTTTCTTTCCCTTACCAGGTGGACCAGTCTTCGTACCAGATGAAGAGCCCACATAAAGAATCGACTTCTCATCTTTCATAGAAGCCTGCATATAACACTTGGCTTTCAAGTCATGGTCACACCATTCCTTGTAAGTCTGCAATTCCTCAGGAGTGCAGTAAGTCGGAACCTCAACAGGGGACGACTTAGTAAGTGTATATGCTATCCTTTCCGAATTCAAGACGATTTTCAGATTTCTTAGCCAATTGAGGTAATTAGGTCTGGTTTATACGTGTTTGTCGAGTATTACATATAGCGAATTGCGAATCGAAGACATTGTCAAAAAGTATTATAAAAGTAAAACAGATAAATGTTAATGACTATTTTAAAATATTTAGTAAGATATAAAGTATGGACTTTTACTTCATAAATTTTTACTCCCACTGTTTTGACATCTTTCACTACCCTCTAGTGAAAACGGGAAACTCCTTTCCGCAGTAGGTACGCAAGGTCCAATTAGCGAATCATGATCCCGAATAATATCAGCCAATCACAATTCTTAAAAGATAGTTTCCAATTGCATCACAATGCAACCCTCTACGTAAACTTTTGTCTCACGTTTGATTAGGACCCAATAATATGACGTCGTTGATCTTCACGTGTCAAGCCTTACCCATCGATGTTGAACCTTGATGGACGGTCGCCATGAGTTCTCCCAATAATATGAGCCAAAATCATGGGAGTTCCACGTAGTTCACATCACCATGTCAATGGATGTCACAGCTTTCCGGCACCCAGGGCCCCCCCAATAATATGAGCCGAGCCCCGAGTACGGGTAGCGTTCATCATGCACCCATTGTCGATGGAAGACATGGAAATTATAAACAAATTTATAATTTCTCTTTTCGGGCTTGATATTAATTTTGAATCTTATTCAAGATGAGGGTTTTTAATTTTGAAAGGTCTCATCATTAATTTTATTTAAAAGCTCGCCATGTTTGATCGTATGTTTGCCGGATTCATGCAACTTTGTTATTATCATAATAATAACGCACATACTCATTATTTATAACATATCATGCATATATTATAAACAGTAAACAAAATAAGGATGATCAATCGCCCAAAAACTAACGGCCCATGTGAGCTAAGCACGGGCCTAGGTCCAATCCTAGGGAAATGCATGAGATGCAAATGCAACTATTACATATGCTTCCAATATTTACATGTCTTTGATCTTCATAATCATCAAGGCCACCATCTTCTAATCTTGATCTTCCACTATACTAATATTTACAAATAAATATCCATGCCAAATAGGGATACATCTCATGGGGTGGGAACGGGCCATAAACCAAGCCCACTTGAATTTGATAATTATTACAATCATTCAACACAAAATATCCTAGCATACACCTAGCAAATTGGGCTTGGGCTTTTGATCATCATTCATGCATAATATCATATATCATACACCATCAATTAATTATCACAATAATTAATTGATCCAATATTATATATCTTGATCCAATCACTAACCGCCACGATTATAAACTAAATTAACAAAGTATACAAACACCTTTGTCTACTTTCCAATTAATTTATTTATAACCGAATTTCTTGTAAATCACCATTTACTATAAATAATTAAAGTCCAACTTAAATTATTTATTTCATGATAAAATATTTGCAACTTTTGTAAATTTAAACTTAAGGGCCCAAAAAATCATTTTTCACCAAAAACATTTTGGCCCATTTAATTTCACAAATATGTTGCCATCTAATGGCCCAACAACATCAAGACACATGACACTTTGATATTTCAAAACATCTTTTGAAAACCCAAGTCATCATCGCCGTCGCCGGATTCCGGCCAACTTACAAAAAAAAAATTTTTTTATTTAAAAGATGGGGCCCCTCAGGCAGCCTGAGCTGCCCGAAATTTGCCCCCAAAAAACCTTGATTTTGTTGCAAAAATTTCATCTCATGCGGTTAGAAATCGACCTCAATATAATATTATGTATATGCTACAAAAACTAGTACCCTTAGCTCTGATACCACTTGAAAGGGATCGATTTTAGGTGCTCAAATGCGCAACGGAAGCAACAAAATGTTTTCAAAACAAGAAAACCGAAATTTGAAGAGAAATTTCGCACCTCTCATGTACTAGGATGTAGCATATACAAAAACACAACTATGACACTCATAGGGTCTTTCGAAGTTTACCTATCAATCTCAAAGATTGATGTAATGGCTCCAACCAAGTTGTAAACAACTTGGCTCTTGAATGGATGACAATCTACAAGCCTCCTTTCTTCAAGCTTCCCTTTAAGCACACCTTGCTAAAAAATTAAGCCCACCACCAACTAGGTAGATCCCCTCTTATTTTGCACTAGAAAAATAAGAGGATTTTTCAAGGAGAAGTGAGAGCTTTCTTCAACAATTGAAGGAGCAAAAATGGAGAGAATATTCAAGGTAAAAACCCTTAATATTTCGGCCAACATTGAGTGAATGGGGAGGAAGGAAGACTAGTCTTGGTAATGGGAAAAGCTAAAAACACCTTTTAGCATGCCAAGCCTTGGTTATACAAAAAGTTGTCTCCCAACTCTTCACCTCCCATGCATGCATTTTTATTTGATTTTTAACAATTAAAAATCCACGGACTTAATTTAATTATCTCAAATAAATTTGAGACTAATTAAACATTACTTGAATTTACTCAAGTCACTAGTTGAATAATTATTTTACTATTGGGCTCTACAAGACCCAATATGATTTAATAAATTCAACACTTAAATTAATTTAATTATTTGGATTCTACTAGGCCCATTAGTGTTTAATTAATTCAACACTTGAATTAATTTAATTTAGTCCATAATAATGTTTATGAAAATCACAATTTTCAAATACATTATTTATTTGGCCAATTTTTAATTTAGGAACACTTCCAGAAATTTAAAGTTACATTTCCCTCATAGAAGTCATACTTCAATTTTATTTTACGCTTATAAACTCCTTTATAAGCCGTTCAACACATTGAACTATTTTACTTCTCAACGGGATCTAGAAAGCTAGTACTTGTGTGGCCCTCAATGGTTCATTGATACAACTAGTCGTGGGTTCACATCTCCATGTGATTCGGACTAAACATGTCCTTATATGAGCATATCCCAATTGCTCCATTCTTACTTATCAACTCTTTGATAACAAGAACGTCAGAACTCAAGTCTGATAGTACCCAACCAATCATGTTAAACGCCTAGCAGCATCGCTTACATGATTCCCTAGGTATCAAATGATAGTGCCTGCAAGAACCATTCAATTATGATTAGCGTACAGTACAGTCCCTTCAACTCATATATCCCGACCGATTCGACAACCATTGGTTTATCGAGAGTTGTCAATGAATCGATACTATGTGTCATGTTGTAGTTGCATCGATGGTGTAATCTATGAAATCCCTTTCATAATTACCACCATACTCTGATCAGAGATTTCAACCTACATATACATGAGAACACATAGGATATCCATACCCGAAGGTAAGCGGTGAATCCCCGACTACAATGCATCGACTCCTATATGTTTCGACAAAACACCCAACCTTGCCACCTGATGACCCCTTGAGAGTCGGTAAACAAGTCAAAGTGTAACGCTAGCACATAGAGTCTCAATGTTGTCCCGGGTCATAAGGACTAATGGTGTACAACCATAAACTAGGACGTTTCCACTCGATAAGTGAGAACCACTTGGAAAGTTCTTTATGGAGGGTTGTTCAGTGCACTCTAATAGGACCACCTATCTGCATGCTCGGACATCACAATGTCCCCTACCAATGAAACATGGTACTCAAATCGCAGATACTAGTCTCGAACTCGAGCGGCCTATATCCTTCTTAGCGGCGGCTGAATCGACTAGGAACTGTTTAGAATATACAGTATTCCAAATATGAGTTTCATGATACTCATCATATGAGCATCTCATATTCTTTCTACTGTTTGTATATTCAAGGGCTTTATCTATGCAACTAGCATGGGTATACAGATAAAGATGTGCCAAAATAATAATTTCAAATATTATTAAAATAAAGATTGCTTATACATAGAGTTTCATTGTGAACACTCGGCCAACACTTGGCTCGAAGGGCACCTACTCTAACAGTAATACATGATATAGTTACTGTTATTTGATAGAATAAAGATATTAATTAAATCTAAGTTGGTATATAGTCTGCATGAATTTGTAGTACTAGATCTTCGATAAAGTGGTACATTTTGACACAAAACATGGTACTTTATTAGTTAGATTGTGGTACAATAAAATTGAACATGTGATACACCTTAACATATACATCGGCACTATCATCTCATGTATATCATCTATCACAAACGTACGATACCATAATACTTATATGAAAAAACGTTCAAACTAATTTGTACACAACTTCTATTGTTCTCCTTGAGAAAAAAGTTGATAATATAAATATTTTAATTGTGGCAACAAGACATCACAAGGTGATAAAATAGTAATGGGTTTTTTGATAATTTACGATAAGTGGTGAAACTAAAACTTAGTTTATATCTTATTTCATATCATTTCATTAAATTTGCATATAATACATTATATAGTTATTGTTATTTGATAGAATAATGATATTAATTAAATCTACGTTGGTATATGTAATGCCCGAGAATTTAATCCTAGTAATCTGTAATTATTGATTTATAATTTGATATGATTAGGAGAGGATTAATCGGGACACGATTTGATTCAGCATGAAAAGATGTAAGTGCGAGGACAGTGCCTTTCGCGCACATGCGTGACATGAGACGCGCACATGCGCGAAACGGGCAGAGGGTCTCGCGTATATGCGCGGTGGGTGTGCGCGCACATGCGCGAGTTGTGTGAGGGTTCAAAGTCAACTCCAGAGAAGTGGGCGCACATGCGCGACGGGGAGCGCGCACATGCGCGAGATGTCCAGAGAGCCTCGCGCATATGCGCAGAAGATGGACGCGCATATGCGCGAGCTGCCAAGGGCCGAGACCAGTAGGTCTCGCGCATATGCGCCAATGGATGTCGCGCATATGCGCGAGACATGCAAAAGGGGAAATTGACACTTGGTCTATCATACATCGTGGGTATATATATATATACATATAAGAATTGTTTTCATCCTTGAGAATCAGAAAAAGGAAGGAACGAAGGGTTCAGAGCAATTTTCCAATTCATAATTTTAGAATTCAGTTTGTGAGAAATCCGGCCGACCGATTTAGAAACCGATTTAGAATCCGACTTCAGTATTGTGTTCCTATCAACGCAGGCTACCACGGGACGTAAGTTTTGTTACGTTTTGATATATTTTGAAAATATGATATTGTAGGAATTTGATATAATTCATATATGATGTTCTTGACATGTTAGACATCATAGAATCGAAGTCAGATTGAAAAACAGACTGATTATGGAATTGTTATGATTTTATGATTATATTGATTTGAAATCGGACAGATTTGGATTATGAATGAATTACAGACTGTATCGGATATGAGTTATGATTTGTAATTGATGTCTGTTGATATGGTATTGATGGGGATACTGAGATTGTGCCGTTATGCCGTGAATTGAATTAAATCCGGATTAATCAGATTCAGTGTTGAATTGAGAATGGAATATTGATATTATGATTCTCGATATGTCGTTTCAGATTTACAGAGACAGTCTTGAGTTCAGAACTGATATTGCTTCAGACCGAGACTACAAACGAAAGGTATAAGTCAATGTGGTACCGGGAGATAGACTCGAGTATAGTATGATATACCTGAGTTTCCCTAAATCACATACTTCTTATTACTATGTTCATTGATTTGACTTGATATGCTTGTTCTATGAATGTATAGAAAGCAGGTATTAGTCGAGTGATCTTGTGACAGAAGTGCCTGATAGTGGTGGGATCGCCACGGGCACATTGCACGATGTCAAAAGATAGTAAATTGGCGAAAGTGCCAAAGTCTATCATGTATAGGTCACCGGACGATTGGCAATCGATGTGGATAGAATTGGAGTTTCTTCTATTACTGGTGATCGACACTATATCGATGTGGATAGAATTGGAGTTTCTTCTATTACTGTTGATCGATATGGAATGCCAACGTCTGGAAACCGGGATCCCTAGACTAGGATTGAGTCTAGTCTGAAACGTAGAGTCACGAGTCTGATTGGCGATTTTATATTGATTATGTTTCTGATTTTGTTACATGTTACTGATATTTGTTACATGTTTTACATGCTTTTACATTGTTGATATAACTGCATGTTTCGTTGATTTATACTGGGATTTGTTTCTCACCGGAGTTATCCGACTGTTGTCGTGTTTGTATGTGTGCATGACAACAGGTGGGACAGGTTCAGGGTCGAGGAGATGAAGATAGATCGTGATTAGAGTGGAGACTACGGACTTGGATTATAGATAGGGTTTGGACACTTGACAATTAGTTGTTAAACCTTAGTTGAATGATTGTATATATAGTACCAGACTTGTACTTTTAATATACTGAAATGTATATTTGCATGTATTCCATTACGTTCCGCAATTTAAAAAAAAAATTAGACCCTGTTTATTATAATTGATTAAATTGTCCTAATGATGATTAAGAATATGATTAGCGTCCGGGTCCCCACAGTATATAGTTTGCATGAATTTGCATTATTGGATCTTCGAAGATGTGGTACACGTTGATACAAAACGTGGTACTTTATAAGCTAGATTTTGAGTTTAGATTTTTTTTCCTTATAAAATATAAAATAATATTATCTTAGGGAGTTGAAAATACAATATTATCTCACTAGAGAGTGCAAAGTTAAAATATAATTACTAGAAACTGAACTTAAAAACAGTTTTAATTTTGGATATTTCCCCCAATTTATCGAATATAATTATTTAAATATTTAAATTTTTTTGTAAAACATGAGTTATAAAAGTACTTGAAACACTTTTATTTTTTGCTCATAATTCTAGTGATTTATAAAAAGATTTCCTATAAATATATTTTCTTATACCAAGAAAAATACTATTGGTACAGTTGCAGTCGCTTGATCAGATAAACATCATCTGTTTTATGGTGGAAATTAAATATATTATGTTAGGATGTGATATAATAAATAGAATTATTCTTGTGAGTGAGTTGAAAATAAAATAATAATTATTTTTTTATTAACAAATATATATATATATAAAATAGCAAAATAATTTTGGAAACATTATGAAAAACATAATCAAACATTCCCCTGACTCTCATACCTCTTTTTACCTAGTATCGGCCAAAAGAAAATTTTTAAAGATCGTGTTTATTTCTTCTCAAAAAGCTATAGTTGACAATAAAAGTATGAATTGAATCATTTAAACTGCATAATAATCTAAGTATCACGTTTCGATTGCTCTCACATGCTCACAACAGAAACAATTGTTGCCCCCGAAAACATTGAGTTGATTAAATTATTACAATTAATTAGGTGATCATCCTACATTAATTATATAAATCATCCTTCAAATAAAATCTCAAAAAAAAATAAATAAATTAGGGTTTAAATTGCTTGAATGACATATGCTTGTGCGAGTAAGCTGATGACATAAAAAAAAGGGCCCTCTATTTTTTTTAAATATTCAAAATTGGCCAACCAAAAAAGTCCTCATATTCTATTGAATTGCATCATTTGATGAATATTTGACTATGATAAATTCTAGTTATTCAATTTGACTCACTTAATGTGAAAGAAAATCCCAACATGGACCAAATCCGAATCGTCTTTTTTTTTTAATGTCTTATTTTATACGTACATTATTTATTACAATAGAACAAATCATCTAGAAGTATACATTATCAATATATATATATATATATATATATATATATATATATATATGATGCCAATTGGGAATGAGTTGCCAATATTTAGTTCAACATTGACAAAATAGTTTAACTATTGCCCGACTTCTCAAGAAACTCAACTAACGAATAAGATTTGAGTTACTGCCATTCGGAAAATCGATGTCCAAAATGGTCAAGGCCAGGCCAATTGGATAGGAATGACGGCTTGTCCGAAAAATTCATGTTCATTCTTATACATGGGGTTGGAATATTTTAAGTTTTAATGATTTAACAAGGTTATTGATCCGACGGATAATTAAAGAGTCTAACCTAATTGAATTTAAGAAGGAAAACTGAATATTCATAAGATGAAGTTTTCTGATGAGACTAACTGATTACAAAGGCAGACTGATAAATCAAAATAAGGGTACTGATAGTCAAACTGATCCAAGGATACTGATGAAGTCCAACTGACAGTATATTTAAGACGATCAGTCAGTCTAAGTCCAAATGTTCCCCGAAGAATCAATATAATCGGTGATAAAGGATCATAGCCCAGTTGAAATTGCAGATAAAGTTTTCTGTACCAATAATAACTCAATGTTAACATAATGTCATGTTTCTGCGCACTACCAGGATATGTCAGAGAGGACGGTGACATGATAACAACAACATCTGTATTTGGAAACAGATATATCATTTTGAAAAGATTAACGTTGCAGATTAAGATATAAATAGATCCGTTGAACAAGCTCTAAAGATTACACGATTACACTATCTATATCTCTGATGAAGCTTTCTGCTAGCCAAACTAAAAAGCCAGCACACGTTAATAAGTTATTATCTGATCATTTTGAGGATCAAATTTGTGCTTATAATTTCCTTTTGAAATCTGCTTGATTGAGTGTAAGAAGTCTTACTGCTCAAATCATTATCTATTGAAGCTTAATAAAAGTTTTAGTTAGGCAATGTTAAGTCATACTGGAATTGATGATTTCAAATTGTTTGTAATTAGCGAAGTCTTTTACTAAATTCACTTTTCAGTTTGCCTATCGTAAATAGTATTCAGTATAACCCAACTGATTTTCTTGATGAATCATTTGTTCGAACACTCTCTGTCAGTCTACTTCTGCACAGTTCATTCTGATTGACTTACTGAAAACACAACTGATAAGAATAAAATTTTAGTGTTGTAACCCAACCAAAATATTTTTTGAGATAAATTTATTCACGTCTTCTAAATTTATTTTCAATCATGAATCATGAAATTCATTATTTTTTTTTATGGATCCCTCACATGAAAACGATCATTGGATGTAAATGTTGATCCTACGTGCGATAACTTGAGATAATAAAATGAAAATAAAGTATAAAACTGGACATCGAGATTTACGTACAAAACAACTAAAAAATTATTATGGTAAAAATCACGGGCAAGATAAAAAGAATTCCACTATAATACTTTATGGTGTACAACAACTCACTATACTTCTAAAGAGAACACACACCCAAGTTTTATTCTTCTCTAATACATCAAACTCTTCTTGCATTGCAATCATCCACAAAGATACATCTGAGCTTTGAGTAGCCTCGTGGAAACTCGATGGCTCGCCATCCTCTGATAATAGTCAATATGTAATATTGCTTTCAGTTACATAATCTGAAAGACAACCTAGTGGTTTTCTGTCTCAAATTGACTGCCTCAGGAAACCTTAGACCAACATGTTCTTATTCTTCGTGCTCTGGTACTGCTTCACAAGAAATTTGAACTTTGTCCGTCTTATTTTTCACCTGAAATATAGTAGTTTCTGAATTCATCGTGCCTTTGTCTCGCTTTACATTATCTTTCTCGAAGGTAACATATCTGTCGATGACAAGCTTGTGGACAGTAGAATCCCATAAGCAAAACATTTTTACTCCATTAACATAACCCAAGAAGATACATTTTCTTGATTTCGAATCCAACTTCGATCTTTCTTGATCATTGTACAGAACTTACACAGAACTTCCAAATCTTTGAAAATGAGAATAATCGGTCGGCTTCTCAGTCCATATCTTCATCAAAGTCTTCGTATCAATCGCCACTGAAGGAGAACAATTGATAATATAACAAACGGTTTTAATTGCTTCTGCCCAAAATGACTTATATAAACAAACATCTCCTAGAGAAATAATCAATGAACGAGACAAAGTATCTTGCTCCTCCTAGGGATATAACCGGTGTTTGCAAAAAATCCGAATGAATCAGCTCCAATATGCTTTTTATTTTTGCATTGAAAGTGTCAAACTTTAATCTGTGTTGTTTACTAGTAATATAATGCTCACAAAGAGTAATGACATTTTTTAAGTCCCAACAGCAGCTTCCGTTATGAGATAATTTTCAACCCTCGTTTTCACATATGCTCGAGCTTTTTATGCCATAACACTATTAATTCTTCACCCAAACCAATTGATGCAACAGTTAGTTTCGCCTCTTCGTGTGTTTCTCCCAAAAGTACGTACAAATTTGCATCAAATTTTTACGGTTTCATAACCACAAGCGCACCCTTCACAATTTTCATGATCTCGTTCTCGATACGGGTTTTGTACCCGATATCATCCAATTGCCCCAAGGACAAAAGATTTATCGTCAGCTCCTTCACATGACGTACCTCCTATATAGTGTGAATGGTGTCATCTCACATTTTTATTTCGATAGTACGATCCCAGCGATTTCCAAGGCATGATCATTTCCCATGATTACAGATCCTCTTGAGACTGGTTCATAATGATCAAACCATTCTCTTCGAGACATCATGTGTCACGTCGCTTCTGAATCCATAATCCATGTGTCACAAAATTTGGGCCTACCTTCTACACTGTTGCCACTTCGCTGAATAATATTTTACCAACGTCTGAAGTGTTGGCCACATTTCTTTGAGAATTCTTCTCGATAATCGTACACTCTTTTTTTAAGTGTCATTTACCGCAATATTTAAAACATTACATATTTTTCTTCTTACTTCTTGACTTTGATCTACCTTGTCTTTGGCTCCCACTGAAGTCACGGTCCATAAATCTTCCTCTTATCATCGGTAGAGTCTCTGTCTGCTTCGAAGTTACCAACCTATCTTCCTTATTCTTGCGTTGGCTTTCTTCTCCGAGAACCGCAAGACATCGTCCAATTTTAGAGAGCCCATAAGAATATTGTTGGTTAAGTTGATGATAAGTTGATCATATGAATCTGGTAGACTTTGTAGTAGAAGCTTCACATGTTCATTTTCCTCTATTTTATGCCCCATAGAAGTGAGTGGGGAAAATAAAGTATTTAGTGTATTGATATGATCGGTCATCAATAAGGATTCCGCAATCCAAAGAGTATAAAGCCTTCTCTTTAAGAAAATCTTGTTGTGTAGTGAATTGACCTATTACATCTTTTTCAGAGCATCCCAGATAAATTTTACTGTTTTCATCTCACAGGGTACTTGACAGTACTTCGTCTGCTATAACCAAGTGTAAATTGACAACAACATTATCATTCATCTCATTCCACTTTCCATCGTCAGTTATTTCTACCTGTCTATCTCCAATAGTCGCCAAACAATTCTCTTTTAAAAAAAAAACTGCTTGTATCTTTACTTTTCATAACATAAAATTGCTTCCATTGAACTTTGTTATCTTGTACATGCCCGTCATTATGGCTACAAAAATTTAGTAGACTGGAAAAAATAATCTCCCCTTAATAAAAAAAATCTCAAAAAAAATCTTTTCTGACGTAGAAGATCGGTTTAGGCTGCAACCACATAGCATATTCAGAATTTTAAGAAATTTTAAATCAATGCTCTGATACTACTTGTTGGTCCCACATGCCGCAACTTGAGATAATAATATGAAAATAAAATATAAAATTGGAGACCGAGATTTATGTGAAAAATCCCTAAAAATTATTAGGATAAAAACCACGGAGAAAATGAAAGAATTCCACTATAATGTTTTATGGTGTACAACCACTCATTGTATTTCCAAAGAGAACACACACTCTTAGTACAGGAGAACAAAACACCTCATAAATAATATAGAACTAAGCACTCAAATGAAGATGAGAGAAAGAACTCGATGAAAGAATGATATGGAATGAGACAATGAGGCTCTATTTATAGAGTTCCCTCGTTAATGTGAATTTCCCGCCTTTTCCCGGCCAACAATAAATGATTTTCTCCAACCACTGTATTAATTTTGCCGATAGTAAACTTAGGCATTGTTATGTATATTTGATGAGATAAACGAATGATAAATAAAAAGAAAGATACAAAATCGAAAGATGTAGATAGTAAATAAAAATATAAAGCCTTCTCTTTAGGAAAATCTTGTTGTGTAGTGACTCGACCTATTAAATCTTTGTCAGAGCATCCCAAATAAATTTTGTTGTTTTTATCTCACAGATACTTGACAGTACTTCGTTTGCTATAGCCAAGTGTAAATTGACAAAAAAATTATCATTCATCTCATTTCACTTTACATCGTCAGTCATTTCCACCTGTCTATCTTCAATAGATTTTTTAAAAAAAACTGGTTGTATCTTTATTTTCCACAACATAAAATTGTTTTCATTGAACTTTGTTATCTCATACATGTCCGTCATTATGTCTACAAAAATTTAGTAGATTGGAAAAGATAATCCCCCTTAATAAAAAAAATCTCAAAAAATTACTTCTGATGTAAAAGATCAATCTAGGCTGCAACCACATAGCATACTCAGAATTCTAAGAAATTTTAAACCAATTCTCTGATATCACTTGTTGGTCCCATGTGCCGCACTACTTGAGATAATAATATGAAAATAAATTATAAAATTGGACACCGAGATTTATGTGAAAAATCCCTAAAAAGAATTTAGGGTAAAAACCACGGGAAAAATGAAAAGAATTCCACTATAATATTTTATGGTGTACAACCAGTCACTGTGTTTTCAAAGAGAATACACACTCTTAAAACAGGATAACAAAACACCTCATAAATAACATAGAACTAAGCACTCAAATGTTATAAGATGATAGAAAGAACTCGATGAAGGGATGATATGGAATGAGACGAGGAGGCTCTATTTATAGAGTTCCCTCATTACTGTGAATTTTCCGCCTTTCCCCATCCAATAATAAATGATTTTCCCCAACCATTGTATTAATTTTGCCGACAGTAAAATTAGGCAGTTATGTATATTTGATGGGATAAACGAATGATAAATAAAACAAGAGATACAAAATCTAAAGACGTACATAGTAAATAAAAATGTTATAAAATATATAATGTTTGATGTGATTTTAATAATATTTATTAATTTAATAAACCTCTCACCTTCTGTTTCTTCAAAAAAAATTCTCTTTGTTCAACATTGTAGTCATTCCACCTTCAACAACAATTGTTTCTTCTTCCTTTTTTTTATGATTTTATCCAAAAAAAAAATACATAATTTCCGTGTTGTAAGAGGAAAGTGAGAATGCTAATGCTGTGGTCAACGGTTGAATGAAGTTTTTGAGGAAATATATTATATGAGAGACGTTCTAAATTAAGACTGAAAAATTTGAAAGTTTAATATTGCTCAATGATTGGTCAAAGACTAGTAGCCTAACACAAAATGTTAAAAGTGATGAAGAAAACCAAATCGACGCCGAAAAAACATCCGAAATAACAATGGATGAAATATGAGTGAATGTTATTGAACATAATGAAATATAATATATATTTTTATATAAGAGGTTGAAAGTTGAAATGTAATAGATTTTTTATTGAACAAATGAAATAGATTTTTTATTGAACAAATGAAATACTCGATAAAGTTTTTATAAGTTCAACTGTGCAAGTTTATTTCAATTTATTTTTTTTACTCTTTAAATGTTTTTTTAAAAAATGTATATTTAAAAATAAAAGGGTTGAACCGGACTAGAAAATGACTGTTAACCGAACCTGGAATCGGCAATTATGTGACCCGGACCACAACCGGCCACGGACATGCTGGTTAAGGGTTTGGATTTTCCCGACCTGGACCCGATAGGTCTGACTCAGACTCAGATCGAACCCGGCCCGTAGCAAGGTCTAATGTCTGAGTCAGGTTTTCATTTCTGGAGTACCCGAAAAACTATCGGAAAATTAGAAAAAAATTTATGTATAAAATATAGGGAAAAAATAGAGCTGCCCGAGCAGAGCAATACATGGCTCGACACGTGCATGCAAGCAAGACCGCATATAACGAGCTCTAATAAATATAATTACCTATCATATAAAAATCATTAATCCAAGATATCAGAAAAGTTCGTTTACAAACTCAAGCATAGTATCTCAATATTCCAATGTGAAACATCATATCACACATTATCCATTTTTATTATACCTACCTACTCACACCAAAAACTGCTAAAGCTCTAGAGTATAATTATGTTGAGCTATAACAATTTACCTTATGATAGCAAGAATTCCATGATTACATTCCCAATTGATCAAAAGTTTGGAATTTACATCCAATGGGAAAGATATTCGAGATCATCTTAAAACTTTAACATTTCTCACATCCTTATATTCTCGTAGAAAAAAGAAAAATTAAGAAGCTAAATCTTATCTCGATTTCGATCGAGCTTCTAGTCATGTTTCGAATATTTTTCAAAAAAAAGGAAAAATTTTTTAAAAAAATTGTAAAACTAAATTTTTTAACTCCATACTTCATGGTGTAAATAATTTATCGTTTGGAGTAAAGAATTGTTCAGGAGGGAAAACAAATTGAGTAGGTCTCTTGTGAGACGGTCTCACGAATCTTTATCTGTCAGACGGGTCAATCCTACCGCTATTCACAATAAAAAGTAGTACTTTTAGCATAAAAAAATAAAACTTTTTCATTGATGACCCAAATAAAAGATTCGTCTTATAAAATACGACCCGTGAGACCGTCTCACACAAGTTTTTGTCAAATTAATGAGCAGAAATTTTACAATTTGCAAATAAAAATCCCAAGTAATTACGCGTCAAACAAGACTTTCATTACCCTTTACACGCCACACGTGTCGTTTTTATAAAACGATAAGTGATTGACCTTGTGGTTAGTATTAAAGCAAAGATTGTGTGTACAATTCACATGAATTGTGAATAATGCAGTCATTCGATTAGGGGTTGAAAAGTACAATAATTTTATATTTTATGAGAACGATTGACACCCGACTTTTATGTTATTGTACGTTTTAAAAGATTTGATTTGCTTCGATACCACCTGATATAGTTTTTAAATCTCAAAATTCCACACATATTATTAAAAAGATTATAATGAACTTTTTATAAAAACAAAGAAAAGAGATAAAGCATGAATATGATGACAAAAATCCATAAAAGAGATGACAACACAATTCGAATTAGTTTGTTTTATTGATTGTTTTTCTAAAATAATATGTAAATGTAAACTTTTGAAAACACAAATATGAAAATGTCGGAATTGTTCGTTGCTTGTTTTCTCTGGTTGTACTAGAAAATATGGATTTTTTTTTTAATCAAGTTGACTAAACTATTGCAGTTTATTTGGATTTTTTTTCTGGAATAAAGTTTATTTGGATTTATATAGTATGATTGTGATATATTATAGTTGACAGAAACATGTGACTGGTAAAAAATACTATTTGAATTTTTTAGTATATAAATAATATTCAATGAAAATTTAGAGCTCGTTTTCAGCAAGAGATAGTCGTCTGAATGCAGAGCTCGAATTTATTTTAGGCCTGAAATCACGAAGTGGATCGTTAGAAAGGGGCCAAGAGCGCTTTCCGATATAGTCTCTTCGACGTTTAAGTCAGAGACTGAGAATATAATATATATTTCAAATTTTTTATATATAACCTTGTATTATTTTTTATATTCAACGTTGCTTCCTTCAATTTCCTCAAATTCCTTATATATATAATATATATAGTCACAATCAAAGCCTATATATATTGTCACAATCAAAGCCATTTTGTGGACATTTCATTTTTCACAATTTGTGAATAGACATTTCTCCATTGAATAGACATTTCTCCATATCCTCTATATATATATATATATATATATATAACAACTATATAAAAAGGACAAAAATTTGTGTGAGACAGTCTCACGGGTCGTATTTTGTTATACGAATCTCTTATTTGGGTCATCCATGAAAAATATAATTTTTTATGATTAAAGTATTACTTTTTATTGTGAATATCGATAAGGTTGACCCGTCTCACAGTTAAAGATTCGTGAGACCGTCTCACAAAAGACCTACTGTATAAAAAAAATTGCAAAATAATGTTGAAAACATTATGGAAAACATAATCAAACATTCCCCAACTATTATACCTCTTGGTACCCGTATCAACCAGAAGAAAACTTTTAAGGGTCAGGTTTACTTCTTCTCGAAAAGATATAGTTGACAATAACAATACAAATTGAATCATTTGAAATGTATAATAATCTAAGCATCATGTGTCAATTGCTCTTATAAGCTCACAGCAGAAACAATTGTTGCTCCCGAAAACCTTGAATTTATTAAATTTTTACAATTAATTAGCTGATCATCCGACGATTATATCAATCATCCTTCAATGAAAATTGCAAAAAAGTATAGGGTATAAAGTGCGATTAAAAATTTTGGTGATTTATTGAATCACATGGTGGTGACTAAGATAATGACATAAAAAGTGTGTTGATATTCAAAATTGGCCACCCAGATTTATTTGAATTGCAACATTTGGTGAATATTTGACTATGATAAATTCAAGTTATTCGATTTGACTCACTCCATGAGTTTGAAGGAAGAAACAGAATGCGTAATTTAAGGATGTAATCGAGTCGAGCCGAGTCGAACTCTTGAATGTTTGACCTTGGCTTGTTTTTAATCGAGCTGAGCTCGAGCTTTATTTAACAAATATATTCATGGCTCACGAGCTTATTCAAGCTTTTATCGAACCAAAACGAGCTCAATAAATATGAATTGTATATTTAAATATTCATTAAATTCATTAAAAGATAAATTATACATTTAGAAAAAAATATAATATTCTTATTAAAATTTGTCAATTTATTATAATAAATAAATTTAATTAGATTTTTCTATATACTTCATAATTAATGTGTTAAATCAATAAATTAAATATCAAAATTATTATTTTTCATCTAAGATATTACTTATGAATTTACTAACGAACATGTTCAAGAGCTAACGAGCCGAATATTGTAGAGCTTGAACTTGGTTCGTTTTTCTTAACGAGTCTCATTAAACGAGCTCAAACGAGCTTTTATCGAATCGAGCTTCGAATAGCTCACGAACGGTTTGGTTCATTTACATCCCTATGCGTAACTATGTATTTTGTGTCAAAATCACATAAAAATACACAACATGACACATCTATGGTTTCTCATGAAAAAACATACAAACCAACGTATATTGATGTGAATGATAAGAAAAACGAGGCATAGGGTGGTGTGCCTTTGCGTTTTTACGCTCCAAAACTTAGAGACAATCGCGTATAACGTGTACCGGAGAGACGGGGAAGAAATCATTTGAGAAACTTCAGAGAAGTTGGGCAAGAAAGCTGCTGAAATTTTCGAAGAATGCTGCTGCTAAATGGGGAGGGGCGGCCGAATTGTTGGAGGTAGGTTTAGGGTTTGGGCGTTTGGCAGGGTAGGGTTAATATATAAAATAGATGCATAATGGGCCTTAATTAAATTTAATGAGGATAAGTAGGAGTTTAAGCCCAAAATATTTTAAAATAGGCACATTAAGTCCAAAAACACTCCCGTACAAAAATTCGTTTAGGTACGTTTTTGAAAATATTTCTCGAACCCTCAAAAAGTCATCTGGCTTACTAAAATTTATGTACCGGTTTAAAATATGATCTGGCGAGTAAATACTCTAAAAAGCCCATTTTCCAAAATCACCCTTAATTATACAATATATTAAATAATTAAAAATAATTATCTAACAAAAATATTTTTCCTGAATTATCCATGGTATACTGTTCATCGATTGAGCGCAAAAAACTACTAAAAGCCCTAATACATGAAACCTTAACAACGATGAAGCAGAACACCTAACCATGCAATAATCATGCATTTAATACAGCCAAAATAAGTAAACACATATTTTTAGAAAAACTCTAGATTACATGCAGTCAGCTTACATAGTTCGGATTTTCTAGACCTTACAGACGATGTATCGAATGTACAAATCTCGTTCATGTAATGAAAAATAAAAATTTCGAAGGAGAAGTTTTTTCAATGATCCATTTTTTTAGCTGCCAGTTTTGTGAACTTATTTACTAAAACAGTCAGTTTCACTCTTCTCACTTAATTAGCAATTAAGTTAAATTCCACAACTTCCATTACATGTAATTAACATATAAACTCCAGTTATAAATAATTTGTTTGATCTCCATCAAACTATGGTCACCAAATTCAACTATTTGAAATTGGCTATCTCAACAAGAACACATAATCCAACACTTGTGTGACCATAAATGGTTCCGGGATACAGCTAACCATGAGTTTACAACTTCATGTAATTCAAAACAACATTTTTCATATTCGAGCTTACTCTAATTAGTCTCATTCCTTTCAACAACCTTTGATGAAGAATGTCAGAACTCGAGTCTGATTGCATCCATCAGATCATGGTAAGATTGTCTAGTGGAATCTCTTCATGATTCCTTAGGTATCACTGATAGTGTCTGCAAGAACCTTAAGTTATGGTTAATGTACAATACGATCCATTCGACTTATATATCCCAACCGAATATACAACCATTGGTATATCGAGAATTACAAATAAAATCGATAACTATATGATGTATATTTGAGTAATAATAATTATATGGTATGTGAAACTGAGGAAATCCCTTTCTAAAATGCACAAGTCTTATTCTGACAAGAGATTCCTTGCACTATTAACTCATCAGATTACATATGATATCTTTACCCGTGGGTAAGCGGTGAATCCTAGACTACAATGCATTGACTTGTACGTATTTCAAAACTACACCCAACCTCGCCAACTGATAACCCTCAATGGAGTTGGTAAACGGATCAAAATGAATACTAGTATGTAGAGCCTCTACATTGTCTGGGGTCAAAAGAATAATGTTGTAGAATCATAACAGCGGACTATTTCACTCGATAAGCGATACAACATGGAAAGTCCGAGAAAGGGTTGTTCGGTACATCATCAAATGATCACTAATCTATATGAACGAACATCTTCATGCTCTTACCAATGAAACATGGCGTTTACATCACAGATGTTAGTCTCAAGCTTGAACGACCTTTATTTTTATTTTAGGCGGCTAAATCAACTAGTAACCAGTTTATAATAAACAGTATGTTTCTTAATTAGCTTCATGATCTTACATTGAGATGCAGACCTCATGGTGTCTATTATATATTCAATGACTTTTTCTATGCATCTTGGATGAGTATACAGATAAATTAAATTTCATAATTAGATAAAACCGTAAAATATTATTAAAATAAAAATTATTTTTACACAAGATCAATAAAATTCAAACCATGGTTCGTTGAACACTTACTCTAGACATTTCCACTTCATATACTGGAAAATATCTTGGCCGGCCATCACTGATTGGGTGGCGGAAAAAAGTGATTTTCAGCTACCTTAAGAAGAGAATTTGGTCGCGGATTCAATCTTGGAGTAGCAAATCACTATCGAAAGCAGGTCGTGAAATACTTATAAGGGAGTGGCACAATCAATACCATCGTATTGTATGAGTGTTTTTCTTTTGCCTGTGTCCATAACATAGGAAATCCATATAATGTTAAAATCTTTCTGATGGGGTTCGAAGAAAAATAACCAACAGTTCATCCACTGGCTTTCATGGGACAAATTGAGTTTAACAAAAGAGAATGGTGTTCTTGGATTCAGAAATTTCCAAGGCTTCAATCTTGCAATGTGAGGGAGACAAGTCTGGTCCTGTATTTCCAGCCTAGATACGCTCGCAAGTATGATATTCAAAGCTAGATACTTCCCTCCAG
The DNA here is from genome assembly GCF_025594145.1 of Primulina tabacum. Classification (NCBI taxonomy): domain Eukaryota; kingdom Viridiplantae; phylum Streptophyta; class Magnoliopsida; order Lamiales; family Gesneriaceae; genus Primulina; species Primulina tabacum. The sequence goes on along the minus strand of NC_134561.1, from coordinate 2,314,096 downwards.
AAGACTCTCTCAGCCCAATTGGGCCATAATCCATGTTTTGTCTAGAAAAATATCTGGAGTTCTCAATCATCGTTGAGAATTGGTTGTCGCTGGAAGATAGGAAATGAAACCAACATTAATGTTTGGCGTGATCATTGGCTACGAGATGATGACGATTTCAGAATCCAAACGTCTATAGTTTTCTAAAATGGAATCACTGAAAGTGTCTGACTTGATGATTTCAGGGCTTAAACAAAGGGACATTGGCTTGTTAAATGGTTTGTTTAATGAAAAAATATACACACAATATTGAAAATCCCGCTGCAGGAAACTTCGTTTCCAGATACTTAGGTATGACATTACAACAAAAATGAGAAGTATGCTGTTAAATCAGGATATCGGGTTGCTTCTGAGATTATGTCTTCAAGTATGGAAGTTTAGTTGTATTCTACGTGATGAAAAAGGAGACTTTATAGCCTGCAGAACGCAACATTGTGCTGGAAATCCTTCTGTTAAGGAATGCGAAGTTATTGCCTTACTCAAACCTATTATCCGGATTCATGAATTGAATCTTGCAAATGTGATTGTCGAGCTTGATGCAAAAACTGTTGTAAATCTACAGCCGAAGACGATACTGAATTTGGATCTATTGTGCACCAACGTAAATATCTTTTGCATCAAAGAACCTCGCTCTCACTTTAGTTTGTTTATAGACAAACACATTTAACAACTCGTTTCTATGCTAGTCCTATTTATTTTGATATCCTGAACATTTGGATTTCTTCGCATGATTTATTTATGTAGCAAACCTCTCACCTTCTGTTTCTTCAACATTTTTTTCTCATTCCACCTTCAATAGGAATGGTTTCTCTTCCCTTTTTTGAAAATGGTTTTATCCAAAAAAAAATTATAATTTCCTGTGTCGTAGGATCAGAGTGAGATTGCTGAGGCTATGGTCAACGAGTGAATGAAGTTCTAGATATTTTGGATTATTATTGCAACAATTTGAAAGGGTAAAAATTGATATTTTGAAGTACCATCCCAAGTATAACATCTCATTAAGCAATCGAATCGATACCATATCTCCAAACATTGTTATGCATTTCGTTTATCATCGTTGGTTTGGTAAGTAAAAATCCAAATAAACAAGAGAATATCGTCGTGAATCCGAGACAATACACACATGGGTAAGAATACATGCGAATATAGAATCAAGCTAAATCATCTCTAACTCCTTTATACTGCTGGAAAGTTGATCGATAAACAAATTCTGTCTCGTAAATATTTACAGATAACTCATAAGAAAACGGAAAGAAACATGAAAAACTCAACTAGGAAATGGAAAGCTAGAGAAGAGTCGCATAAACCATATCAAAATCGCGATACTTGTCTGATCGACGATCGTAAATTACTTATCAACATCGGACAATTGTTATACATATTATAGCAAGAAGCAGTAACATTACGAGCACTGAAGACTATATTCCATGTTCCCTGAGACACTCCCAATCACCATATCTATTGCAAATTTGAAAATCACATACAATGTTACTGATAAAGCATAAAAAAGTAGTGTTTTTAGTTTTTACCAGTAAAAATCTAAGAATCTTTTGTGATGGCTAACCATGGATTTCTTCAAAATGAAAAATAAACTCTCCCAATTAAATTTTTCAATATTTGGAAAAATGAAGTAATATCAACAATAATTTAAGTTCCCCTTGATAGTAGAATGTTCCCATCCATGGAGTTCACTTCAATTTCTTCCAACCCTTAAGTTTTTCATCTTCAGTGAGCTTAGTTCCCATCCATTACGATAGGTTTCTTCTATGCTAGTCGAAGGAAAAAACGCCTATGGACAACTCCATGTATTGCATAAAACAAAGTGAAATTTACAATTGGAAAACATGAAACAAAGTACGGCTCATACACTACAAAGTAAAACTAGGAGTATGACCTCAATCAACAAAATTAGTAATAAATTTGGAGTGACTCAGAACTGAAAAAAGGTCCAGGACATCTTTTAAGAAACATTAGGGGTATAAACAACAGATAAGAAAAACATAAATGGTATTTAGTAAGACTTTAGTTTTCCAAATTTTGAACTATCTAAAAATAATAATATTAAACGTTTAACATACAGATATATAGGTTTAAAACCTACACAAATGTAATCACAACAAAAGAATCAGTTATCCAGCGAGATACTAAATAAATTTTAGGACAATAAACAAATAAAAGTGAAACAACCACAGATGATTCAGAAAAGCCCTCAGAGCACAGAAGGTTATGGTAACATCTAATGATTTCAAGAAAGCCAATCCCACGTCATCAACACCACCCATATGGTAAATTGTTAACAACAACAACAACAACAACAATAATAACAAGCAGAGTGTTTCTGATAATGATGATGACGACGACGACTACTACTTGGACTGGTTAAGATGAAGAGGGAGGCAATCAACCAAAATAAGAGCTACACTCAGAACCTTGTAACACACCATCATTGGGCATCACTGAAAGTCAAGTCCTCAGGATGTTTAGGAAAAATATAAAACCGGTAATCAAATACAATTCAAAACCATCACCATCAAAAAAAGAAAAGATTACACATTCACATAAATATGTTTTTTTCCTTAGCCAAATGTGAATAAAAATTAACAACTCCAAAGATTTAAGGGGTAGAAAAGATGCCAATCTAATGCCCTCTGTTCTAATAATTTACGATTATGAATGGGAGATAACCGACTCTTTTTTTGGTCTGGATGTCTCGATTTCAAGCCGGATTAGACCCATTACAGCAAAAGAAGGTCAGCTCAAAGTGGCTGATCCAGACATATTGAAAAAAATTAATTCTATTTCATCTCCAAAACCTTTGAGTTGCCATCATCAGCCCCAACTTATGGGCAGCTGCCGGACTAATGATCAAATTTTAAAAATAAATCTCGAACAGATTTAAAAATGTAATATTTGAAATATCTATGCAATAATGCTAAAAAGGACTACGTTTGTCATTAAAAACAAGAATATAGACAGGGATGGGAACCTAATCCACACATCCAGACATGTTAACAGCTAATATTTTCAGTTCTCAGCAGTGAGGAATTAATTGTTGTGAAGAGAACAACTACAACAACACACAAGTCTTTATCCCAAGTGGGGGTTGGCTGTGAAGAGAACAACTTTTAAGGCAAAAATCAATCAAAGCTAAATGTTTACTTACCATAAGGAAAATAAAATTCAACCATAAAGCCCTCAGATCTCATAGCTTTTATAAGTCACAAGAGGCAAAAAATTGGAGGTTCATCCAACGCATTGTGCACACCTCTACGAGCAAACAACCAACCATGACATGGAACAAAGAGTAGATTTATGATGGAGGAGGTGGAGGAGGAGGAGGAGGTGGTGGTGGTGGTGGTGGCTGGTGAATCAAAACCATCATACCACTTCAAGGTGTTAATGGTTTCCATCATTGGGCAAAATAATATGAAACATCAAAAAGTGAATAATTGGACAAGAAAAGATCTACATACACATGAATCTGGATTACAGATATCTATGACCGTGTGCCTCGAAAAAATTAATATATAGGAGCTCAATTCACATAGGCAGACTTAGCGAGAGTAACCCAACGTACCATTGAAGGAACACAGCATCAAAGCTCTAATAATTTTCCTTAGGATGTCTTGGATCGAATAGAAAAACCATCGATACCAAATTAGATCCTGGAAGCTTGATTATGTTTGACTTAAAGAACCAATCCAACGATTATATGGCAATCGTAAACCGAATTCCACTAAGATTGTTATTTGTTGAACAACATTCCTTCGAAGTACAAAGACAATATGTCCAGATTCTGAATGCTACAAGAATGAATCTTGATAAATTCGATTTGCTTTTATATCTAGAAAATTTTCACACAATTAGAAAAACTAACAGATTTTGGAATCAAACATGTTTCTTTTTCCATGATTTTGTGCCCTAGCATTTATAAATCCCTAGGTAACACTAGTATATGGGCTAAAAACTCTACCTGAACTGGCCAATAAAAATCCTAATTACAAATAATTCGAAAATTAGCATAATAACATAAACAGCAGATAGTTACTCATAAATTAAACCTAGTGCTTCATTAAATAATTCACTCAGTTAGCATGATGCCATCATACATCTTGATCTTCGTCTTTCAATTGGATACTTGAAACAATCTTAGTTTCAACCATAATGAGGAGCACAGGATACTCGTATCTATGCTTGAGTAAATCTGATTCTAGCAAAGAGCAACAAATGCCCTTTTCTACTTAAACTTTCACCGAGAATAACTAGCTATGGCATAGATGCACAACTGCATTGCAGAAACTCAATGCAACAAAATTACGAAGGGGATCTGCGTAAACTCTCCCATTAAACTACTTCATATCGGCACTTTTTTACGGTATATTCTAAGACCAAGCAAACAAGACAAAACTCCCCCACTAAGAACTCAAAAGTTGATTTTTGTAGTCATGTAAAGATTTTAACAAATTCAATGCAAATAAATAAGTCTATCAATCAATCTACCCAGTAACTCACTATAGAATCAAACATGATAATCTTATAAAAAATGCAACCTTTGAACCATTTACCAAAAGAAATTCTAAAAAAGGACTAAATTGTGATTGTTTTCAAAAATTAGAAATCACGCTGAAACTTGAACACAAGCATACATTTCCAAATCTCAACAAAAGGGAAATAAATGCTTCAAGAGAACAATAAAATGTAAAGCCCTCAGATCTCATAGCTTTTCACAAATCACAAGCAGCTAGAATACTGACGGAGAATCATCAAAGGCCTTCCGCGCACCTCCATGAGCAAACAGCCAACCATCACGAGCAAAAAGAGTGGTGCAAATTTTTCAAAATAATTGAGGAAAAAGCAGAGTTTACGACGGAGGGGGAGAGGGAGGGGCACGCGACGGCGGCTGCTTACTCCGGAGATCCGCAAAGGCCAGTGATGAATCAGAACCGTCATACCACTTCAATGTGTTAATTTTCTCCATCATTGAGCTAATTTGTCACAAAAAACACAGTAAAAAGATCAAAAAAAATTTAAAAACAACCCACAAATGGGTAAATTTGGAGCACAGATATTGACCGGGAAGAGGACGCAGCTAGGGTTCAGCTTTATACAGCGTTGTCCGGGAATGTACCATTTTGTTGGGCCAAACCATGGACCAATAATCATTACGGTCTGGGCCTTATTTACCTTCTTATTTTTGTTGAGACCAATATTAAGGCCCAATTATTAGGTTATTTTTGTGGAGACCAATATTAAGGCCCAACTACGCGGTTAGATGATTGTGCTTCAATAATTATCTACATTTGCATTTTAATCCTCTAATTGATCAAAATTTGATCTTATTTGCAGTAACTTGGATTTTTTTTTTACTGAAACGATCATATGTAATCGAATATGTCGGAAATATTCAACAACAAACATCGCAAGCCATCTGATCCGACGTCGCGTCAGTTTTTCGACGAATAGAATTACAATAAAGAGATTGTATGCTCATATGAGACCATATCTTAAACTCATTTATTATGATTTGCTCCAAGTAGCTTAAATTTCTGCATTTGCGTGATCTTTTACTAACTCAACATGATATGAAATCAATCCTAATATTTTGCAGCGGCACGCGAAAACGACTAACCGAGATGATCGAATTTAAGAACAAAGCAAGAAGTATATAAACCAAGAACAGACGGCCAACAACTAGTTCAGGTTCACAATTCAACATTTCCCCTCTTCAACACTAGTGCCTGCTAAAATGTGTTCTAGGTGTAGACCACGGAGTGTCGTCGATATGATCACCACTCATGATCTCTTCACATCCCTCTGGTAGAACAGATTGGATCTTCACAGTCGGCTTTCTTGATGGCAAAACCGGCAGGGCACTCTCTCCCCTGAGCATTCGGGCAGCTTCCCTCATCGTTGGCCTCCTGTCGCAGTTCGGATTCGCACACGCAAGCCCCACCGCAAGTGTTCTTTCCATCTCCACTTTACTGAACTTATTCATCAGTTTAGGATCTGCTGCCTTACTAATCATCCCCTTTTCCCACAAATCCCACACGAAATCAGTAACCACGAGCCTCTCCTCATCCACCGGCCTCCTCCCTGTTGCGACTTCAAGAACCACCACTCCAAAGCTATAGACATCGGTTTTAACACTAGGGAGACCAGAGAAAACATATTCGGGAGCTAGATAACCCATTGTGCCAGCTGGGACAGTTGCATCCCGAGCTCGAAAACTATGCCTATACACCTCAGCTAAACCAAAATCGCCTAACTTGGCGTTAAATGCGGAATCAAGAAGTATGTTACAAGTCTTGATATCTCTGTGGATTATTTGGCTCTCACACTCTTCATGTAGGTATATGACAGCAGAAGCAACCCCAAGAATTATGTTTAAACGTCGTTCCCATGTTAAGAACTTCGTCAAACTCATTCGTTTGTGAAGAATTTTATCTAAGCTTCCGTTCGCCATGTACTCGTAAACCAAGACTAGTTCATTCCTCTCACAACACCATCCTTGAAGCTGAACCAAGTTCTTGTGCCTTAAGCACCCGACCATTGTCGAAAATTCGGTGTTAAATGGAATACGAGACATCGAGGCATCGAATTTATTTTCGTAATTGAATCTTTTCACCGCCACAGAACCATAAGATGGAATGGCGCCTTCATAGACAACAGCCGAGGCTCCTTCGCCGATAATCTTGTCTTGATTGAATCCATTGGTGGCTGATTTTATCTCATTGAGAGACAACATTTTTGGAACCATTCTACCGCCATGAAACCTATGCATATGGCGTTCGCTACGTGCTCGTCTAAGTCGTCTCCTTCTCAGATAACAAACCAAGAAAATCACAACAGCTGCGGCCACAATGATAGTTACCACCGCCAAACTACCAAAAACAATTGCAAAATTTAGTATCCTTTTGTTCGAAGGATGATATTCAAAGGAACCAATCTGTATATCCGAATCTACCGGAGAACACATCATGCAGTCCCCATCTTCAACTATGTCCATAGGCATTGTCGAAGGGAGAAACCCAAAAAACGTTTTGAATCTCCATCGACCAACTACCTGAGTAGATGACCCTCTTCCATTCGAGGCAGAGAATCCCACGTGCATGAACTCTTTAAACTGCTTGGATAAATCAATCTGCGCCACAAGAACAGGATCCGGAGGCTTAACCTGGCTCAAGTACCCGAGCCACACTCTGATCACCTTCTCCGAATCCCTATACTCGATCCAAGCCGTCATTTCTTTCCCATTCTTGAGATCAATGCCTTTCGGAACCACATCAACAGAAGCCAATGACATAATATTATTCACATCAATGCCGAGATGATTACCATTAATATCTTCAAGATATGGTTCGAAACTCGTGTCGAATTCGACGGCGAAATAAGAATCTCGAACTTCGGTTGACGTCTCCAAGTCCTCCGGAAGCCCCATATAACCGTCAGAAACACTGAAAAGACCCGTGTTCGATGTGATTTGGAAAGCGAATCCATTCGCGAAGGAGCAGGAAGAGTTGCTGGTTATGGTGAAAGAGAAGCTGCAGGAGAAAGAAGCAGTGGCATTGGTCGAAAAATCAAGAAAGCGAACTGGGCTCACAGAGAATGCTCTTCCAACACCAGAAAGAGGAGTGAGCGGAGGCACCACCGCATTCTCCGGCGCCGGCGGAGAACAGTTGGTTTCTTTGGTTAGGACTATGGAGTTATTGCTCAAAAAAGCGCCACCGAAGAAAGTGAGATTGCTTGCAGGAGACGAGAAGGACGGTGTGAAGAAGAAAATAGAAAGTGCCCAGAAGAGATTGAGAGAAAATGGATGCATTCTTCGAATTTGATTCGCTATTTTTTTTTTTAGTGGTTTTGGCTCATGAAATTTCAAGAAAGTCGATATTTTTTTACGGATGTTTAACTAGAACAAACTAACAGTGATTTCGAGACGTTGGGGGATGGACCCGGTGCTGTGCACACATCGAATTTTTTTAATCACTTTTTTTCCTCTCTTTTCCTGCTTTGTTTTTCGTTCATTTTTTTTCACTCTTCCACGGACATTATTCATACAGTTTCATATGAAATAGTATAAACATTTGTTTTTTTCTCGGCTATTTCATCTCGTAATCTTTTGTTCATTTTCTTCTTTTTCTCGTTTTTAAAATGAACTTTAATGATATCTAGAAATTTTTTAGTGGGTAAAAATTTTAAACAAAAAAAATATTCTTACATGGTAAAATTGATTTTATAATATTTATTCTTATTTAATGTAGGCACAATTTGATCATCCTCACAATTCTCTTGAAACCGTGGATTTCAATGGAGATATATCCAATAATGCTCTTGAGTAGTTTTTTTATTTAAAGAATAACCGATTAACATTGTTAGTTGAAATGAAGTTTCAAAATGTATGAATTATTTATTTTTGATGAAAATGTGGTGTTAAATTTTAGTTTTTGATATTGCATGATGAAAATGTTCTACATCTTAATTTAAACATTAACATGTTTATAGTTTTATATTGTTCAAAATTTAGTTCATTGGAAAAAAAATTAATAATACTCATCAAATTCGGAAAAAATGATATGATTTTTCACATGTAAAAATTTAATATAGTAATTTTTAATTGCAAAATTATTAATTTAACATAAAAGAATTAAAATGTTTATATTATTTCATATAAATTGTCTGCTAATGTTTGTGGAAGATGAAAAAAAAATGGAAGAAAATCGAAGGAAAATAAAAGAGAAAAAGAGAGAGAAAAAAGTGAAAAAAAAAAGAATTAAAAAAAATTCAATGTGTGCACAGCATCTAGGTGATCCGGGTCCTTGGGGGATAGGGACACAACTTTCTCTACGGGGTCGGGGTTTTGTGGATAAAACTCCAAACGAGACCGAGATTTTCGATTTTTTCGGGATCGAGCATTTTCTAAATTCCTTGAAATAAATCGAGATGGATATAGAATTATTATCATCATCTCCAAACTCGTTTCGAAAATAATATAATAATAAAATAGTAATAGTATTAATATAAATAATATTATTATATTATTATTTTTTAATATATCAGTATTAATATTAACACTAATAATAATAGATAATAATAAGTTTTTGTTCGAAAAAATGAACTCATCCTCGTTTTATCCGATTAATATTTTTGAAACGAGGATGATGACGGGGATGAGGATTGATACCCGTGGTTTCGGGTTCGAGGATTTCCTGAAGTTGGAAAACAGGTATGGGGTGAAGATGGAATCCGAAAACGAAGATGATGACGATAAACACGCCCTCTGCACCGTCCCATCGCCATCCCTAGTTGGGGATGAGCATTGGAATGAAAAATAATTCAAATCAAAGTGCAATTATTATTATTTTTCATTATCTTTGTTAATAAGAAAATTAATTATATGTATTTGTATCATTAAATTTGAGTACATTTATCAAATTAATTAATTATACATGTTCACAAAGCACAAAACTAATTTTTCTAAAAATTAACAAAATATATAGTATAACTAAAAGTTATTTATAACTAATTATTAAGTTCTAAATTTGTAGAAATTAGATTTGATAAGGCAAAAAATTTTATCAAAAAAATATTTTGATTAGTAAACTATAATACCATGAAAATAATATAACTAATTTATGATATTTGAACAGAGTAATATAATGTCAAAATTGAACAATAATCATTTCAATTAAGAAGTTTTGAATTTTTTTCCATTAAAGAGTTTGAGCAACATTTATCAAAATTGGTAGAATCGTCCTAAACACCCTAATAATATTTAAATTATATGATACCAGAAAACATTTTGAATATCAAAATAAAAATTTTAAACTTTCGTTGCGTCTTAAGTGCGAGAAAACAAAACTCCAACATAATCAATATTATCAATCATAAAAAAAAAAAACAAGTGGTGTGATGTCTCAACCAAATATATAACATTATCGTATCAAAAACAACAAAATTGTGTGTGATATTCAAACCTAGCCCATGTAATTTCATTTGTATTCTTTGTGTATACATTTACAATGTTTAAATTTAAATTCATAATTTTTGTATCTGTCTACCAAACTTTTCCACTTTAACCAATAATAATAATCAATCGGTTAGTCAAATTAATAAGGCGTAATGTGAGTCGTTCGGGTCTCGTAAGGAGCCAAAGTCGACTTCCCTTGTTTTCCCCTCAAAACTTTGACCAAGTCCCCACACATCTTCCTCGTGTTCAGGGTACAATCGCTTTGCATCACCAGTAGTACCTTAGTCAACCCGTTGACTTTAAGCACCGTCTCCGCCGAGGTGCAATCCCGAACCAAGCAGCACAGGCCCCAGAGCACCGTGACGCCGTGCTCCGTCGCCGCGCCGGAGCACTTCATCAGGCTCCGGACTATCCCCACCACACATCTCTCGTCGGCCCAGATCGCGACTCTCCCTTCAGTACACGTGGCGATCGTCTCTAATACCCCTAAAGCCTTCTCGGTGACTGCACGAACCGCATGTTCGTCGCCGGAGAGTATCTTCCCTACGGTTCCGACTATGCCCAGCCGGATCAGCTCCTTTTTCGCCGGCCTGGTGGTGGAAATCGCGAGGAGAGACGATAGACCGGCTTCTACTGCGGGCACGTCCGTCTCCGCGCTGGAAAAATTGTACAATTCGTGCAGTAATCCCTGCTTTTCTTCGATTCTGCGGCGGGATTCGGGATACGCCGCGAGGAATTCCAAGATTTTCGCGGTTTTGATCTTCGATTCGACGGTTCCTTTCTGTAAAATCGAAATGAATGACGATAAGCAGTCTGTATCATCAACATTTTCGATAATCAGCTCATTCAACAGCTCCTTCACTGCATTCTCTTGAGAAATCAAATCCAAAACCTCGACAATCAGCTCAGAAATTCGGATATCGCTCGACTTCGCCAAAGCATCAACCAATCTCACAAAAAAACCCCGCGATTGCGCGACGAGCTTGAGATTATCTTCGGAATCCTTCACACAATCGATCACCATCTCCAGTGAATCGGAGTCAAATTTATCGGCGCCGCTGATGATGTCGGACGCCACCTGCTTCGAGACCTCGATCCGCGACTTGCGAGCGGCTTCAGCTTGAGATATCCAGAGTTGGATGAGGCGGCGGAGGGTGAGATTGGGGGTGGTGCTGGTGGAGGGGAGGGTCTGCATGGTGGCGGGGCACGTGTTGTGGCCGAGGGCCAGCCACCGCTCGATGGAGCTACGGTCGTAGGTGACGCCGGTACAGAGGCTCACCGGCGACCTCATCACGTCCATGGAGATCGGGCAGCGGTACAAGCTGGGAACCGTAAGGTACAACTCCTTGGCCATTCTCCTCTGTTTCGCCATTTTTTATGGATTTCGAATTTCTTCTTTTTTTCTCCGTTGATTTTCGTGTGAAAATGAAAGGGCTCCGTAGCCTTATATACTAGCGGAGAGGTTTGGAGGGACATATCACGTCGTTTTAGTCAATGAGTTCAACAATTTTAATTTATTTATTATCTATATTATATTAAATTTTTTAAAAAATTATGTTTCTTTCTCCTATTAATATTAAATAATTCTCCTAAAAAATATTAAATAATTATTAAAAAAATAAAATCATAATTTATCATCTTTTATTAAATTTAATCAATCAAATCAAACATATTTTTTCTACGTCTTATTCAAATATTTTAATAATTACGACATTGTTTATCAATACGATCCAACTAAACACAACTTATTTATTACTAATGTTTTCGGAGCATGCGTAATTTGTATTTATAATATTTTTATTTTCTAAAACTCGAACTATTCGATTTATTTAAATTTGTACTTTTTTCAAAATAAATTTTTGTGTTTTTTTTGAAAATATTTATATAAAAAAAATTGATAAAACTTGACAGAGAAGACATGTGAAGATAAATATTTCATAAAATTTATGTGAGACGACCTCATTGATCAATTTTATGAAACTGATATTTTATTTTTGTCACACATTAAAAAAATTAATTTTATGGTAAAAAAATTATTTTTATTGTAAATATAGATATAATCGACTCATCTCATGAATAAAGATATATAAAGATTCTGAAGCAGACAATTAGATTGGAGTGTGAAAGGTTGAATTATGATTTATTTATTTTATATTTTAATAAAGTGGTTGAATTATTATGGTTTTATTATGACAAATAGTCTAAATTTGTGGAAGTGGGTCCCACGGTTTGCATGAAATTCTTGCATGAATTGGTGTAAAGTCAATGTTTGAGTTACCTAATTTTCTATGCGCATCCTATGGTTTCACAATAATTTATTATTATTCAACAAAAAAGATGACATTAGGAGACAAGTTCGAAAGAGATCGATCCAGTCTAATTTTCGACAATTACGACGAATTTTTATGATCGAATTATATATTATCATGATTCCGATTCGCTGATCTTATTTTATTAGTCGCTTGCAAGCGTAAACGGATTTCGTGGTGCTTACAAGCGGCCGTGGTAAAACTTGATTCGAGTTCAATCGAAAAAGAATTTGAGTAAGATCTCAATCAAGCTCAAGTTGTTACTCTTTTGTAGTATTTTAAATGATAATTTTTGTTTTTGATTATTTTAAAAATATAATAAGTTTTTTTTTAACAAATAAAATTAAAAATAATTCATATGGATACAAATCCTTTGCAGTGGGAGGAAACGGTACCACGTGCTGTGTCGGCGAAACGACACTGTTTCGATTGGATCTCAATCCCATATATTTTGGTTCGAAATGAGATCATCTAATCAAAACGGTGTCGTTTCGTCAGTACAATACCACGTGTTTTTTCCCTCCCACTGCAAGGATGTGTCCAATCCATGTATCATTCCATTTTTCAATCTTGTTTTCTCCTTAATCTATGTGTTGTTTTCAATTTTTCAATCATGTTTCATTTTTATTTTCTATATTTTATCGGTAAAACGACAAACACTCGCAACAAACACTCGATCTTCCTATCATCATTTCTTTTGTCGTATTGGAAACCTATTAAATGGTGCTTGAAAGGTAAGCGTGTATGATGCGTGTGCAAAGTTGTTGTTAGTCCATAACTATTGTCGTGTTTGTTTTGAGAGTGGAAAAACAAGCAAATCAAAACACGGTTTTTTTGGTTCATTCACTTTTCTAAGCTATCCGTCATTTGTTGACTTTTATTATTATTATTTTTATTTTTGAGGATTCATTTGTTGACTTTTTATTACATTAAGGCGTGTGGTTCACATTTTAATCACAAATCTCTCAAAACACAATTCATTTGAGTAAAAATAATAAATCAATATTTCTTTACTTTTGTGTATTAAATTTAAAAAAAAAAATGAAAATTATGGGAAGATTGCATATTTCCCCGTTAAAATTAATGTGTATTTCACATTTTATTGTTTAAAAAATATTGCCCACGTCAAATTGCAAAAGTCAATTACATTTATGCTTAAAACATAATCTAAGAAATGATCTTATTGAAAATCCATTTTACTTATGTGAATTTTAGGTATATTTAGGATGATGAAATGAGAAATACAACATTATCAGACTCTATTAGAGTGTGTGAATTTGCAACTACAAATCTGATGTCCTATCGCTTTACCAAAAGTTATAGTTGATGGTAATGATGTAACTCAAATCTTTTAAAATTACAACAACACAAGTACCGTTTTTCGATTTCTCTATCAGCAGATATATTTATTGCACTCAACAATCCACCTCTCAATAATTGCACTCCTTACAGTCAATGAGAATCGAACATGTGACATTGACTCTGATATTGTAAGATCAAACACTTGCCACTTTACCAAAAAGTTATATCTGATTGTAATGGTGCAACTCAAATCTTATAAATTGTACAACAGCACAAGCACAATTTATCGATTGATCTACCAACAGAGACAATTATTGCACTCAACACGAGCTTTTATTCTGAAAATACTCGGAGTCAAACGGCTATTAATAGTATGGGAGAGTTTTACCAAATTTTGACATTCTATAGGGGTTGTGTGCACTTTTTTCTAAAACTTAAATTTTATTCGAATTATTTTACTAAAGATAAATTCACACAAATTTATAGAGAAACTACTCCCTCAAAAATATTTTTTTTAATGGTTATATATTGCTTCTTCAATTGATACATGCCTATTATTATATTTATGAAGTACATAATGATATAAATGATAAATATACTTTTAATTATATATTTATATTAATATAGCAAGCTATACCATTACATAATGATATAAATGATAAATATACTTTTAATTATATATTTATATTAATATAGCAAGCTATACCATTTACTTAGCTAAAGATTTAAGCGTCACAAATATATTAGCCGAAAACTTGTGTGAGACAGCCTCACGAATCGTATTTTGTGTGATGAATATCTTATTTGAATTATTCATGAAAAAATATTATTTTTAATGTTAAGAGTATTATTTTTTATTTAGAAAATTGGTAGGATTGAATTGTCTCACAGATAAAGATTCGTGAAACCGTCTCACAAAATACCTACTCAATATATTAACATGCCCTATAATGGTTATCGATTTGAAAGAACTTCAAAAATAATGTTTTGCTTAATTAATTATATCAAATTGATTTTGTAGAAAAAAAAACCTTAAATTGGAACTATTTTGTTTATTTTTTTTTATGATTTCATTAATAAATTTAGATATGCTAAAATATAATATAAATGTAATTGTTTGACAGGTCTCACGAGTCTATCCGATCTAACCCGCTAAACTTTGAGTACGAGTTTATTCGCATTTATCTCGATAAAATTTTCTTTAATTTATATATTTTTACGCACATATAATACATAAACGAGCCACGACGGACGTAACACGAAATGATCGATCGACCTCCGAGCCGAAGCGCGGCTAAAGTGTTATAGAATATATACATCTAACACCATATTGTAAGATCAAAAGCCAGCAACTGCCGGCAATGGTGATATAGGGAGGCGAATAGAAGTACAAAGTAAGAAGCAGCTAAAAAAATGGATAACAGACATATCAAAAAATGGGTGTTTGTTCCATCACAATACTCGGGAAGCTACTAGTGTAGCTCAGAAAGATAATTTTAGCTTAAATTTGTGAAGATGGCGAAAGGGGCCGTTCTGATGTTCGGGCAGATGACTTGTCGGTTCCACGAACGTTGTACCTATCGTAAACTTTTTCTCGGTTCTCTGACCACCAGGTCTCCGCCTGGTGCTCCCCGAATCTTCTCCGACTACATGGAAAAAGCATTAAAGTTGAGTCTTATGTTTCATAGTATTTTTTTGAAAATAGATTGTTCGGAAGACGACGAAACGTGACACGTGTTTCGACTACAAGTCACGGCCGAGTGGAGGGGCGAAGGCTCCACCACAATACTAGGCCTTCCCACCCCACATTCAAGGGGTGGGGAAATATGGAGAGTGTTACTCTCATGTAGGTAGCATAGGGTTGTCTGACTGAATTCTAGAATCTCTATGTTCAGCACCATTGCTCAAATAAGATTCTAAGGACTGTCTTCAAGAATTCAGTATCACGAAACGACTACATACGTGTTACAGAGAGAAATGGAACATCTTAAATACCTGAATCGCACACGCTTGAGATCTCTAGTCCCATCACGAAAGGCTACTAGTGTTATGTACACACCAGGTTCATATTGCTCAATCCATTCAGCCTCGATTTGACTGGCACTACCAAGAACATCCGAGTTCCCAGATCTTGAGCCATTTTCACTGTCTGGGTTAGGCCCAGATTCTTTAGTGTCAGCACCCTCAGATACACTGCTCCGGTTAGCTTGGACACTTCCACCACCATTAGGAATTCTGATGTTCGAGCCATCGTTTGTCCTGTTGGCAGTGGAAAGTCCAATTCCCTCAGCCTGGGAATTGCTTTCATTGCTTCTAACAGCATCTCCTGAAAGCACTTCTGAAGGCATTTGCCTACCGTTTGTTGGAGCAGAATCAATTCTAGGATGGGAAGCCGAGTAGGAGCTGCTGATTTGGTCGGTACTTGAATTTGTTTCTCCATTTGCACCAGGGTAGAGTACACCATTTGGTTCCAATCCGTTTGGCAGGTATACAAGTTTGAGACTTTCAGGGTCATACGCCCCAGGAGGTAATTTCTCAGCCATATCTTTGAGCTGGAATGAGAGAATATCAGCGTTAAAACACATTCTTTGCGGTCTTTCAATCAATATGTATGTGTGTGTAGCTAAACATACCTGTGCAGCAAGAGACTTGATCACTTCTTTTGCTGCTTTACATTTAGCAGATTCCTCAGCAGCTAATGACACTGCTTCTTGGACCTTCTTTGCTGATTTCTGAAGCTCCTGCTCTTGCATTTCACATCGATTTCTCAGACTCTCCACCTATATCAAATTCATGATAACCAATATTAAAAATGATGAAAGTTTCAGAAATATAGCCAAAAAGGAAAGAATCAAAGAAATAGAACTTGACGATGTACCTGAACACGCAACTTGCTCACTTCATGATTCAGAACTTCATTGGTCTTCTTTATGCTATCACCAATGTTTTTATTAAAAGAAAGTCCTGATGTTGTAGGAACCGGTGTTGCTGATCTAGGAGGGCTTGCTTTTCTAGAGAAAGGTGAAACGGAGCGAGAACTAGCATTCGAGGGTGCAATAATTGGTTTTGGAACTGTTCGACGCACATCAGTATAGGTAGGCATGACAGCATCTCTCAGTTGAAATAGAGAAGGCTGAAATAGAGAAGGAACCTGAGAGGACCGACCTAACGAGAATGTTTCAGCTTTCTTCCCTTGTTTGGCTAGTTTTATATCGAACTGCTTGATCAAATCAAAGTTAGATGACATGGCCGACTTGGCCAACTTTAAATCCGCCTTGTCCAGCCTATCCTTATTTTCACCTGAAAGGCGTGGAATAACATTTTTTCGATTGTAGCTACTGGCTTCTGCTACCTTACTCAGTTTCACATAGCAAGAATCACACACCCGATATGGCTTGCCAGGATTAGGTGCCAAAGCTGCCCGTAAAGCTTTTTTAGAACTGCAAGCGTGGCAGTGTACTAGTCCACAGTTGTAGCAATTATGCCTCTTTCTCGTAAAGCCAAACGCCTGTCTACAAGCAGAGCACTGGGACTGCTCCGCACCAGAAACCCATTTGTGAAGACATATTGCGGTAGTGTAGTTCGAACCACAAGCAAGAAATTTAACGTGTCTATCCTTCAATGCTTCAACCAGAACCGGCGTTTTCCTATCTTCTACATCTCCAAGGCCCAATCTCCCATTAGCACCCTTACCCCATGTATATACCTCGTTTTTGGAAGTTAATACAGCCACGTGATAGGCACCACAAGCAATTTCTTCAACAGATTCGCCAATAAGCTTGTCATCGACCAAACAAGGTAACCTTCCATCTGACTGAGGATTTCCTAGCTGACCATAGACTGAACTTCCCATTGTGAAAATACGACCAAACGTTGTTAGGCCGATTGTCAAACTATGCCCACAAGCAATTTTCTGAAAATTATGATCTATTAGAGCAGGCACACAAGTAGGCTTCAGCCGAGATTCTTTATCACCATGACCAAGACGATTTTTATCACCATCGCCCCAAGTAAACAGTTTCCCTGACGAAACACTTGCACTGGACTGAGTTACAATAACCTCAACCACAGCAGCAGTATGCCACACTCCACATGCAACAGTGATTGTCCTCAATCCTGAGAGAGACTCGACCTCCCTCGGGTACGAAACACTTTCTCTATTTCCATGTCCCAAAACACCAAAAGTACCATCTCCAAATGTAAAGAGCTGTCCAGTTGAGGTTACTAAAGCTGTATGCCATGGGCCGCAAGTAACCAGTGCAACTTGAAGTCCCTCGAGAGGCCCCGAAATTCGCTTCGGTATCCAATGACTGACATCCGTCCCATGACCCAAGAGCCCAGCTTTATGCGTACCGTCACCCCATGTGTAAAGTTCACCACCCATTGTAACAGCACAAGAGTGAAACTCACCACATGCAACTAAATCAACACCGCAAAATGACAGAGATTCCACTAGACGAGGTTGAGTAACATCTTTACCAACTCCATGGCCGAGCCGTCCACCTGATTCTTCCCCCCAACTAAAGACCTCTCCTTGCCTGGTGACTAGAGCAGCATGCCGGACTCCACAAGATATATGATGCACATCCAGAACAACATTACACTCCAACGGCCTGGGAAGCAGAACATCAGCTTTTGTGCTAACGGAACTAGCATTCTTTTCTGGACCAACCTTTATGACATTGTCGCATATAACCTCACCCCATATATACACATCACCTAAAGCATCACAATCATCTGGTGCAGAACCATGACTCGACGTACTAGGGGCACTAGAAACACTAACACGAAAAGCATCCGAACCAGATCCTTTCACTTGCATGATTGGTTGATCCAAAGCCACATGTGACCTTTCTGAATAGATCGAATTATCTATGCTACTGCTCTTCGGAGAACTGCTTATATTTGAACTAATGGAAACCTCGGACGAACTAACTTTTCGTGCAGCACTCACAGAACTGTTACTTGGACTGTTTGATGGCAAATCTCTGTTGTCCTGAAACATTTTACAAGAAAAATAACAATATTTACGATAGAAAATGCCACCATATCAATTAGCAAAACCTCAGACACGGGTATCTAAACATCAGCAAAATCTACCCAGGTAAAAATGCCACGAACTTAAAAGATAGAGTTACCTTCCAGAACACTGATTTCTTTACCTTACTAGGTGATTGATTTATTTTGCGTAAATTATATATCTGAATCAGTATATAAATAATTCAATTGCAAAGCATCTTTAAGTTTCATGCAGTGCACAATGAAGAACATGCAATAGAAGTTAGCCATATTGGAGTCCTAAAGATGCGAAGAAAGTATCTGATTCACCTATCATTGATTCGAAGTAAAAGTTTTGACCCCCAAGTACTACATTATACCAATTAATACGATATTCATATCCAAGTTTCCATAAGCATACTTTAATGCATTAACCAGAAATTCATGTTTGCATCAAAATGGTTGCAAAACTTACATCAAAATAGAGGCCTCCATCATTCCATCCATCAATTTTTGAGCGTCCAGCTTGTCCAGAAGATATCAATGACTTGAGGCCAGCTATCCAGATCTCTGCCTCAACTTTGTCCTTGCAAATCTAGCAACAAAATAAGAAGAGAGCAGAGCTAAATTTCTTACACTGAAGATATAAAAACAATCACTAAAAAGAAACTTTGACATTTAACTAACCAGGTCTAGGGATCTTTTCCCGTTGTTATAAATGAGCGAGAAGGATAAGTAGTCCTTGTCAGGGCGCAAATATCTTTGGAATACGGCCTGGAATCAAGTTGGTAAAATCCATTAAAATGACTTCACGTACAATACTTTTCATGAGCATGCAATTTTTTTTTTCTTTTTGGTGGCATAGATATAAAATATAACTAAATTAATTACGATAAAGACAATCAGAAATATGAAACTAGGTGCCAATCTCACAGTTCTTTGTCCAGGAATAATTCTTGATACTGAAGCTAACTTCAAATTTCTTTCACCACTACTAGAAATCCAAATTAAAGATTTCTCATCCTGTAATGTTGAAATGAAAATACAGCTATTAGCTTTCAAAGAAATGCATAAAAACTGAAAATATGAGGGGCTATCAAGATATGAAAACATCATATACTCAATGCAGTAAAGAACTGTAGCAATCCAACCATAGACTAAACATACAACAATCAGCCTCACGTAAGTCAAGAAAATGTTCAAAAGCTGATCAATTCTGGAACCACTGAGTTTAACTTAGAGCCAGTTTGGATACAGAAAGCACTTGACTTGAAACAAAGTTTCAACCTTTTCTGTATATTTTTTAGAAAGAGCAGATTGCAGTTACGTGTTTAGATTAAATAGAGAAAGAAGTTTAATTTTTATTTTTAAAGGAAAAGCTGAAGTCCGAAAATCACATTTTCTGCATTTACCTTTTCGAGTGCTTGTCCAATTATCCTTTTTTAAACAAAAGTGCTCTCACAAACATTTTTACTCTAGAAGCTTTTGCATCCAAAAGAACTATTACTCATATAATTGTTGCCATGCACTTTAGTTGGCGATGAGCTAACTACAGAGGGTGACTCCTTCATGGACAATTTCAATTTATGAAATAGAACTTATAAGTAGTCAATAAAGCTATATGACAAACTGACAACAAATTTTCACCTAAGATGACTCAATGGCATGCCAATTTTTATTCGCAATCCAACATTCTTCCATATTAAATAGAGATAGCATCAAACATCGTACAATTGTAAGAGCAAGAACTAAATGGACCAATATCTTAATTTAACAAAACAATTATGAGCCATAAGCAACATTTCTTTAGCGTCCTTGAATAGGGTTGATATGAAACAGAGAATGTCCTTTCCTACCAGGGTAACCACTCGAACACAAACGAATGAAGGTTTCAGATACAGTTTTTACCTGAACACATCAATGATGAGCATCTTAAAGGACCAACTCATCACAGGAGACCAGTAAAAACAAGAAAACATGCCAGTATGCAGGCATTAATGTAATTGAGAACTTGAGAGACAGACCACTTCCACCAATGTGAGCACATGTGAACGAGGACTCACAACATAAGATTTACAATTCCTTAATACACTAAACCCTTTCCCAAAAGATGGTATATGCACAATTAGACAAGTGCTTATGTTGCATAAGTATAGTCAACTTACAGTAGAGAGTCTAAATGGATAAAATTTAGGCTTTCCCTTACGACCATATTTAAGTAGTTGAGCACCCTTCTTTAGAGCAATCAGCGCCTGCACAAGATAAAGGGATAGTTGAAAATGGAGGCACTTAGAGTAGAAAACAACATGATGTCCCGACAAGGACTAAAAAGAGAAGTAAATATTTGAAAGTTTGAACTTAAACAGCGACAAATGTAGTAAAGTCTCCCATTTTAAGAAACATGAACCTTTCAAAATAATAAATGATGTTTCAGCTATGTAGATTAAATAAGCCTCCATTACAGATCATATACTCAACCAACCACAACCATATTCCATACTCACAATTTCAGGTCAATTATGGTTACTAGTAAAAGCATCAACAAAATAAAACACTAACTTAACAAGTTACAAGTTTGAGAGGCTGGATGAATAATTTGAATAAGAGAAGTAGGCATCGACTATGACACATGTCACTACCAGCAAATTAAAATTATAGTAACTAAAACAGATTTATGAAACTTGTAGACATATGAGTGGATATATTTTATTAATGGAAAGATTTGAAACTAATATGAAACATCAACTGTTTGATATATACAGACACCTATAACATCATTTGTTTTCTTGTCACTCGTCGTTTTCCTTCGTTGCTAACATTGCTAACGGTTATTCCTCATATGAGTTACTTTCAAGGAAAATAATAGAGGCACTCTATAAGTTTTTGAAGAGTTTTTCCAAAGCAAGTCGAATCTTTGTTCATTAATTTATTTGGCAGGATCTTAAGAAGCTGAGAGCAACTACTCCTTTTAACAAATGATAACTTTCAGAATAGTTATCATGTGCCACGGAATTATACAGCTAATTGTGGCATAACACATTAAATAAGAAAACCATAATAACCTATCAACTTTAATTAGTTTTCCCTAAGGAAAGTGAAACGATGATCAAATTAAATAAAATTACAAAGATAAGATTTCTCATTTTCCTTCTATTGAGAACACAATTCAATTCCAATGCATCGACAACCTACTGAAATTAACTGTTAGATTTAAAAATCTTTTCCAAAATTACTTCGTAGAAGCTTTCCTTCTATGCTTTGTTTACATATTCCTCAATCATAATCCAAACAGAGTAAGATTACAGTTTATATAAATGCACTCGATACACAAACAAAATTTACACTGTAATTTAAATTTTCAAGACTTGAATTTAATGTGTTTACATTTTCTATGTAATCGTTTCATTATTTTCTCTATATGTCTCCATGCTTTTACCTTGATTACTTCATTAAAATACTAAAAAAGAAAAGTATAGCATATTCATTGAGTTAAATATTGGCAAAGAATGCAGCTAAGCGGCAAAGGAGATACCCATCACTTAGTTCTAACAAGGACAGTGCAATATTTTTCGTGTCATTTTTCCAATTTCTTAGTTCCGTACAAGAATCTGCAGAGCTCCCAAACTTCAAATGTTTCAGCCAACAAAATATTTTCCACTTTTAGTGTCGGTCCAGCTTTAACTTATTTAACCTGGTATTCTTATCTTACTAACCAAAACTACAAGCCGACAAAATACAGTTTAACAATTAATTATTTGAACATCTCTACCATACCCTTAAAAACCAGTCAGCGGAAATAATATAAATGACATAAAAATCCCGAAGTATTACAGCCAAAAAAAAGAATCCCATTGAAACCTTCAAGCCTTAAGTATTAACATTCAATGGATTTTGTTGTATATGAACCATAATGAAACTAAAAATTAAAATATAGTGGTGAAGGAAAATAATTAATTCTTAAACCTTGAGCCACAAAGGTTATCAGAGCCTGAAACTAAACTCCAATAAGAATTCGTAGTTACAAGCTAGAATATATCAAATTACCATCATTGATTAGAAAAAAATATGACAAGTAAACGTTCACATCAAACTGAGCTGCAGAAAAGAGACATTTTTTTTAAAAAAAAAGGATACATTTCCTCAGACCACCCAATTTATAATCCTTGATCTTTACTGATTTTTATAAAGAACTATATAGGGGCATGGTATTGAGTATTGACCGATCCAACACGAGCAGGGAAATAGATGCAAATCTGATATTTAAATTTTTTTAAAATGAAAGTTTTCTAACAAAATAAACAAGTCACCCCAGAGTCGAATATATATAATTTTTTACCCCGGCTCCACAATTAAACGTAAACTCACTGATATACTCTAAGGGCTCTCCCACACAGAGGTCTAATATTTTGGGTCTGGGCTCTCCTCTTCGATTAAGTGCTCTCCATAGGAGACGAGCCTGTTGAAGGTGCAACCTTAAAATGCCTAATATCGGGTTATGTCAGCAACGAAGGCTGGCTTAATGTATATATTTATAACCGAAAGCGGGCAGCCGCATGCATCAGCTTTTGGTAGGCACTAGGCAATATTACATATCGACAGTGGCTCCACAATAAAATGTAGTAGTGGCCAGTGAACTCTCTAAATAAGTGAAAAGACTTGGTTTTGGATTTGGGCTCTCATTATGTCCTACCACTCTCCCTCCCACCTCTCCTCCTCACCCACAAGGGAAAAAGCCAAAAAAAGAAAAAGCAACATCGAATGGAAAGATGTAGATATCTTAACTATCAGCAATAAAACAATAGAAAAGACAGAATCTGCCCACAAAATCACATCTTCAATCCAAGAACATGCAGCAATAAAACAGGTAAAACAAGAGGAATAGGTACGATACCTGCTCGATGTCACGGTCTGCATTACCATAGCTACCAAGATCTGCCATTCAATGCCACACGTAAAATCACCACCACACCACCGCCACCACCATACTCTCCGCTCATTATCTTGCCACTCCACCGCCGCCGCCGCACACTACCATCCAAACGACACCGGCAAAGTACCCAAATAAGAACAACCTCGTGAAAACACCACCAAAAAAGAACAACCTTCACTCCCTCTTGGATCTGAAGAAAACCCAGAGAAAAAAAAAATCAAATCTTGACGCTTCAACTCCTTTCAATCAAAGTTTAAAAGTCAAAAGAATAGCCCTTCTTCTAGTATCTTTTGACCAAGTCCAGCAGCAGAGGGGTAGGTGGTGGACGGCGGAGGCGTAAATGGGCCGCCGTCGGAGCATAAATACGATGAAAGAAATGCAGTTTAGACAAGAAGGGGAAGTGGTGTTGGGGTAAGAACAAGAGAGACAACGGAGTCAAAGATTGGGAAAAAGAAAAAGGAAGAAAGCTGCAGTTTCGATGTTTTGCCTGAAAAGAGAAAACCCCCTCAAAATACAAATACTTGGATGTGATTCGGTGCAAGCAGGTGCACCTTTGGTTATAACGTGCGATCTCAAAATTTAATTAATTAA
Source organism: Primulina tabacum (assembly GCF_025594145.1). Classification (NCBI taxonomy): domain Eukaryota; kingdom Viridiplantae; phylum Streptophyta; class Magnoliopsida; order Lamiales; family Gesneriaceae; genus Primulina; species Primulina tabacum. The sequence continues at coordinate 2,289,963 of NC_134561.1, read as the reverse complement.
TTAATAAAAATATTTTTTCTATAAATTAAAAATTAGGTAAACAATTTTGGGAGATTTTTTTTTTAAGTTTGGATTAATATTAATTACGGACTTAGTTGATTAATATCATTTTTTTGTAAATTGGATTAAGTGTATGAAAAATATGATTATGATTTTTAAAAAAATCGACACATTTTTGTTCGGATGATAAGACATTTATTATTTTTATATTCTTATTTATCGAATGTTTGGTTCGAATTCTATAATAATTTGAGTTATATATATTCTTATGTTATATGTATCTTACGTTCATTATCTACGTATTATTATTTCATCTCATAAACCAATCGGTTTTTGAAAAAGGTTAAAATTTGTGTGAGAAGATCTCACAGATCATATTTTGTGAGACAGATCTCTTATTTGGGTCATCCATGAAAAAATATTACTTTTTATGCTAAGAGTATAACTTTTTATTGTGAATATCGATAGAGTTGACATGTCTCACAAATAAAGATTCGTGAGGCAGTCTCACAAGAGAATTACTCTTTTGATAATGTAATCATTGTTAATTATTTTATTTAAATTATACAATTAAATTATAAATTATATTCTGAATAAATAAAAATATATTCGAGGTCTCGACACCATTAACATTCTTTTATAGATTTACATTACTAGAATGAAAATGTCATATTGTATAATTTAATATCATCGTTTTTTTAATTATTTAAGAATTATTTATCATTGGACTAAATTATATATTTGTTTTAATTTATTTATGTTAATTATTCAAGTCTTGGGAAACATGTAATATTTTATGAAGGATTTAAAATATAATTTTTTTTAAAAAAAATTACATTTTTAAATATTTTCTTAATAGTTGTGAAAAATCAAATAAATCTACGTATTTGATAAGCCACCTAACTATAATTAACATACATAATAAATGACTTCTTAATTGAGCTCTAAATACATTTATTGAGCATGGATTTTAGTGTATGACAATCAAATACTAATTAAATTAAGGTCGGTGGCCTTATTATTTGAGTTCTTATATATATATATATATATATATAAATTGTATTAAAATTTGGTAAATGTATCATACATTTATCGTTATTTTAATACATGAGAGAACGACGTATATAAATATACCTCTTTCAAATTAGTAAATCATAGGAATACATAATTTTCTCCGATAAACAAAGTGAATAAAATGATTTTATAAAATATAAATTCGTCATTTTGGTTTTCATAAAAATTCCCAAATCAAATTATAAAATATTGGGTTAAGCGTGTATGAATGAGAGTAGTAATGATATAGGTGACTTCCTGAGAAGTTCTTAGCGTCAAGCTACTGACATTGTACTGCTTGATCTGATTGGCTAAGTGAATCATAAAAAAGTGACAAAAGATCTTAACGGATAATATTGTCTCTGCTGGAAACAAAACCGACAGTAGGGAAATGGTAAGAATGGTATCTAAGTGATATGAGACAGCACTAGCAGATAAATACACATCTCTCCGGACTCATGGTCTAACAGTCCGACTCATTAGCACTCATACTATGTGCTGCAAAACTCTTTCTATTGTTATTTTAATACGTGAGAGAACGACATAGATAAATAATACATAATTTTCTCCCATAAACAAAGTGAATAAAATGATTTTATAAAATATTAATTTGTCAAATTGGTTTTCATAAAAATTCCCAAATCAAATCATAAAAACCTATGTCAATGTCCATAAGATGAAACAAAAATGAAAAAATTATTTAAAAATTTAAATTAAAATAAATGTTTAAATATATATTTATTTTGCATAATTATTTACTCTATGTACAAAAATCATGCACTATTAAATTTGATAGATTTGAGCTTGATTAGTATTTACTTAAGCTCGAATTATTGTCATGTAATCTTGTTTGAGCTAAGACATTTGATTTTTTTAAATTAAAGTATTTGAAAATTAAAATTACCATTTTGTTATCAATTATTAATGTAAAATCGAGTATTTGTAATTTTATTAGAAGATATAGTTGTTGATAAAAGTAAAACTCTAATCCTTTTAAATTATATATAACCATTGGTCATCAACAATCTTTGTCTCAATATTTCCACCAACTTACACATAATGAGAACTGAACACAACATCGATTATGATACAGATCGTAAGGTCGAGTATATGACGTTTGTAGATATGTCGAGATCAAATACCTCAAGAATTGTATACATCAAATTCATATTCAGAATCCACAGCATAATCGAACTAAATCTCGTATCCAAATAACGAAAAAAACTTACAAATCTGAGCTCGAATACGAAATTTCTTGAACCCTTCTTCCCATTCCTCTCTTGGCTAAGATTAAGATGATAAAATTCCAAAGAATTCAATAAAATATTTTCAGACACTATAAAAAGAATGGCGTTCCTCCAAGAAAGATCCAATTCCAAGTAGTATCTTTATTTCCCAAAAATTTATGGCAAAAGATAACTTTATTAAAATCGCTATTCTATATTATTTAATTTAATAATTTATATTGTAATTTAATTTTACTTTTTTTTTGGAATTTAATTCCTTGTACAGATTTGAGATATTTTTTTGTAGGAAATCGAGACAAATAGCCTTTGGGATTGGGTTGTTTGGCTTACTATGACGTGGTATCATGGCATGTTTTAAAACAAGAGTAGGTTTTTTGTGAAACGATTTCACGAATCTTTATTCGTGAGATGAGTCAATCCTATCGATATTCACAATAAAAAGTAATACTCTTAGCATTAAAAGTAATATTTTTTCATGGATGACCCAAATAAGAGATCCGTCTCACAAAATACGATCCGTAAGACCGTCTCACACAAGTTTTTGCCTTAAAACAATTACCTGAATCAAGTAAAATAAATAAATTTATACTTGATTTAATATAAGCGTGACAAATTTTTAAATTTTTTTTTGAATTTGTGCTATTTATGATAATTATTTAATTATTTTAGATCATGAAGAATTTACAAATAACGTGGTGATCGCCTTGTTGTATAAAAGATAAATAGTATAAACTGACTAGTATAGTTTGTTGACTAATGAGTTAATCTAGAGATTTACCTAGTGTACATCGAAGAAAGATAGTGTATGTCGGGTTCACATATCATAAGGTATGAAAGATAAAAGTTTTTATTTTCTAAATTCATATATAGAAAATGTACGAGTAAATATCTTGTTAGACGGTTTCGCGAATCTTTATCTGTGAGACGGGTCAATCCTACCGATATTCACAATAAAAAGTAATATTCTTAGTATAAAAAGTAAGATTTTTTCATGGATGACACAAATAAGAGATTTTCGTCTCACAAATATGATCCATCAGACCGTATCACACAAAATTATGCTAAAATGTACTGTATTTAGAGTGATGGGGCTCCATGGACACAATAAGAGAATGGAAACAAATTGTTTAGGCTGAATTTCCTAATCAAGTTGTGCTTTTCGAGACATAAAGGGAACATAATGATGAGCACTTTTACTAGTAGATAGTCATTATTTTCCTGTCTCTTGTAACCTGAATACCTAATTATTTGACAATTCATAACATTTCATTCAAAAAAAAATATTTAAAAGAAGAAATCAGAACTTCAAATATCAAGACTTTTTTTTTTGGAGTAGGTGTTGAATCTTCATATACACCTATACAAAAACTTTAAGATTGCTGTAATCCATGCGAATGCAGTTGGCACCAAGTAGTCTTTAACAACATTGCTATGGTGTGACATTATACACGTACATGAATAAATAAAAGTTCCCATAAAATATAAGTTCAGTTAAATCTTATGTTAGATTTTCTAAGTAGTCGATATTTGCTGGTTAGGTAATGTTAAGATCGGAAAAGAGCTTAGAGAAGAGGTGAATGAATAGAGAGTAATTGCGGAGTAAAATAAATATAACATATTTTTTATGAATATTTGGAGACTTAAATACTCTTGCATCACATATTCGTCCACTTAAGAAGGATTTATTAACAGATTTTGATTTATAAAACTTTTGTATGAAGTCACTTTGACTAGGAGTACTTATCACAGTGTCTTAGTATTACAACTCTGAACAGATACACAGATCTGACCGCTTATTGAACTCTTGGTTCTAACAAATGAAGTTACAAAATTCTGAATTTTTTAACTAATATCTTGAACTGCTAGAGTTAGAGTGTAGTACATAATGGTCATTGGAAGATATGATGTAGAAAATTTAGCGTGTGCTTTTGAGTGGCTTGAGACGTAGATAATAAGAGTGCTTGAGTTTCCAGCAGAGTAAAAAAAATCAATTGATCACGTAGAAACCCAAAAAACTTGTTAAGATTGTTTATTTTGATTTCATTTCATATTTGGATTATTATATGTGTGTGTCACATGAGAAGTAGCTTATGGTTCGGTGCTAGATTGATAATTGGTAGCCAATAATGACGTGAATTGATAACATATATGCATGTCTGTTGGTGTCATCTCGTTAGTTTAGAGCATACGTATTGTTGACGTGCGAAAATCTTAATTGGAAAATGAAAATATTTTGCATGTATGTTGGTCGTAGAAGGTTGCGTGACGTAGCGAAATTTGAAATTTTTTGTGGGGAATTTGAGATTTATTAAGTGTGAATTGAACTTGAACACGTTCCTTGACACAAACACTAACCAGTAGCACCGAGGGCGAGTTAGACAAATTTCTTTTGAACCAATGCAACGTACTGAGCCTACTGAGATATATGTTGTTCGATGCTTGTTACATTTACATCAATTCTTATAAATCAATATATGCACCCCCTGAGATTGAATTGAAATCATATCTATATTTGCATGCCGTTTTGTTCATATCCAATGGAGTACAAAGAATCAAACGAATTGTGCTGCACTTGTGAAAATAACAAAACTCCTGCAAAAAGAACCTAGGGAAAAAAGGAGATGTAAGGTGCGAGGGAGCCCAACAAAGGAATGAAATTATATTCCTATGTTAAAAAGATAGAGATGTATGAAATCGAAGAAAATCAGATGCAAAATCTGAATGTACACGAATTGTTATATCATTGTATTCTTTTTGTTTTTTGTTTTTAACCTATTTCATCTTGTACAAGGTAATATAATCCTTGTATTTACAATTTGCATAGATATATGAGATTGAATACACGTTGATAGCCATTGTCCGATATGTTGAAAGCGAGGATATTCCATAGATCGTGCATGTAATTCACCGTTGATAAATAAATAAAGACATTTAATTTTTATCATGTCGAATTAGTTTAATATAACATGAGAAAATGAGTTAATTATTTGGAGAGCCTTGTCAAAGGAAACAAAACAATAGTCGAGATTAATTATTGAAAATAACGAGGGCTAGGTGAACCAAAATTCCCAACAACTTAATTTTCTGCTTGATTTTTAATATTCATTCTGCATCGTTTATTTGATATTTGATCATTTAGTTATTTCAATTCTAGTGTTTAACGAATCCATTCAAATTATCTTTCGCTAAAAAATACATAACTGAAAATAATATTCGTGTAATATAGTCTCGGTGGAATGATATCTGTATTTTATATAATATACTATAACTTACACCGTTCACTTTCGATAATTTTCGGCCCGAACCTTTCAAAAAATTTACTAGGAATTTATAGTTAAAAAAAAACTCGATCAAAAGGTCACATAAGAGATGAAGCGTGTATATATATATATGTATGTATGTATGTAATGATGGTATTAACGTATATTAATAATTTTTTGTGATGATCAATATAAAATATGATGTGAAAGCCGCCTTTCAGTCTCAGGTTTAAGCCTTTCATCATTGTGCCTTCTAATAAACACAAGCTGGTGGTACTACTCCATATACCTTGGTCGACTCTAGTTTTTTTAATGGAAACTTAAAATATTTAATTTCAAATATAATTGAAAATTCGTTTTTTTCTTAAATATACTAGAATTATATATTTATTTTTTGATCGAAAGTCGAAGAATAAATGATTAAAACTTTTTATCGTCTCTTTAAATTTATTTAAAAAAATCATATATTTAAATTATTATTTTTATATTAAATTATTTTTCACGATAAATATAAACTTTTTGACATATATTGCCGATAAATACTTATGAGACGGTCTCATAAGATAACAATTTTTTTAAAATTATTTGTTTTGTAAGTTAGTTATCTCAGCATGTTTGATATGTGATCTCATATCTATTTTATTACATAAAAATTAATTCCAAATATAATTGACGTTTATTCTAAAAAAATATTTTTAAGCTCGCGCTGGAATTATTTATTTTTTTCTTCTCGAAGGCTGAAGATTAAACTGATGAAGCACTATAATCATGGTCATTATCTAAGTTTTCAATTGATTCAACTCAAATTAAGAAACATGTTTAAGTTTATGACCAATCAAATAAAATAATTAAGCTCGACTTCTGCTCGAAAAATATTTGAACATGTTTGAGCTATATTCAAGTTCGATTCCAAACACAAACTGAGTAATACTATTTATATCGACTCAAAAAACTCACGATCAGACTGTATTTGTCTGCAGTGCTAACTAAATAACCGCGCTCACAATCTAAATTTTCAGTTATGCTGTAAGGCCCGAGAAATTTATCCTGTTAATCCGAAATGATTTGGGATAATTGATATGATTATAAACGGAAAGGATTAGACCGAAAAGACGGAAGAGAACACGGAATATGCGCGAGCTGTGCACAAGGTGAAATTCGGGTTCCGAAGGCTGGGCGCACATGCGCGACCTAAAGACGCGCACATGCGCGAAATGTCCAGAGAAGTTGGCGCATATGCGCCGGATAGAGGCGTGCATATGCGCGAGTTGCATTGCACGAGACAGTAGGTCTCGCGCATATGCGCGACGATGGGGCGCGCATATGCGCGAGCTGCCGTGATGTTACGCGCCGAGACTTTGTGTCTCGCGCATATGCGCCGATGCTGGTCGCGCATATGCGCGAGACGTGCAGTACGCACAATGCTCCACTTGCCTTACATGCAACGTATATATATGTGTGTATATATATATATATATAGCAAGCACGAATTGTTCCTCAGATTTCAGAGAAAGGGAGCGAAGCTTTGAGAAGAAATATCCTTATGCCTTTCTATTTCGATCCGTCCGTTAGATTTTGAATCCGACTTCAGTACCGAGTTCCTAGCGACGACAGCTACAACTGGAAGTAAGTTTTGTTACGTTTAGATATGATTTGAAATTATGATATGGTCAGAATCGAATATGAATCATATATGGTGTTTCTGATATAATAGACATCGTATAATTGAAGTTAGATCGAAGAACAGACTGTGTATGTAATTGTTGTGATTTTCAGAGTTGATTTGATTGAGATTCGATATCAGGGTTGTATTGTTATTGATTATAAGTTGTACCGATATTGATTATGAATTCTGGTATTATATCTGTGATGTTGAGATTGACGGGGTTATCGATACTGTATTATTATATCGTCGAAACATAAGTGGATTGATATTGATCAGATTCAGTAGTGACTTCGATTATATTGTGATATCGTCGATATGGATTAGATCGTATCTTGATTCGATATTGATCAGATTGTATTTTGATTTGAGTATTGATCAGAACCGATTTTAAATTGAGTTGCATATTGAGATTATGCCTATGCGATATTGTATTTCAGATTGATATGGACAGATTTGACTTCGAGACTTCGACTTCGTCAGACCGAGAAGACAAAGGTGGGACAGGATCAGGGTCAAGACAAGAAGGGAGAGAGATCATGATTAGAGTGGAGACTACGGACTTGGATTAAAGATAGGGTTGAACACTTGATAATTATTTGTTAAACCTTAGTTTTTATTGAATGTAGATTGTACAGGACTTGTACTTTATTTTATACGAATCTGTATACTAGTTAGATTCCATTACGTTTTGCAATTAAAGAAATTTTTTTTTATGATCCAAATTACTTAAATTAATAAATTGATCCTAATGATGATTAAGAATGGAATTAGCGTCCGGGTCCCCACAACAGGTGGTATTAGAGCAATAGGTCCAGAACTGTAGGTTTTTGAGACTGAGATAGAGGCTAGTGAGCGAGGTAGATTGAGTTTTCTTTCCTTGCATGTGATTGCTAGCATGTGATTTATTATTATAATGTTGACTTACATTGTATACGTTAATAGTGCAGTATGTTTTACTGTTTGTTTGAAGATACATGTTACCTGAATATCTGAGTTGATGTGGTAATGTGTATTAATTGAGGGACGAATCAGAACCAATTCTTGATCAGAAATATACCTCCGAGAAGAATTCGAGAACCGGGTAGTACTTCGAGTTATCAGATGGATGTGTCAGAAACTCCGATGGAAACAATGATGAAGAGGTTTCAGTCGTTTCAACCGCCGATTCTGAAGGGTACTGAGATGCCAGTCGATTGTGAGAATTGGTTAGAGGATATAGAAATGCTATTTGAATTTCTGGGTTTCACAGATGATTGTAGAGTTAAACTGATTGGGCACCAGTTACGGGAAGTCGCAAGGAGTTGGTGGCTGGTAACCAAAGAAGCCTTAGAACAGCGTAGTTCAATGATTACGTGAAAATTTTTTAAAGTTGAATTCTATCAAATATTCTTCCCCGTATCATACAGACAGGATAAAAGTGCAGAGTTTGCAAATCTAAGACAGGGTCAGTTGAATATTGATGAGTATTTGGCCTAGTTCTTTACCTTGCTACGTTTTGCCCCTCACGTGGATAGAAATGATGCAGCTGTGTTTGATCAGTTCATCCAGGGATTGAATCCGGAGATACGTACATTGGTAAATGTGAAACAACTGAATAACTTTGCTGATACTCTGAACAGAGCCAGAAGAGCAGAAACAGTTCTGATGAGACAAAAGGAAGCCTCGTATGTTCTTCCAGCACCGAGACCACAACAACTGCCTCCCAGAATCGAGATTGGTAGTAGCAGTAGTGAAAAGAAAGAACAGTTGAAAGCTCGAAAGAAGCAGTTTAAGAAGTCAGGGAGCGGTTCATCTAGCTCCAGTGGTTCTAGCCCGAGTTATACCGGAGTGTATTGCAGCACCTGCGGAGGGAGACATCCCACTGAGCAATGCCAAGGAGTATTTGGTAGTTGCCATATCTGCAAACGATCCAGACATTTTGCAAGAGTATGTCCACAGAGAGATTCCCGAAGATTCCAGGAGCAGAGGCATCTGGTGGTAGTGACCGAGGAACAGATCCAGGATGCGCTTGATGATGTAGTGACAGGTATCTGTTCTTTTATGATTTTGTTCCATATGTATTGGGAGATTCTCGTACATCTTATACATGATTTCTGAATGAATTGCATTGATGTATGCTTTATCTGTTGAGTCTGTATCTGCAGTAGTTGTTATCTCTTTACCTTTTTGGGAAGAGTTTTATATCAGTGAATTCTGTGAGACATCATATCCTGCAGTAAAATGAGAATGAGATTGAGTTATACTGTGTTGTACTTATGTTGTCTGATTTTGACTGTATTATTGATATTGATGTATTGACAAGGACAAAACTATTGTAGATTCTTGCCAGGAGATGGTAAGATTCGGACCTGAAATGGCCGAAGAATGAATAATATACGGTAAAGATTTTCGATGTAAAATTCCTTTGATATCCGTATTATTTATGCCTTGATGATTATCGAAAGGAATGGAGTAATTCCTTATGTATTCAGTGGATTACTGAAACTGAGCGTATCATGAAATGATTTGCCAGTAGCAGGAGAATTGCTAAAGTCTTCCTAGATAAGATTCCGGGTTTGCTTTATATCAGGGAGAGTGATTTCAGCCTTGATTTGATATCAGGTACTGTTCCTATTGTTAGAATTCCATACAGAATGATGTTGATTGTATCGGAAGAATTGAAATATCAGTCATAAGATTTACTGCCTGAGAGTTAGAGTTACATCTGATTGTGTGTTTCTCTGTAAAATACTTCAGTTCTGTTTATCAGTTCAGTTATGGGTGGATGAATCCTGTATTCAGAGGTATTCTGATGATTTTATGCTCGGTATATTTATGATATTGTGATTCCTTGCAGCATATGACCGACTGAATTAAATATTTTGTATTGAATATTCTGAGAATTGGAAAGTTGTATGTAGGAACTGTTGAATTGTGAATCTGGATTTAGACAGATTGTATTAAGAGCCTGTTATATCTAAAGATGATGTATCAGTTAATCTACGCAGAATGAAGCCGTGATCAGTGGCTGAGATTGATATTAGTGTCAGATAATTGTGGTTGTATGAAGTTAGCAGGATATTATATACGATTGCTGTATTGAATCTGCTGGAGGCTTGTTATCTTTTAACTCAGTATTTGATATAGATTACATATTGTTGAAATTCTATACGGTGTGAGTTAAACCAAAGCTGATTTCGGGAATGAAAGCAGTTCAGAAGTTTGATCAGAATGTTCAGACCTTGATTTCAATGATCAGAATAGAGGATCTATCAGAATATCAGGTATGTAATACTGTATGACATATGAATAATCGATTTGTGGTGTCAGATGTGTTGGACTTGAAAACGACAGGTATGATCAAAAGTGCGCCATCTTTGATTCAACATTTATTCTAATGATAGAAAAATGTATAATGACTTGAAATGATTGATGTTAGGGAAACAGATGAGATCAATTGTGGCAGAATTTATACGGAGATGTCTAAATTGGCCACTAATAGGAGAGGAAAAGAGGAAACAGGAGATTGGTTATATAAATTATTGATGCCTGAATAGAAATGAGAGTACATTTCTATGGATTTTGTGATGGAACTATCGCAATAATTCCAAGATTTTGATGTGACATGATTGTGATTGACAGATTGCTCGAATCTGTATATGTTATTATGTACAGAAAGATGTACCGACATGATCAGACGACTGAGTTGTATGTCAGAAAAGTAGGCAAATTACACTGAATACCAAAGTTGATTTTATCATACCACGATTTTCGGTGGATTTTGTACTTTTGGTAGAATATACAACAAGATCTTTCACCTATCGTTTATAGATCAATGAATAGTCGGAGCGAACTATCCTGATTCTGGAGAATATCCAGGAGAACTGTAGTGCTGGATATTAGCACTAGTTGACATGATTTATTGTCACTTGTAAATTATCGTTAGTTATCAAATGAGTATGGAGATAGCATCATTCGAGGCATTGTACCGTGAAAACTGGAGATTTTCTTCGTATGGGGATTATATCGGTGATACCTGAGATTGGATTTGATAGGATTAGAAATATGAAAAAGAAATTGAAACTGATTCAGAAGAGAATAAAGACAGCTCAGAATAAATAGACTGAATATGTCAACATCGGATGATGACTGTTGATATTTGAAGTTGAAGATTGAATATAACCCTGATTAAAATTATCGGATTGATAGGAGCTGATAGTATTGATTTGTTATGAGCTGTTAATTGGTATATACGGATGTTGTATAGCCAGTATTGTGAGATTGATTCTATAATCAGTTATTCGAATTGTATTATGAGATTATACTTCTTGAAACATTATTCCAGATTGAAATCAGAATCAGTAACAGAAAAATGATTCAGAACGAAGACTATTCCGTTTGGGAAAGTTCAATGGAATCGTTATGATACTGAAGAAACTATTTGAAAAACAAAATCCGAGATGAGATAAAGATTTCAGAATTGTTTTATGACAATGAGTTTTCTGATTAACCTCTATCATGCATTTCTTTCTTTATCTGATTGGATTGCCTGTGATTTCGAGAACGAAATCGAATCTTAGGAGGGGAGAAATGTAAGGCCCGAAAAATTTATCTTGTTAATCCGAAATGATTTGGGATAATTGATATGATTATAAACGGAAAGGATTAGACCGAAAAGACGGAAGAGAACACAGGATATGCGCGAGCTGTGCACAAGGTGAAATTCGGGTTCCGAAGGCTGGGCGCACATGCGCGACCTAAAGACGCGCACATGCGCGAAATGTCCAGAGAAGTTGGCGCATATGCGCCGGATAGAGGCGCGCATATGCGCGAGTTGCATTGCACGAGACAGTAGGCCTCACGCATATGCGCGACGATGGGGCGCGCATATGCGCGAGCTGCCGTGATGTTATGCGCCGAGACTTTGTGTCTCGCGCATATGCGCCGATGCTGGTCGCGCATATGCGCGAGATGTGCAGTACGCACAATGCTCCACTTGCCTTACATGCAACGTATATATATGTATATATATATATATATATATATATATATATAGCAAGCACGAATTGTTCCTCAGATTTCAGAGAAAGGGAGCGAAGCTTTGAGAAGAAATATCCTTACGCCTTTCTATTTCGATCCGTCCGTTAGATTTTGAATCCGACTTCAGTACCGAGTTCCTAGCGACGACAGCTACAACTGGAAGTAAGTTTTGTTACGTTTAGATATGTTTGAAATTATGATATGGTCAGAATCGAATATGAATCATATATGGTGTTTCTGATATAGTAGACATCGTATAATTGAAGTTAGATCGAAGAACAGACTTTGTATGTAATTGTTGTGATTTTCGGAGTTGATTTGATTGAGATTCGATATCAGGGTTGTATTGTTATTGATTATAAGTTGTACCGATATTGATTATGAATTCTGGTATTATATCTGTGATGTTGAGATTGACGGGGTTATCGATACTGTATTATTATATCGTCGAAACATCAGTGGATTGAAATTGATCAGATTCAGTAGTGACTTCGATTATATTGTGATATCGTCGATATGGATTAGATCGTATCTTGATTCGATATTGATCAGATTGTATTTTGATTTGAGTATTGATCAGAACCAATTTTAAATTGAGTTGCATATTGAGATTATGCCTATGCGATATTGTATTTCAGATTGATATGGACAGATTTGACTTCGAGACTTCGACTTCGTCAGATCGAGAAGACAAATGTGAGACAGGATCAGGGTCAAGACAAGAAGGGAGAGAGATCATGATTAGAGTGGAGACTACGGACTTGGATTAAAGATAGGGTTGAACACTTGATAATTAGTTGTTAAACCTTAGTTTTTATTGAATGTAGATTGTACAGGACTTGTACTTTATTTTATACGAATCTGTATATTAGTTAGATTCCATTACGTTTCGCAATTAAAGGAATTTTTTTTATGACCCAAATTACTTAAATTAATAAATTGATCCTAATGATGATTAAGAATGAAATTAGCCACATATGCTTAAGAACTGATACTTGATTTTGACTTTTATTTTCTCAAATGGTACGTAATTCATTAAAATATCTTAAGTAAATTAAAATAATCCATTAAATAAAATTTAAATTCAATATTCTATGGACACATATCAATTATCGTGTGTGTATATATATATATATTATATATATTATTAATTTGAGTTGATTGTTAATTAATTGATTAAAGTTGATTTAGTTTACATTAATTGCGGGAATACCGTAAAGATTACCTGCAAAAGCAAGGCATGAATACATAAAGATCCTTAAAAAGTGGTTTAATTGGATGCATGGACACGACATGGAACACCACAAGCTTATATTAATTAATATATATTAGGGAAAATATAGTGAATATAAAAAGTTTAATTATATATATATATATATAATATATATAATATATATATATATATATAACAATTAATATATCAATGTGAAAAAGTCTACCGAAGTATTGTGAACAAAAAATTAACAGTAGAGCAGAAAAAAGAAAGTGCATACAAATTGTTTCTTGAAATTCGAAGGTTGAATCTGTTTACGTCTATCTTTTTTTTTTTTTGTTTTCAAAAGGTATTTACTAAAAGATTTTGATATTTACAATTCTGTAAACACCCTATTTTAATGAGACTTATATGTTACTAACTGAAACTCTTAGTATCAGTCTACACATAACTTTTCATAAGAGTCTGAACATAAAGACTTTTTCCGTTTGTTTAAAATGCTTTGCTCGTATGACAAAAAAATATAAACTCAGTAGTGATTATAAATCAACACAAAATGATCTCTGAAAAAGATTTGATAAAACTTTGAGAGTGTACTTCAGTGTTTTCAGCATAATTTTGAATCAATAGATGATAATGATGATAGAATACATAAGTTTCCTGTGTATACTGAATACGTTGATGGTCTTTATATAGACGATGTCCAATTTTATAACCTTAACGGCTATAAATCAGTTGTAGTAAGGTAACAACTCAAGTCGTACTATATGTCACGTGTCATTTGTTGTAGTTCGATAATGTAAGGCAATTAATTCTTATGACACAAACAATCAAATGGTCACAATATGTTCTTTCTTAAATAGAATGCTGAACATTCTTCGAAAGTTTGATTTGTTGAATTTATGTTTTATTAATTTAAAAACTATAATAAATTAAAATTTTAAACATTAACTTTAAATAAGATAAAAATTTAATTAACACACATGTGCGAAGTTTATTAGCATAGATAATTCGATAAGTACCCTCAAAATGGGAAATTTTTGATGAAAAATTTAGAAATTTTGACTTTCTAGAAACTAACTTTAATTGTAAAAATTTTTATTTTAAAAATTGAGCAGACTCAAATTTTTGTATCCACCCCCAAACTGAAATTAAACATTACAATCTCAAAAAAATAATTAATTAATAAATAATTCTTTTTTTTTTCATCAACTTCAAGAAATATCCATTTATTACATCATCTCTAAAACAATATTACAAAGTTTTGAGATAATTTATACTTAATATGCACAACAAAAATTGCAATATTTCGATATCAAATTTATAGGGAAAATTAGTTTTTTTTGTCTGACATATTTATCTTTTTGTGATTTTGATTATTTATTTTATCAGATTTTAGCTTTAGTTCACTAACTTCTGTTTATTTATAAGTTAAATCTTTTTCCAACTTAGCGTTTACGTGGCACCAATGCAGTGCTGATGTGGCGCTGATGTGTATATTGTCACATTAGCACTCTCGATTAAAAAGATTAAAAATGTCTAAAATGAAAAAATACAGGACTAAAATTTAAATTTGATAACATAAACGACCAAAATGACAAAATTACTAGATCAAAATTTCCCAAATTTATATTCTCCAATTTGCCAAACATATTCTGTATTACTACTCGAATCTTCTGAGCAAGCAATCACCACGCGTAGCAATAAATTTACAAATTTTTTTTGTGGGAAATTAAATTTAGAATTTTGTCTTATGCGAAATTTATCCATAATGGGCCGAACTACTAACCCATTTCGATTTTTAAAGAATTGTGGTTGTCATGAAAATTCTCTCTGGGCTGTTATTTCGGTCAAGAAACACTTGAAATATTAATAATTACCGAAACCAAATCAAATAAATCGAAATATCCAATTTTTAGTAAAACTGAAAATGACCCGAACATGTTCAAACTTTGTTCGAGCCCAAATTATTTTGTTAAATAGTTTGTGAGACTTAATATTTTATTAATATAATATAATTATATATTTAACAAATAAATTTCGAGTCTTTCAAAAACTTATTTTCGAGGAATGGTTTGAATAGCTAGTGAACATATTCGAATATTTCGAACCGAACTTGAACTCAAACTTTTATTCAATCCAAAAGTTTTAAAATTTTTAAAATTCTAATATAGCTCGAAATGAAATAGAACTAATTTAGTCAAATACAAGTCTTTAGATTTTCGTCATATTCGCTTCCATTCGATTCGTTTCCCCTACTTTCCTCACTATATATTTTATTCAAAAATAAAATCCAATATTTGTAAGCTACCAAATTATACCATTTATTTACTAGGAGCCGGGGTTAGTAGGGATGTCAATGGGTCCGGGTTTTACCCTGACCCGCAATGGACCCACGTATGGGGTGGGTTTGGGCATACTAAATGGGTCATGGGGTGGGTCTCGGGTCCAATTTTTCAGACCCATCCGGATATGGGGCGGGTCATGAGTCCTATAATACCCGCCCCATATATGTGGATATAAATACTCTAGGGTTTTAGTTTTATTAATTTTCATTTTTTTAGTAGCTCACCTCAACCATAACGATTTTAGTTATTCCTATGTCAACTGTTGCATTTGAATCTGCTTTTAGCAATAGTGGAAGAATAGGTAGTCCTCATCTTAGTAGACTTAATCCAACGACTTTGGAGGCATTGATGTGCTCGCGAAGATGGTTGTGGGATGAGGTGAAAGGTAAATAAATCACAGATTTATTTTGTTATTGTACTTTCATTTTATTTTTTTACTGTACTTTCTTCTTTTTAATTACATTTTTTTAGAATTTGAAATTACAATTTTATTTTTTCAATGTACTTTATCTATTTAATTTTGTAGTTAATTCTTCAAGTAGTTTACCAACTTGTCCCACAATTCTTGATAAATAGGAAAATGATCCCGAAGAATGTGTCTGAAATATTGTCTATTCGCTGATTTTATATTGATCTGTTTAAATTATGTTATGACTTATTTTTGGGGATGTCAAGATTTTTTTGGAGAGCTAGTAACTCTTTTTTTATGTAATTCTTTATGTCGTAAAAATACTTTGTTTGTTATTATTAAGTGTGGTCGAAGACGTGAATTAATTTTCTACAATGTTGTGTTTAAAGGCTTGTCTGTTTCATAATTCAGTCATGTAAGAAAAAATATTACTTTTTTATTTTAAAAAAATTCGGGTCTCACGGGTCTCACGGGTCTACCCGACCCCGTTTCGTATTTGAGATGGGGTGGGTTCAAAGAATATTTAACCGGGGTGGGACGGATAATGGGTCAAAGTTTTTTTCATGGAGAGGGTCTTGGGTTTTGCCAAACCCGTCCTATACCCGCCCCATTGACATCTCTATCTAGGGGTTAGCAACCGAACACATATATATTATTTTTAAAATACAAAGTAGTCTAAGTTGTAAGTGAAAGGCCTAAAAAACGTAAAACTACTTGAGAAATATCCCCCATTTTCTAAAAAAGTAAATACATTTAACCTTGTATTATAAAATTCAAGCATATTTATCCTATTTTAAAGTGGTTTTATAATTGATTTAAGAAAAAAATGTTTTAAATATAATTAATTTGGCAAAAACTTGTGTGAGACGGTCTTATGAGTCGTATTTTGTGAGAAGAATATCTTATTTGGGTCATCCATGAAAAAGTATTACTTTTTATGCTAAGAGTATTATTTTTTATAGTGAATATCGGTAGAATTGATCCGTCTCACAGATAAAGATTCGTGAGACCGTCTCACAAGAGACATACTCAATTAATTTTACTAAGTGGTTGTAATGCAAATTGCCCAATAATAAAGCCATCGAGGTTGTTCATATATTGTTTTACAAACACAAAAAGAGCTGAGTTCCAGCTCCCACTCCTTATATAGAACACAAAAGAATCAAGATTAACAAACTCGAACATGTTCAAACTCTGTTCTAGTTCAAATTATTTTGTTTGATAGTTTGCGAGACTTAATATTTTATTAATATAATATAATTATATATTTAACAAATAAATTTTGAGTATTTCAAAACTTATTTTCAAGCAATAGTTTGAATATATAGCTAGTGAACATATTCGAATCTTTCGAGTCAAACTCAAACTTTAATTCAAACCGAACTCGAGCTTGAATAGAACTAATTTGAGTCAAATTTCAGATTTTCGTCATTTTCGCTTCGATTCGATTCGTTTGCCCCTACTCGTGTCACTATATATTTTATTCAAAAATAAAAGCCAATATTTGTAAGCCTCCCAATATATTGTTTTTTAAAACGGTAAACAAGCTATTGTTTGCAATGCTTTAAAACGGTAAACAAGCTATTGTTTGCAATGCTGACCCCTTATATATTATTTTTAAAATACAAAGTAGTCTAAGTTGTAAGTGAAAAGTCTAAAAAACGTAAAACTACTTGAGAAATATTAATAGGATAGTCTATCCCCCATTTTCTAAAAAAGTAAATACATTTAACCTTGTATTAAAAAATTCAAGCATATTTATCCTATTTTAAAGTGGTTTTATAATTGATTTAAGAAAAAAATGTTTTAAATATAATTAATTTGGCAAAAACTTGTGTGAGACGGTCTTATGAGTCGTATTTTGTGAGAAGAATATCTTATTTGGGTCATCCATGAAAAAATATTACTTTTTATGCTAAGAGTATTATTTTTTTTTTATAGTGAATATCGGTAGAATTGATCCGTCTCACAGATAAAGATTCGTGAGACCGTCTCACAAAAGACATACTCAATTAATTTTACTAAGTGGTTGTAATGCAAATTGCCCAATAATAAAGCCATCGAGGTTGTTCATATATTGTTTTACAAACACAAAAAGAGCTGAGTTCCAGCTCCCACTCCTTATATAGAACACAAAAGAATCAAGATTAACAAACTCGAACATGTTCAAACTCTGTTCTAGTTCAAATTATTTTGTTTGATAGTTTGCGAGACTTAATATTTTATTAATATAATATAATTATATATTTAACAAATAAATTTTGAGTATTTCAAAACTTATTTTCAAGCAATAGTTTGAATATATAGCTAGTGAACATATTCGAATCTTTCGAGTCAAACTCAAACTTTAATTCAAACCGAACTCGAGCTTGAATAGAACTAATTTGAGTCAAATTTCAGATTTTCGTCAATTTCGCTTCGATTCGATTCGTTTGCCCCTACTCGTGTCACTATATATTTTATTCAAAAATAAAAGCCAATATTTGTAAGCCTCCCAATATATTGTTTTTTAAAACGGTAAACAAGCTATTGTTTGCAATGCTTTAAAACAGTAAACAAGCTATTGTTTGCAATGCTGACCCCTTATATATTATTTTTAAAATACAAAGTAGTCTAAGTTGTAAGTGAAAAGTCTAAAAAACGTAAAACTACTTGAGAAATATTAATAGGATAGTCTATCCCCCATTTTCTAAAAAAGTAAATACATTTAACCTTGTATTAAAAAATTCAAGCATATTTATCCTATTTTAAAGTGGTTTTATAATTGATTTAAGAAAAAAATGTTTTAAATATAATTAATTTGGCAAAAACTTGTGTGAGACGGTCTTATAAGTCGTATTTTGTGAGAAGAATATCTTATTTGGGTCATCCATGAAAAAGTATTACTTTTTATGCTAAGAGTATTATTTTTTATAGTGAATATCGGTAGAATTGATCCGTCTCACAGATAAAGATTCGTGAGACCGTCTCACAAGAGACATACTCAATTAATTTTACTAAGTGGTTGTAATGCAAATTGCCCAATAATAAAGCCATCGAGGTTGTTCATATATTGTTTTACAAACACAAAAAGAGCTGAGTTCCAGCTCCCACTCCTTATATAGAACACAAAAGAATCAAGATTAACAAACTCGAACATGTTCAAACTCTGTTCTAGTTCAAATTATTTTGTTTGATAGTTTGCGAGACTTAATATTTTATTAATATAATATAATTATATATTTAACAAATAAATTTTGAGTATTTCAAAACTTATTTTCAAGCAATTGTTTGAATATATAGCTAGTGAACATATTCGAATCTTTCGAGTCAAACTCAAACTTTAATTCAAACCGAACTCGAGCTTGAATAGAACTAATTTGAGTCAAATTTCAGATTTTCGTCAATTTCGCTTCGATTCGATTCGTTTGCCCCTACTCGTGTCACTATATATTTTATTCAAAAATAAAAGCCAATATTTGTAAGCCTCCCAATATATTGTTTTTTAAAACGGTAAACAAGCTATTGTTTGTAATGCTTTAAAACAGTAAACAAGCTATTGTTTGCAATGCTGACCCCTTATATATTATTTTTAAAATACAAAGTAGTCTAAGTTGTAAGTGAAAAGTCTAAAAAACGTAAAACTACTTGAGAAATATTAATAGGATAGTCTATCCCCCATTTTCTAAAAAAGTAAATACATTTAACCTTGTATTAAAAAATTCAAGCATATTTATCCTATTTTAAAGTGGTTTTATAACTGATTTAAAAAAAAAATTTTTAAATACAACTAATTTTACAAAAACTTGTGTGAGATGATCTCATAAGTCGTATTTTGTGAGACGGATCTTATTTGGATCATCCATGAAAAAATATTACTTTTTATGCTAAGAGTATTATTTTTTATTGTGAATATCGATAGGGTTGACTCGTCTCACAGATAAAGATTCGTGAGACCGTCTCACAAGAGACCTACTCAATTAATTTTACGAAGTGGTTGTGATGCGAATTGCCCAATAATAAAGCCATCGAGGTTGTTCATATATTGTTTTACAAACACAAAAAGAGCTGAGTTCCAGCTGCCACTGTAAGGACCATGTATCGTATTATCGTAAATCCTATGTTGATTATCGATAATTATGAAATTGTCATGTGATTATGTATATGATGTATATCATGACAATGAAAGTGAGAAAATAAGTATTGAATATGAATGGACGTTGTAAGAGCTCGAGTGGAGAAGCCGGACGCCAATACAATACAAAACCAACATTTTGTACAAAACATATGGCGCCCGAGCGGTAGAAAATGACAGCCCGAGCGCCAGTGTAGAATCAGAATGTGCTCGGACATAACTCTACGCGCCCGAGCGGTAGTTTTTGACTGCCCGAGCGCGGTGCAAGTGACACTCTGGGGCAGAACTTCTCGCGCTCGGGCGCGAGAATTCTACCGCCCGAGCGCGAGAGCGGTGGAGATAAGAATAAATTCTTCGTCATTTCTTCCTTCATCTTTTCCTCTGAAGTTTTGAGAGAGTACGAGAAATTTTAATTTCTTTGGTCCGAATTGACTTCGAAACGTTGTCCAAACGTGAAACAAATTATAGATTCGGAATCTTCGCCTTGAGAGCTTCTTTTTGAGGTAAATTTTTTCTAGTTTCAGCAGCTCTAAATATGAAAGTGCTGAAATAGCATGTATTTGAAGTCAAGATTCCTGTATGTGGTAGAATAACCGACAAGAAACTAAGTTTTGAAGTCGGAATTGAATTATGTTATGAATTGGATTTGATATGAATTTTCAAAGTTTCAAAGGATATTTGGAACTTATATTATTGATTTTGGATCATGTTATTGATTGAAATGAATGTTTTATTGATGTAGATATCTTATTATACTGATATCTTCAAGCTACATCAACTGGAACGAAGAATTGAGGTATGTTGCGACCGGGTAACATACGACATGTATCTGTATTATATGATATATGTTGGATTGGTTTGATTGATTGGAATGAGAATACATGTCTATATGCCTTATTTGTTGAGTTTATGTGGCATACATGACATTGTGATTGGAATATCGATGTATAAAATAAATGTTTTGTTAACACACATCGTTTGATGCATACATCGATACATGACATGCACGTTGAGCTATGATCCTTGGATACCCTGATATGATTTGATTGGATTCTGGGGTTTGTGAACACAATGCTATGTTTGGTATTACATGACCCTTAAAGCATAGACATTAGTGGCCCCGATGATTGATTGAGATTTGGGATTTGATGGCGCTTTGTCGACGCTATCATATGAGTATCCCTTATTGAGGCCGGTGTGCCAGCTTGAGCATTGATTTGATAGCGATTCGTTTGATTCTGACATGTGCTCAGTGGATGGGCATTTGACATGATACCTCCACGACATACATGCATTGCATATCATATATCATTGTTTAGATACTTGTGGTATATATGATGGTTGTTTATACGGAGCTTTGCTCACCCCAAGGGGGGCTGTTGTTGTCTTTGTGTGTGGACAATGGCAGGTACTCCAGGATATCAGGAGGTCGGAGAGGGTACTTCTGGAGGGAGTCACAGTTTGGACTGAGGTTTTATGTTTTGTTCCCAGTATATATATGTATCTATATATCGGGGCATGTCCCGTGGATATGAGTTGTTTGTATATGATGGGTTTTGATTATGTGTGGGAGAGTTTTATGATATGAAATAAAATACTATTTTTAGTATTCAAATAAAATGATTTGGGCTCATTGTAAAGAAAATTTAAACTCGTTTTCCGCTGTAATTAATTAACCCTAATCAGATTGCGTATTAATAACGATTAAGAGCTAAGGGCCCCACACTGTATGGTATCAGAGCATAGCTGGCAATGCTCGATTGAGTCTTGTGTACACGTGAATAGGCACAAATGAATTGTGCGTATGTGTTGATTTATTTGTATTACTTGCTCATACTTGATTTAGTTTGAGTCAGTTATTGATGAGATTGATGATATGAGATGATGATGATGTGGAATTGATATTGATTTGTGATATTCATCCCTTGATTTGTAGATGGATCACACAAATGAAACAGCGAGTAGCAGTACTGAGAGGATAGTTGGGCAATTTGAAGGATTGTCCATGGATATAGTGATGGCTCGATTCCAGGATCTGAAACCACCGAGGTTCTTTAGCGCTGAGAGTGCAGAAAGAGCAGAGGCTTGGTTAAAGGATATCGAGAATTTGTTTAATATTGTTGAATATTCCAAGGCTCGGAGACTGAAACTTGCTCTCTATCAGTTGAAAGACCGAGCAAAATCTAGGTGGGAAGCCGCTGAGATTGGATTGAAAGTGGCCGGAATTGAAGTCACGTGGGATGTCTTCAAGGCCCAGTTTTTGGAGCAGTATTCCCCTCCTTCCTATTATACTGCTCAGGAGAATGAATTTAATAGTCTGCAGTAGGGAACGATGACTGTTGCAGAGTATGCTTCGAAGTTTTCTACTCTGTTGAAGTATGCACCTCACGTAGCTAGGAATGCAAAAGCGAAATATAACAGGTTTATAAATGGATTGCATCCTGCTTTATATACTTTTGTTGTTTCTGGATTGACTACCAGCGACGCAGAGGCGGTTGAACGAGCCAAGGCAGCCGATGCTGGACTCAGGCGAGGAGGTCCACAGTATACTCCTCCACCACTAGTGTCAGCTCAGCAGCCTACATTGCGCCCGAGAGGTAAAAAGTTCAAGAAGACTGATGCTGTTTCTTCGTCTTCTTCGAGTTCGAGTGGATCCCAGAGAGGGAGTCCCGTGATTGCTCCTTATTGTAGTCATTGTCGGGGTAAATATACTATCGAGCAGTGTCGAGGTATGTTTGGCACTTGTTATCAGTGTGGGCAGGAAGGCCATTTCTCTCGAGTATATCTGAACAGGGGTACGACTTCTTCTCAACCCCAGCCAAGATTTAGAGGTGGCCCTAGTATGATGAGACCTGCTGTTCCTGTTCCCTCTTTTCAGCAGTCGAGTGTCCCACGATATCGAGGACCAGGTGGTCAGACTGCTCAAGTTCCTCCTCAAGTACGAGTGTATGCTATGACGGAGGATCAGGCGAAGAAGCTCCTGGTGGTGTGATTGCAGGTATTTGCATGCTTTGCGATTATCCTGCACGTATTTTATTTGATACAGGAGCATCTCATTCATTCATATCTCATGCATTTGTTGCATCTCACGGTATTGAGTGTACCTCATTGTATGATACATTATCGATAGCCACACCAGCAGGAAAGATTATTTTGTCTGAGCAAGTTGTGCATAATTGTGTATTGATATATGAGGATAATGTGATATTCTTGAATTTGATTGTTCTCCCAATGCACGACTTTGATTGTATTGTTGGCATGGATATCTTGACGACAAATCGAGCTACTGTTGATTGTTTTCATGGAGTGGTTCGATTTCGACAGATTGATGGACCCAAGTGGAATTTTTATGGCAAGGGTTCCCAAGCCAAAATTCCATTGGTATCTTCCTTGGAAATGTCTCGACTTTTGACTAGCGGAGATGATGGTTATCTTATCTACGCTATTGATGTCTCTAAGAAGGAACCTTCTTTATCTGAGATTCCTGTTGCGAAAGAGTTTCCAGATGTATTTCCCGATGAGATTCCTGATTTTTCCTCCTCATCGAGAAGTTGAGTTTAGTATTGATCTTGTACCGGGAACTGCGCCTATTTCTAAAGCTCCTTATCGCATGGCACCATTGGAATTGAAAAAATTGAAAGAATAATTACAGGATCTTCTCGATAAGGGATATATTCGACCGAGTGTATCATCTTGGGGAGCTCCAGTTTTATTTGTTCGAAAGAAAGATGGTACTATGCGAATGTGTATCGATTATAGGCAATTGAATCGGGCTACTGTGAAAAATAAATACCCACTTCCTCGTATTGATGATTTATTTGATCAGCTTCAGGGTACTTCTGTTTACTCTAAGATTGATCTTCGTTCTGGGTATCATCAAGTACGAGTTCGAGATGAAGATGTGCCCAAAACTGCTTTTCGTACGAGGTATGGCCACTATGAGTTTTTGGTTATGCCTTTTGGTCTCACGAATGCTCCTGCTGTCTTTATGGATTTAATGAATCGTGTCTTTCGAGATTATCTTGACCGATTCGTTATCGTCTTTATTGATGATATTCTTGTATATTCGAAATCGAAAAAGAAGCATACTGAACATTTGAGACTGGTACTTCAAACTCTTCGTACTAGTCATTTATATGATAAATTGTCCAAATGTGAATTCTGGATGGACAAAGTTGTATTTTAGGCCACGTCATTTCGAGACATGACATATGTGTTGATCCTGCTAAGGTCGAAGCTGTATTGAATTGACCAAGACCTACGAATGTTCCTGAGATCCGTAGCTTCATGGGTTTAGCTGGATATTATCGTCGCTTTATTGAAGGGTTTTCGAAGATAGCTAAACCTATTACTCAACTGACACAGAAGAATCAGCGATTCATTTGGTCAGATGAATGTGAAGCTAGTTTCCTTGAATTGAAGACGAGATTGACCACAACACCTGTGCTTACTATTCCCTCAGGTACCGGAGGATTTGTTGTGTGCACAAATGCATCTGGTAAAGGTTTGGGCTGTGTTCTGATGCAACATGGAAAAGTGGTTGCTTATGCGTCTCGTCAATTGAAATCTCATGAAACACGTTATCTTGTTCATGATCTTGAATTGGCCGCCATTGTGTTTGCTTTGAAGATCTGGCGCCATTATTTGTACGGAGAAAAGTTTGTTATTTATTCAAATCATAAGAGTTTGAAATATCTCTTTTCTCAATCTGATTTGAATATGAGGCAACACAGGTGGATGGATCTCCTGAAGGACTTTAATTGTAAGATTCAGTATCACCCTGGATCGGTGAATGTTACTGCGGATGCCCTTAGTCGTAAGGTGCATGATTCTGTGTTAGCATCTTTTTGTGTCGCCAAAGTACACGAGGATATATGTGCTTCTGGTTGGACTTTTCACTCGAATTGAAATTCTGACAATGTTTCAGCATTGCAAATTGAGCCGAACTTGATATCGAAAATACGAAAGGCCAAACGAAGCGATGCTCAGATCCAAAAGTCGAAAGAACTTGTATCTACAGGACATCAGTCTGGATTCCAGATTTCTTCTGATGGTTCTTTACGACTTAATGGTCAGCTGGTAGTCCCTAATGATTCTGATTTGAAATTGCCCTTCTTCAAGAAGCACATTGTAGCAAATACAGTATTCACTCTGGAGGTCGAAAGATGTACTTGACATTGAGACCTCAATTCTGGTGGAAACGTATGAAGAAGGACATTGCTGAGTTTATTTCGAAATGTCTTGTCTGCCAGCAAGTGAAAGCCGAGAGGATGAAACCTGGAGGATTGCTCCATAATCTCGAAATCCCGAAATGGAATTGGGAACATACCTCGTTCGCCCAAGGGCTGTGATGCTATTTGGGTTATTATTGATCGACTTTCAAAATCTGCATATTTCATTCCGTATGAGCGGACTTATCCTTATAAGAGAATGACCCGTTTATACATCGAGAATATTGTGAGACTGCACGGTGTGCCAGTCTCGATTGTATCTGATCGTGATCCCAGATTTGCTTCTAAATTTTGGGATAGTTTTCAGGAAGCGATGGGTACGCGTTTGGCTATGAGTACTGCTTATCATTCTCAAACTGATGGCCAGACTGAGTGTACAATTCAAACATTGGAAGATATGTTGCGTGCAATTGTGATGGATTTCAGAATGGGATGGAAAGATGCCTTACCATTAGTTGAATTTTCTTATAATAATAGTTTTCAAACGATTATTGGTATGGCACCGTTTGAAGCTCTATATGGGAGACGATGTAGATCACCATTATTCTGGGATGAAATTGGTGAGAGACAATTGACTGGACCTGAAATGATACAAGAAATGAATGATAAGGTTCAGTTGATTCGACAGCGAATGAAAGCTGCTCATGATCGTCAAACGAGTTATGCGAACAAACGAAGAAAGCCCTTGGAATTCCAGAAAGGTGACAAAGTGTTTTTGAAAATATCTCCCTTTAGAGGCACTGTTCGATTCGGCATGCGAGGGAAATTATCTCCTCGATATGTTGGTCCATATGAGATCCTTGATCGTGTTGGTGATCTTGATTATCGATTGGCATTGCCACCAGCTCTATCTGCCATTCACGATGTATTTCATGTTTCTATGCTGAACCAGATCCATCACATGTACTTGCACCTGATGAGGTTGAACTTGATCCTTCTCTTTCCTATGTTGAACAACCTATTCGCATTATGGATCGAAAGGAAAATATATTGCGAAATAAATTGATTCCGCTAGTTCGAGTGCTATGGACACGACATGGTGTGGAAGAGTCGACGTGGGAATTGGAGAGCAAGATGCGAGATTCATATCCACATTTGTTTGATTCTCTTCCATCTGTTCCATTGTATTAAACGTATACTGATCCGTTTATTGATTTTAGTTTTGATATGTACTATAACTGGTGACATATATATGTTTGCCAATGTTATGTATATAGAGATGTTTGAGATTTCGAGTACGAAATCTTTTAAGTGGGGGAGAAATGTAAGGACCGTGTATCGTATTATCGTAAATCCTATGTTGATTATCGATAATTATGAAATTGTCATGTGATTATGTATATGATGTATATCATGACAATGAAAGTGAGAAAATAAGTATTGAATATGAATGGACGTTGTAAGAGCTCGAGCGGAGAAGTCGGACGACAATACAATACAAAACCAACATTTTGTACAGAACATATGGCGTCCCGAGCGGTAGGAAATGATCGCCCGAGCGCCAGTGTAGAATCAGAATGTGCTCGGACAGAACTCTCCGCGGTAGTTTTTGACCACCTGAGCGCGGTGCAAGTGATACTCGGGGCAGAACATCTCGCGCTTGGGCGCGAGAATTCTACCGCCCAAGCGCGAGAGCGGTGGAGATAAGAATAAATTCTTCGTCATTTCTTCCTTCATCTTTTCCTCTGAAGTTTTGAGAGAGTACGAGAAATTTTAATTTCTTTCGTCCGAATCAACTTCGAAACGTTGTCCAAACGTAAAACAAATTATAGATTCAGAATCTTCGCGTTGAGAGCTTCTTTTTGAGGTAAATTTCTTCTAGTTTCAGCAGCTCTAAATATGAAAGTACTGAAATAGCATGTATTTGAAGTCGAGATTCCTGTATGTGGTAGAATAACCGACAAGAAACTAAGTTTTGAAGTCGGGATTGAATTATGTTATGAATTGGATTTGATATGAATTTTCAAAGCTTCAATTTGGAACTTATATTATTGATTTTGGATCATGTTATTGATTGAAATGAATGTGTTATTGATGTAGATATCTTATAATACCGATATCTTCAAGCTACATCAACTGAAACGAAGAATTGAGGTATGTTGCGACCGGGTAACATACGACAGGTATCTGTATTATATGATATATGTTGGATTGGTTTGATTGATTGGAATGAGAATACATGTCTATATGCCTTATTTGTTGAGTTTATGTGGCATACATGACATTGTGATTGGAATATCGATGTATAAAATAAATATTTTGTTAACACACATAGTTTGATGCATACATCGATACATGACATGCACGTTGAGCTATGATCCTTGGATACCCTGATATGATTCGATTGGATTCTGGGGTTTGTGAACACAATGCTATGTTTGGTATTACATGACCCTTAAAGCATAGACATTAGTGGCCCCGATGATTGATTGAGATTTGGGATTTGATGGCGCTTTATCGTCGCTATCATACGAGTATCCCTTATTGAGGCTGGTGTGCCAGCTCGAGCATTGATTTGTTAGCGATTCGTTTGATTCTGACATGTGCTCAGTGGATGGGCATTTGACCTGATACCTCCACGACATACATGCATTGCATACCATATATCATTGTTTAGATACTTCTGGTATATATGATGGTTGTTTCATACAGAGCTATGCTCACCCCCAAGGGGGGCTGTTGTTGTCTTTGTGTGTGGACAATGGCAGGTACTCCAGGATATCAGGAGGCCGGAGAGGGTACTTCTGGAGGGAGTCACAGTTTGGGCTGAGGTTTTATGTTTTGTTCCCAGTATATATATATATATATATATCTATATACCGAGGCATGTCCCGAGGATATGAGTTGTTTGTATATGATGAGTTTTGATTATGTGTGGGCGAGTTTTATGATATGAGATAAAATACTATTTTTAGTATTCAAATAAAATGATTTGGGCTCATTGTAAAGAAAATTTAAACTCGTTTTCCGCTGTAATTAATTAACCCTAATCAGATTGCGTTGTAATAATGATGAGGAACTAAGGGCCCCACAGCCACTCCTTATATAGAACACAAAAGAATCAAGATTAACAAACTCGATCGCTTTAAATATTATTTTTAAAACATAAAAGATAAAGAAGGCCAGGGTTAGAAACCACGACACCTTATATATTATAGTTTAAAACATAAAATAGACTCGTGTTTAGCAAACATGACCCCTTATATATACTTTTTAAAACATAAAACGGATTCGGGTTGTTGATATATGTGTGAAGCCTGATTATTATATCTCACATATATTTATGTAGCCTTGATATTATTTATGTATATGTTGTTAGGCGTCATTGTATTATTATTCACAGTATGGGGAGAGAGACAGAGAACAACAAGAAAATAGTTCCGAGAGGGATATGTACGTGTAAAAAAATTCTCTTTGTATTCTTGGTTTCATTATAGTGGAGATTGACAGCAGTAGCAAGTTGATGTAGTTGTCACATCTTTATGTGTTTATCTCTCGTCATTTTTTTATTGATTTCGCTAACTAAAACTTGTACCATAATTCCTGACAACTGGTATTTGATCGTTTTGTTGTATGGTAAAGAGCTGCATCAAGTGCTTGTGGGAAGAAACCCGAAAATCTGTATAAGTGAATGAAATATCCTTGATAGATACATGTTGGGTGTTATTTGATCGACACTATCAAAGAACATAGTTCATAAAGTTGCAAAAGAGAAACCTACTTCTATATGTAAGACATATACGAGAAGTCTTCAACAAATAATAAGGTATTTCTCATGAAAAACTTTTTAATTTGAAAATGTCTGAAGGGGCTTCTATGGAAGCACATCTTAACGAGTTTAATACAATTTCAATCAATTCTTCGATTGAAATTTGAAGGGACAGTTGCATATAAATGTACAAGAAATAAGTAAAATGTGTGTATCAGAATTAAGTGTTGTGCTCGGGTGTTGTCAACACCAGCATACAACATGCAACGGAAATTAGTTATTACCACACAAATATAACTTTAATAAATGAACACCAGATTTAAATTTTGCACAAGTATTCGTACTTGTACGATGCCTCATGGCAAAAAGTTCACTAGAGAAATATATAACTCGTTTACACAAAACAATACTAGTGAAAATATCAAAACTAAATTCCTTTACACTCTAAGGAATTAAAATATGCATCAACACCACAAATCAAATCTAGATGCATAAACAAAAACA
The DNA here is from genome assembly GCF_025594145.1 of Primulina tabacum. Classification (NCBI taxonomy): domain Eukaryota; kingdom Viridiplantae; phylum Streptophyta; class Magnoliopsida; order Lamiales; family Gesneriaceae; genus Primulina; species Primulina tabacum. Next base: position 2,260,190 of record NC_134561.1, on the reverse strand, counting down.
CGTATTGCTTAAAACAAACGAAACCACTCTTTGATCAACATTCTGCGTCAGTGTTGTTCTTGAGTGTCGTCAACACCAATTAGCAACACAAAAAGTATGTGAATCAATCACATAAAGCCTTCACACAGAAATCTCCAATACTGAACTTGTGCAAGTTCGGCAAATCCTTCAGCAGCTGCACAGTAATTTTTCTTCAAAAAACTCCGTCACCTCTTCTCTCTGAGTATTCCCAATATATAGATCTTTTTTCCTTAATATATTTCCATAGATACTCAAATCCTACAAACAAGGAGAAATCTAATTCTGTATGTGAGACATATACGAGAAGCCTTCGACTAATAATAAGGTATTTTTCATGAAAAACTTTTTAATTTGAAAATGACTGAAGGGGCTTCTATGGAAGTACATCTTAATGAGTTTAATACAATTTCAATCAATTCTTCGATTGAAATTAATTTTGATGATGTGGTTTGTGTCTTGATACTTTTTGCGTCTTTACCAAACAATTGAGAATCAATGCGGGCTATGGTTAATAATTCCGTTGGTAGTGAAAAACTGAACTTTGAAGATGTCAGAGATAGAATCCTTGCAGAAGAGGTTCACCGAATTGATTATGGTGAAATGAGGTCCAGTTCTATCTTAAATATTGAATGTAGAGGTACACGGAATAACATAAATTCGAATCGGAACAAATGATAATAATCAAGGAACAATAGAAATAATTCCAAATCTAGAAGAAATTTGGAGTGTTAAAACTGTGGGAGACAATGCCGTAATGAAAAAGAATTGTATGACACCAAAGAAGGATAAAAACAAGAGCAACAACGCGAGCACGAAAACTGATGAGATCCAGGATGCGTTACTTTTTTTATGTTGACAGTCTTGTTGATTCATTTTTGGATTTAGGTGCATCAATTCATACAATTCCTCATCATGAAATGATGGAAAATTATGTTGCTGAAAATTTTAAGAAAGCGTATTTGGTTGATATGGAACCTTTGGATATGGTAGGTATTAAAGATATCCATTTCAAGATGTCAAACATGGCTGTGTAAAAAATACAAAAGGTGAGAAATTCAACAAATTTGATGAAAAAGTTCATTTATGTGGGACTGCTTGACGATGAATGACATAATGTCACCCTTTGTGTTGGTTCATGGAAGATTACAGAAGGTTCTATGGTTTTTGCAGGTGGGAATTTAACTATAACTCTTTACATGAATTCCAATTGCAGAGATATGATTGTTGTTGCTGATAGCAGTGCCAAGTCAGATTTATGACATTGTAGGATCAGAAATATAAGTGAACAATGTATGGATATTCTTTTGACGAATGATAAAAATACAAGAATTGAAACAGATTGACATCTAGTCAGTGTTCTAAAAGGCACCGCCTAGGCGCTAGGCAGTCATCCACCATCTCGATTTTTAGAAAGAAGCTGCCTCTAGGCACAGTTAAAAAAATCGACTGCATAGACTACCTAGTAATCGCCTAAAAGGTTCAAAGTACACCTAGGCAGCCGCCTAATGTAATATATAGATTTTTTTTACTGTTTTAATTTTTTTTTAAAAGATTGTCCGGCATATTTTTCTATTAATTTATATCGGATAAAGATGACAAATACTCCATTGATTTCGAGTTTGAATCAGATATAGAGTAATTACTAGATAAACTTGGAGATGAATCAGAAGGATTAGATATTTAGGTAAAAAAAAAAAAGAAAAACCACCTAGACACCTAGTCTCTAGACTTTGGGTGGTTGCCCACATACCGCTTTTTAAAACAATGCATCCAATTATGTGAAAATTGTGTTTTTGTTTGAGGAGTGATCTTACAAGGACAAGATACCATATCTTTATGTTATAGCTTGTCTTGTGTATGTAATAATATGTCTAGAAAAGACATAGCACATGCAACGAGATTTGTATAACGGTTTACGAGTAATTCAGGAAAATAATATTGGGAATATGTGAAATGGATTCTCAGACATTTGAGAGGTACTGAAAATTAATTTTTTGCTTCAGAAAATCTGATTTTGGCTTGCATGGATATGTTGATGCTGACATGGCCAGTGATGTATATGGTAGAAAGAGTATTATTTGATTTGTATTCACTCTAGGTGGTATTACGGATAGTTAGGTTTCCAAATTGCAAAATATAGTTTCACTTTCTACGGGTGAGGCTAGGTATATAGTAGTAACAAAGACAATTAAAGAAATGAGTTGATTGTAGTCTTTTCTGGAAAATTTGGGTCATAGATATGAAATGATTTATATTGTGATGTGTGATTGCTATTCATTTGAAAAAAAAATCATGTCTATCATGTTAAGACATGGAATAAACAAGTTCGATATCACTTCATAAGATCAGCATTGAAGGATGAAATTATGGATCTTGAGAAGATTGTTAATATATGTGTGAAGCTTAATTATTTATAAGAGTATTTTAGCTTTTTATTGATAGCCGCACTAGTAGAAAAATCGCTTTTTACTTCGCGTATTCAATGAAGTAATAAGGTAGTTAATTGCCGAAGTATATGGATGTGAAGTAATAGATGTACCTTTTACTTCGTATAATAACCGAAGTTGTATGATTGAAAATACTGAAGTCTTTGGCCAGTTTTCCCGGTTTTCGAAGGAAAACCGATCCAGAATTGGACCGGTGCCGAAGTAAGAAATGTGTTTTACTTCATCGATTATTGTAAATAATGAAGTAATATATTATATATAACTTCGTCTTAATTATTATTTAGCGAAGTCGTTTATAATATTTTACTTCATTATTTACAATAATCGACGAAGTAATTCATCTGAAAGACTTCGTAGTTATGTATTTTGATGAGGTAATAGACACAAACAACTTCATAATTTATCCTATTTGTCGAAGTAAATATTATCTATAACTTCAGCATTTATCCTATTTGTTGAAGTATTTTATATTATGTTACTTCACAATTTACATTTAGTGACGAACTAAGTGGTTCGAAAGACTTCAGTAATTTGTATTTTGGTGAAGTAATTGCGCAAAACAACTTCGTTTTTACATAACAATGTTGAAGTAAATTAATTCTATCACTTCGTTTGATTTCTTATTGACGAAGTATTTAATATTATGTTACTTCACAATTTGCAAATAACAACGAAGTAATTTACCTGTTACACTTCATTATTTTTTATTTTGATGAAGTAATTGTTAAAAAAAGACTTCGCAATATATGACTTAATACACTAATATAATTAAACTCATAAATTATCCATCTAAAAATGATTAATATCCACGAATCCACAATTACATATTCATCAATCCACAAGTAACCCAAAAAATGTATCCACAAAACCAAAAGTATATCCAAAAATCCACAATGACAAACAAATATTTATCCCAACATACACATCCATCTAAGCACCTACATAGGAGTAAACAAATTCACTCCATTCACTTCTGACCTCGTCATATTGACATTGGGTGTAATATTGGTTCTTGATGCATCCTGCAAACTGAAATTTGAAAAAAAAAATACAATATTAGATTCTTCTATTTCAAATAAAAATTGACAGATATAAAATATATCAGTACTGGTAGAGGCATGTTTCATTTGAAAGTACGAACTTATTTCATTTGCATCTTGAAATAACACCGGATAAAAATTCATAACATGTCACCACTCTCCAAGCTGAGATAGCGCCTGTTGTTTCCATCTAGTCTACATCCATTACAGATTACCCCAATTGCATGAAGACAATTGCACTTACTAAACCAATTTAATCAAGATATTATATAAATAATTTCGAAAAATCACAAAACATGAAACAAGTCACCACCCAAATAGAAAAATGATGTAGCATATCGAACACCAAGCAAATTTATTTATCCATGGACCAGTAACACACACATATATAACACATCAAACCGAAAGCATACAAAACACAAACAAAAGGCATAAATTGTCTTTAATTTCCGGTGAAGAAATGCGCGCCCTAAACTCGGATATGCCCCTGCAAATATGTGTCAATTATAATTATTAAAACATAAAAAACGTAAGGCTGGATGAGCCGCCAAGCTAGCTAGGAAAATTAAAACTTAATCTTGGAACACAAATATAATTAACCCATGCTTAAAAACAATTATAAGAATTTTTCGTGTACAATATATTTTTTTCGAAGAACAAGCTGTCACAAAAAAGTAAAACCATATTAATTTGAGGATTAACGTAAAAGAATTAATATATGAGACAATTTTGATATGATTAACATGATGCATGTACCAATAAACGCAGACAACAAGAGTCTCGAGTTCAATCCGATATGAGGGAACCAATGTTAAGTACCAGTCAATTCCTTCAAGATGGTTAGTTGCATTTACATTTGCGTGAGGACAGATATAGACCAAAAAAACAGGAAAAGACAAAACCAGATCACCTTAAACTCCAACAAAATCTGAAGCAACCCAACTTCTTGTTTCAAGAAGCAAAATCAACTTAAAAGTAAGAACAGATTGAATTTGTGCCACTTGGAAATGATACAAGAATCTTGAAAAAAAGACAACACTTACAGTCCAGAATCATACTCCCGTATATGATTTCTGGGCTTCAAATTTCTTGATAAAACCAACAACCCACCAAATAAAACAAATGAAAAGAAAGTATTTTAATCAAAACATATATCAGCAATAAACAGAATAAACACAAAAGCTTAAGATTACAACACAGAAGATATGAAAATCAGGAACAAAATTTCCTTTTTTTTATCACTAATATAAAATATATCACAATGACAACAATTCATCTCAAGCAATTATCTCAACAATAAAATATATCCCAATGGCAACACATTATCTCAACAATAAAATATATCCCAATGACAACAATTCATCTCAATCAATCAAAAAATTTATCCCAAGAAGAAACTCACCATCTTCTCCAAGTGTGGATCATCGCAATCGACTATCTCTTTCATGTACCTCATCACACAATATCCACACTCAACCGAACCACTTTGTTTCAGATTACCCTATAATGGAATTGAAAAGTTAATGCAACAATCACGATCTAATTAATAACCACTACCAATTCATGTATTCATAAATAAGTACGATACATACCGTCAATATTTTAAAACCTGGCCCTTTAGAAATACCCTTGGAGGCATTGTACATCTTCACCCCACTACATTTTAAATGGTAAGAAGTTATTTTTTTGCATATTTATAAGTTAATATATTCAAAATCAACATAAGCTACTACCTACTTTGTCACAATAGTTTTCCATGTATCATCTCGGTTCCTGTTAGACGTAGAATCCAATAAATATATCATATTCTTATCTTCGTTGACGATTGTCAAGATCCAATGGTACCTGAAAAAATGAAATTACAGCATTGACTACCATGAAGTAGAAATCTATAAATAACTAAATTCTTACCCAGTGTTGTATGGGATGAGGCAGATGCTATCTCTACACACTGCTTCCAACTGGTCAGCAATATGTTGTGATAAATCACGGCCATCTGTGCCAATCGGGCATGTAGGTATATTACTGGGATCGACAAACGAAAAATAATCAGCCTTGTCTTTTTTCTTCAAATCTTTGTAGAGGTGACTGCATGATATAGATGCACAAATATATCGTTTACAAAATTTTCAAAATATGAACAAGTACCACAAAAATATTATATAAATGCACAAATATTGTAAGTTAGACATTATATATACCCCATGTAAACTAAAATTTGTCTGGCACCTATCTCCCTCATCTCCATAAAGCGTACGATATCTTCTCTTAGCAACCGTATGCTTTTAGGACGTCCAAACATAGCGTCCTCAAACTCAATGCATATGGTATCCGATTCATTCAGCAATCGAACAACATGAGAGTAGATATACTTGCACGACATGGGTAATGTTTTCTCAATTTCTTTGAAATTGTTGCGCTGACCAGGAACATCCGCAAGCACAAATGATTGAGGTTTCCCCTTCCTCTACAATTTAAAATATTATTCATACAAGTATTTTAAAATAAAACATTGTTCGAGCAACATATCTGACAGTTGCAAACACAAAGTCAAATGAAAACCGAAAGTACCTTTGTCAGTTGGAAAAATAACCAACTCTTTAGGCCAACCAACGATGACTCCAACAACATCATTGATGATTGTTGGTCCAAACTTAATTGGGATCGAAAGCTGTGGTTTTTCATCTAAGACAACATCAATAGATACCTTGAAGTTCTCTTCCCCAAGTGGAACATGGTGAATCATAACATTTGGACCTCCTTCTGATATTATTGTGCCATAAGCCACCACGTTTGCGCGTTCTTTTGCAGCCAGGTGACATTTTTTCCCCTTTCAAGAACAAAAAGACATGATATATTTTCATATGGAGGTGAATAGAATTTAATTGACATCAAAATTCAGAGACATACAACCTTCGTATTTGAAGTGCCGCAATCATAAACTTCTTGCACATCATCTGACAATTTTGAGTCTTTCACTCCTGAGAACTTGTTTGATGCTACAGTCTCAGAAGATCGATCATTGATTAATGGAATCACAGCAGCAAGTTGAGACCTCAGCATCTCCAATTCAGCTTTCAAACTTTTAGTCTCCTCCGATTGTGCTTTTACATTTTCAATCACAGCTTTTGAGATTGTTTCTCTCTTCTTTCTTGGAGTTTTAAAGTATACTTGTGGTTTTACGAAACCTCCCACACCTCGAACCATTCCATAGTGTTTTAGGCTTCCTAAGGCAGCGGTTAACATGTCATTCATTCCAGAAGATTTGAACTCTCCTTTGCCTTTCTTTTCCAACAATTCATCCTACAATTGGAGACATGACAAATCAATTCACAATCTACAGTGTTATTTATCTAGGCAATATGGCGATTGAATTAAACTAAACATTTACAATTTTTTCAGCTACTTCTGATGTCTCCGAACATGTTATGTTGCCAGATTTGTCTTCTCGAGCTTTACGCTAAAGCACAGATCTATCAACTTCCTCATCTTCAGCAACCAATTTTTTGTTCCGCTACAATTTCAAAACTCATATGTTTAATAACATGAAGAACATGCTAAAAATAACAAATATATTGCTCTGTTTCTTACCAGTTCAGCCTCCAAGCCGATGTAACCCTTGCGAGACATTCTGTGGTGATATTTACAATGCATGGTCCGTTGTTTTTGTTTTTCATGAGTAACCTGCATCATTATGCTGGCTCAGTTAATCTTTGAAATTTAATAAATTCGCGAGGAAACATATCAATTATTAAAGTACTTCCCATGATGGATCCAGTCTCGCATCCACAAATGCTTTCCAATCCGCTAGTGAGAGTTGATACTGACTTGGTAGAGAAATCAACTTTTCAGGATTATCTTTGTTCGGCCAAACAAATCTACTAGTCAATTTGTTTTTGAAATCTCGCCACTTCTGAGATGCTGAATTCATCACAGCATACTCACTTTCTGGCGCTAGTTCAAAGACATTCTGCAACAAAAACAGATTATTTAGAGGTGCAAGTATGATTGTAAATTCAAATTGAAGCTTGTACTTACCGAAATCTCTTCCCACAGTTTTTGTTTTATGGTTTCTGGAACTTCAGGCCATGACTTTATACTGATTGGCACCATGGCTCTAGCAATAGAACCAATGTATGATTGTAAAGCCCTTCCATTTGCATTGTATGCTGGCCGCCCCATGTCATCATAATCAATCTTTGCTTTTTTCCACCATCTGGCAGTAGCAGTTAGTTTACCCATCAACGTAGGGCCTCGCTTTCTTCTCCATCAGTAAGTATAGGGTGCTCTGCATTAGTAACTTCATTTAGCTTATCATCATGTACTCCTTGTATCATCTCAACTGTAGCATTTGTGTCCTTTTTTTTACGACCCATTGAGCTTTTTTCTACATATTTACATGAATGAAACCAATGTTAAAACCTACACAATAACATTAACCATTAAAATAACATAAACAATAATTCTAATAAGACATGTATAAACATGACATAAATAATAACAGAAACAATAATAACATAAATAATAAACATGACTTGTAGAAACCTGACATAAATAATAAACATGACTATAAATAATAGCAATGAGGTTATGTATATAGCATAACAAAAAACATGACATAAAAGTGAAACACATCATTTTTTCTTGTTCGTTTCCCAGCCACCCTCGGTTTCTGATCTAAAGTAACTTTCATGAGCCGGAATACAATGAGTATCAACATCATCAATTGGTCGAGAATCAGGAATACTAGTCCAACCATCATCATCTCCCTCGTAACATCGATTTGGCACAGGAAGTACAATTGACCATCCTTTTTGTAATGGGTCATCAATATAAAAGACTTGATTGACTTGACTTGCAAGGACAAATGAGTCATTCTTGTGCCCTATTTTGTTCATATTGATCAAGGTGAATCCACATTCATCATTGTTGATTACTCCTTTGTCATTTGCAACCCACGCACACTTGAAAAGAGGAACTTGAAATTGATGATAGTCCAACTCCCATATTTCTTCAATCACTCCATAGAAAGTCACATCAGTCATCAAGGGATTCTTATCTTTGGCACTACAGACAAGCATGGTGCTAGCAACTAGAGAAACCCCACTGTTTTGGCAAACTCTCTCATCATCCCGTGCCTTTGTTTGGTATAAATTGCCATTTATCATGTAACTACTATACTTAATGACTTGCTCACGTGGACCATGAGCCAGCCATGTCAATGTTGATGTCGTTCCACCATTGCAGCTATCTATTTCAGCATCCACCTGACATTTATACAATTAGAATAGGGTGATTAAAATACTAGCTCCAAACTGTTCACCGCAAAATGCATAAAGCAGATTTATCCACCTAACCTTTGCACGAAACCAGTCAATGAACTTCTTATTGTGAGCATCTTGTATCCACATTTCATCTTTCTCTTTTTTCGGAAACATTGACTTCAGGAAATATTTATGTTCACTGTGGAAATATTTATATAGCAATTTGTGTTGGATATTAAATATTGACAATCACATGGGTGCAGAATTATAGAATAATGCAATACACTTACATAATGTAGGGAGATACTTCTTCTGTATTTTCCAGCACAGTCAAATGTGCTTGTAGAAGGTCAACTTTTGGCACTACAATTGGTGTTTTGCATGCTAAGAAGCCAGCAATGTTTGATTTGGGATCGCGATTTGATTGAGGGAACCCAATAGGATCAAGGTCATTTAGGTATTCCGAACAAACTCAATTGCTTCTTCGGCTGAATATCTCTGAACAATGCAACCTTCAGGATGTTTTCGACTGCCTACATAACTCTTAAGCACCTTCATGGATCTTTCGAACGGGTACATCCACCGGAAGTACACTGGTCCACATAATCGAACTTCTCGAACAAGATGAACTGTTAAGTGAAGCATGACATCGAAGAAAGAAGGGGGGAAATACTGCTCCAATAAGCAGAGTGTAACAACCAAGTCAGATTGCAGCTTATCTAACTTGGCTACATCTATCACCTTGCAACAAATATCTTTGAAGAAGAAGCATAATCTTATGATGGCATATCTAACATGTTTTGGTAACGCATCACGTATGAGTATTGGCAGGAAATGCTGCATTAGAACATGACGATCATGAGATTTCAAGCCAATCAATTTCAACTCAGACAAGGACACAAGATTTTTCAGGTTAGATGAGAAACCTTCTGGGACTTTTATATCCATTATCGACTGACAAACTTGAAATTTTTCTTTTTTTGTGAATGAGCATGCAGCAGGAGGAAGATATGTTCTTTTTTCACCAAATTTAGGTGCCAATTCAGGCCTAACTCCCATTTGAACCATGTCCAACCTAGCTGCCACATTTTCCTTGGTTTTTCCTTTAACATCCATCAAAGTATTAATGAGAGATTCGAAGACATTTTTCTCTATGTGCATCACATCGAGACAATGCCTAACATGCAGGTGTTTCCAATAAGGAAGATTGAAAAAAATTGATTTCTTCTTCCAACATTTTCTGAAATCTATTGATCCAAAATCTTTTTCTTCTTTACTATCTTCCAAATTATTGTCCTTTGCATTCTTTCTCTTTTTACCTTTCACACTAATCTTCTTTTCGAAAACACGCCTTATGTCAGAAAGCTTGTCAAACAAAGCAACCTCAGATAATGGTGTAGATGATTCTCCATGTTCTTCCATACCATCGAACTCTTTCATTTGCCTCCGATATGGATGAAACCGTGGTAGGAATCGTCCATGTCCAGTCCTCAACACACAGTGCATATAAGTTAGAAAAACAGAAAATTAGACAATGCGTAACAAGAAGGGGACAACAAATATTTTAGACAATGCCGAAAATTAGGAACCCAGAGACGGACAACCAAGGCGACAACAAGAAATTAACCAATTATCGTTCCAATCAATACCATACCTCGGGAAACTGGTGACGGACTAACACAGGTAAAGCAATATCGTTCCAGTCAAAATGGAGAAGAAACAAAGGCGCAGGGGACGGCGGTTGTGTATCTCAGTCGCTTCTTCCGTCTCAGTGCTTTGAACGGTGGTGGTGGTGGTGGGTTTTGCTTCCCTCTCGGTGAGTGGAACGGCGGTGGTGTTGGTGGTTCGAAGCGAACGACAGTGGTGTTAGGGTTAATTTTCAATGAAAATGTGGATAGATCGAATGAGCTCGCGTACGTCTCTGATCGAAGGAATATATGATATAATCGATATATATTAAATATTTAATTAAACTTATCGGTTCATCTTATTACTTCAGTATGAACTTATTTTTCTTATTTTTTACTTCATCAACATTGATATGCCGAAGTAAAATATAATAAAAAAATATAGTGAAGCCCGTGTTTTTAAACATCCGAAGTAAAATATATTATTTTACTTCGCTTGTGTTATTACTGAAGTTATTGGTAATGTATTACTTCGTAATTTATTATTGCCGAAAGTAACGCATGCCGAAGTAAAATCCGATTTTTCTACTAGTGTCGTCATTGTATTATTATTTATATATATTGAAAGAGCCAAAGAGTGATAAGAAAATAGTTCTGAGAGTGGACATATTGTAATAAAATCTCTTTATATTCTTGGTTTCATTGTAGTGGAAATTCGCAACTGTAGCAAATAAATGTATCTCTCACATCGAGAGTGAATCACTATAAATCTTATGTTCATCTTTCATAATATTTTATTGCTTTGGATAACTAAACTGAAAACCATAATTCTTAACAAGGGTTAACAACACTGACCCTTTTTATATTTCCTAACAGGAGTTAACAACATTGACCTTTTTTACATTACTTTTGAAACAAAAGGAGTTTGGGTTAAGAACACCGCCTTGTTATATATTATTTTTTAAAATGTTATGTCATATGTGTAATCAGGGTTATACACACGATTACACATGGTTTTGAGATTATAAAACTACCCCAAATATACTTTAGTTTCAAAAATATGTGGGTAATTTTATAATCTCAAAAGCAATATATAATCGTGTGTGTAACCCTCGTTGTACAAGTATCATTTATCTTTTTAAAACATAAAAGGAGCTAGGGTTAAGAACACCGATCACTTGTATCTTATTTGTTAAAAAATAAGATGATTCGAGGTGGTGGAGCCGATATCAGATTCTGGATTGGGAGCAAAAATGGGAAACCTTCCTGTTACAGTAGTCCTTCTCAAGAGCTGACTGTTCGATTATTATACTGCTAAACCTTTAATCAAATTCGTTCATCATTTTTCCGGCCTTCATCTTGATATTGTCAAACTTCTGAATTGTCATTATCAGCTTGTTCTCCTTTGTTTAATCATTTTCTTCGCAAAGTTGGGTTAGTTTTTCCAAGATTTCTTTAGCAGTTGAACATGTTTTAATTTTACTGAACATATTTTTATCTAATGTCTTGTAAATGATGTCTTTTGCAGCTTTGTACATAATTGATTTTTTTTTCTTCGATAGTCCATTCCATCCTGGGTTTCTCTACCATTTTGAGGAGCACTATCTGTTACAACAACGACTGTATTTTCTTTCATAATCTTCATTGGTTCATCCGTGATGACATACCATATGTCGTCATCTTGAGGTGATAGATGTTCCCGCATTCGGAATTTCCAATTGTCATAGTTTATTTTGAAAAATGGGGATTTTTTTAAAAGAGGCCATTTGATAAATCAAATATTCAGATATTGAAATAACTACTCTGATACCACTTGTTAGGATCAAAGATAACAATTTATTGGGGGTGAATGAACTGTTAAGCATAGTTAAATAATGCTAAGCTTAAGATGTGGTAACAACTCAAGTCAATATTTCAATCGGACTGAGTAATTTGAGCTACTAGAAACAAATCTTAGTTTTCGTCAATTGACTTATCAACACAAAAAATAGTTTTAGCAGCACAAGAAAATAGTAGTAAATAAAGAGGTAAAAAGTTGCGTATGTAAGTTCGAAGGCTAAGCTTCTGCGTCTCTCCTTCTGTTTCCAAAAGAACTCCACTATAAGATTTGATCAGTATAACAACTTGCATAAATTCACATCATCTCGATTCCACAACCTGATGAGCTGAAACTCGTAGCACTCTTTGTTGGAATTTTGATGCTTAATGAATTAAAATTAAGCAAATAAATCAATGTGTTTGATTGGAAAAATTCGAAACGAAGAATGAAGCTTAATGAACGAATATTAAGTTCGGTGCGCGCCTTCCGAGTGGTGCCGAGCACTGTCGAGCGCGCTCGGCAGCGTGCGTGCTTCCTGCTGAAAGCGCTCAGCAAGGGCTGTCGAGCGCTGCCGAGAGCGCTCGGCAGCGCGCGGGCGCAGGGCGCCTCCGTCGCGTTTTTTCGTGTCTCTTCGAGTTTTTCTGATATTTTTTAATGCGCGCTCCTGCTGAAAGCGCTCAGCAAGGGCTGCCGAGCTCTGCCGAGAGCGCTCGGCAGCGCGCGGGCGCCTCCGTCGCGTTTTTTCGTGTCTCTTCGAGTTTTTCTGATATTTTTTAATTCTCTTGGCATTGTTTGATGATTGTGGTCAGTTACAATGGCCAAGGGACATCCCTATGAATGAAAGATCATGTCTTTTCACATGAAAAACATTAATTGTTTTGATTTATTGAAAATCAAAAATACATACACAACATAACGTCTTTTTGCATCTTCTTCTTCTTCTTTCTTCAACAAGAGAGAGTTCATTCATTTTCTTGTGATAGAACTTGAATATTTGAGTGCTCATTATTCAAATGTTGTAGTTGTATCTTGGGAGAAGATTGCCACAACCTCTAGCACATTGTGAGGGGCAAATTCTTTTTAAGTAGAAAGTGTTCAACTTGCCTATACAAAGCCATTCATTTATTTTCTTCTTACTTTTCCTCTTATATTCGAATACCACAAACAACAATTTTAAGAATAAATTTGTTGGATTTTTGATCATTTGCAAGAAGAATATCAATGGACATCATCATCTACAACACCACATGCAACCATTGCACAAGGAGAGAAACCAGAGAAGTTTTCTGGTGCAGATTTCAAGAGATGGCAACAAAAGATGCTCTTCTATCTAACAACCTTGAGTTTGTCAAGGTTCTTAAAGGAGGATCCTCCCACCGTTGCTGAAAATGAGACAGATACAAACATGAGGGCCGCTTTGGATGCATGGAACCAAAATGATTTCCTGTGCAAGAACTACATTCTCAATGGTCTTGACTATGCATTGTATAATGTGTATTGTCAAGTCAAGACCGCCAAGGAACTTTGGGATATGCTTGATAAGAAATACAGGGCGGAGGATGCAGGTTTGAAGAAGTTCATTGTTGGGAGATTTTTGGACTTCAAGATGGTGGACTCAAAATCTGTGATGAGTCAAGTGCAAGAACTACAACTTCTCTTGTCACGAGATTCATGCGGAAGGAATGAATCTAAGCGAGTCCTTCCAAGTTGCTGCATTGATCGAGAAACTCCCTCCATTGTGGAAGGACTTCAAGAATTATTTGAAGCACAAAAGAAAGGAGATGAGATTGGAGGATCTCATTGTGAGATTGAGGATAGAAGAGGACAATAAGAACACCGAGGCCAAGGCAAGTAAAATGACAGCAAGGGTGAACATTGTTGAATCGAGTTTCCAAAGGAAAAAAGATGAAGTTTGAGAAGCAACCACAACAAGGCCAACAACCACCAAATAAGAAGAAATTCAAAGACACTGTTATAATTGCAGAAAACCAAATCACATGGCTAAGGATTGTAGGAAGCCAAAGAAGGGAAATCCTCAAGCCAATGTAGTTCAAGAAAGGTCGGTACCATTTGATTTTTCTCAACTTGATTTGACTGCAGTTATTTTGGAAGCAAACTTGGTTGAAAACTCCAATGAGTGGTGGGTTGATACTGGAGCAACTCGACACATATGCTCCAACAAAGGGATATTCTCCACATACAATCCATCAACTGGGAGAAAACTATACATGGGGAACTCCGCTACATCTGAGGTGGTGGGCACCGGCAATGTAGTACTGAAGATGACATCGGGTTTGGAAGTAACACTTGTTGATGCACTTCATGTACCAGACATAAGAAAGAACCTCGTGTCGGGGTCTTTGTTGGTCAAACATGGGTTTAGACTAGTATTTGAGTCTAACAAGGTTGTATTGACCAAGAATGGTCATTTTATTGGAAAAGGATATCTCGATGAGAACCTTTTCAAGTTGAATGTAATGGCTATACGCCAAAATGTTGTTGAAAGTAATAAAGACAAAAGTTCTATTTACTTGCTTGAGTGTTCTTATTTATGGTATGTTCGTTTAGGACACGTAAATTTTAATACCTTGCAACGTTTAATGAAACTTGAATTATTGCCTAAACACAACGTCGATCCAACACACAAATGCGAGATATGTTTTGAAGAAAAAATGACCAAAGCGCCTTACCACTCGATTGAAAGATGTACAGCTCCTCTAGAACTAATACACACCGATCTTGGTGATTTAAAGTTTGTACAAACTAGAGGAAGGAAAAGATACTACGTGATATTCATTGATGATAATACAAGGTACTGTTACGTATATCTTTTGAGGTCGAAAGATGAAGCTCTTGAAGCATTCAAATGCTATAAGACCGAAGTTGAGAATCAACTAGGCAAACAAATAAAGAGGGTTCGAAGCGATAGAGAGGGCAAATATGGAGCATCGTTTGATGAATTCTGCACATCTGTGGGTATAATTCATGAAACAACTGCTCCTTATTCACCACAATCGAATGACATTGCCGAAAAAAAGAATCGAACTCTGAAAGATATGATGAATGCTATGTTAATTAGTTCAGTACTAGCCCAAAACTTGTGGGGGGAAACAATACTATCGGCTAATCACATCCTGAACAAGATACCCCACAAGAAAAATGACAAGTCACCCTATGAATTGTGGAAAGGTCACAAACCTTCCTACAAGTACCTCAAAGTGTGGGGGTGTCTAGCTAAGGTTGAAATACCAAAGCCTAAACAAGAGCGAATTGGACCAAAGACGGTCGACTGCATATTCATCGGATATGCACATAATAGTAGTGCCTATAGGTTTATAGCGCACAAATCTGAAAATGCAGAAATGAATACGGGCGTGACAATTGAGTCAAGAAATGCAGTATTTTTCGAAAATATATTTCCTTGTAAAGAGAGGAAAAAAATGGTTCTAGCAAGCGAAAACTTGAGACAGAGCATGTAGGTCAAGTACCTACACATGATTCAACTCTAAATGAAAATGCTATACCATTGGAAGGCTCTTCAAAGGAGCAAGAGGTAAGAAGAAGCAAAAGGGCTAGAATCTCAAAGTCCTTTGGTCCAGACTTCCATACTTTTATGTTGGAGAATGAACCAAAGAAAATATAAGATGCTCTGGCTAGCCCTGAAGCTCCTTATTGGAAAGAAGCCATCAACTCTGAAATGGATTCTATTTTGCAAAACCATACTTGGGAACTTGTGGATCTTCCACCAGGTACCAAGCCATTGGGATGCAAATGGATATTGAAAAAAAAATGAGAGTTGATGGAAGTATTGAAAAATACAAAGCCAGGCTTGTGGCCAAAGGATATAGACAAAGAGAAGGTCATGATTTCTTCGACACGTATTCACCAGTTTCAAGAATAACATCCATTCGTGTGCTCATTGCTATTGCAACTTTGCATAACCTTGAGATACATCAAATGGATGTCAAAACGACATTCCTAAATGGTGAACTTGAAGAAGAAATATATATGGAGCAACCTGAAGGCTTCATAGTTAAATGACAAGAAAGAAAGGTCTGTCGTTTAATTAAGTCACTATATGAACTTAAACAAGCGCCCAAGCAGTGGCATGAAAAATTTGACAAGGTAGTATTGTCAAATGGATTTAAGATTAATGAGTGTGACAAATGTGTTTACATTAAAGGCACTCGAGAATCTTATGTGATGGTATGTCAAGAGTTGATTAATGGTACAAAGAAAATGTTGACAAATCATTTTGATATGAAAGATATGGGTATTGCAGATGTAATTCTAGGGATTAAAATCTTTAGAACTCCAGAAGCAATAGTCCTATTTCAGTCCCATTATGTAGAAACAGTGTTAAAGAAGTTTAACGCTTATGACTCTACCCCAGTAAAAACGCCTTTAGACGTAAGTGTCCATTTGGCAAAGAATCGTGGAGAACCAGTTTCCCAACTGGAATACTCCAGAATTATTGGAAGCCTTATGTACATCACTAACTGTACTAGACCTGACATCGCTTGTGCGGTTAACAAGTTAAGTCGGTTTACAAGTAATCCTAGTGATGCACACTGGAAGGCGTTGACAAAGGTGCTTAGATATTTAAAGCACACCTCAGAATATGGACTAAATTACACAAGGTATCCGGCAGTACTTGAAGGATATTGTGATGCAAATTGGATTTCTGACACCAATGACTCCAAATCCACCAGCGGCTATGTATTTAGCATTGGTGGAGGATCAATCTCTTGGAGGTCATCGAAACAAACTTGCATTGCTAGATCTACTATGGAATCAGAGTTCATAGCGCTAGATAAAGCTGCAAAAGAAGTTAAATGTCTTCGCAACTTTTTAGAGGACATTCGTGTTGGACAAGTCCAGTGCCAGCAATCTTGATACATTGCGACAGTCAGTCGGCAATTGCAAGGGCACAAAACAGTATGTACAATGGCAAGTCTCGACACATTCGTCAAAGACATAATACTGTGCGACAGTTGATCTCTAATGGAGTTATATCTGTTGATTATATCAAATCAAAGGATAATTTAGCGGATCCGCTTACAAAAGCATTAAATAGAGATCAAATGTACTGTCTGTCAAGAGGATTGAGTTTAAAACCTACCAAATAAAGTTTTCATAGTGGCAACCCAACCTTGTAGATTGTAGATCCCAAGATCTTGGTTCAATGGGACAACTAAGTTATGAGAACTTGATGAATCACTCCTCACTTCCTAAGACAATGAGTGAAGTTGCCTACAAAGGTAGTGAGGTTAAATATTGTACTTTTAATGATTCCGTAGCTTACAAAAGCGGGGTAAGTAGGATACCCTTTTACAAGGAGATCACCTATGCACGTGTGAGGACGGGCCGCCTCGATGAAACACGTATGAAGCCAAGATGTGTTCCATGGCCAAAACGGACACAACCGATAAAACAAAATGGAAATGGAAGGAAGGTTATCATATGTGTACAGCTGTCTGGTTTTACATGAACCACCAAGAAGTTCAAGACATCAAGTTCACTTCGTGGCTTAGTAAATCCGATTGTATTCCACTAGGGCAGGTTCAAAGCCAAAAGCTACCTCTCCTGATGTGATAATTTTTCGTATATACTCTCTCTTATGCATCACGAGCATTCATGCATTAATTTCATTCATGTGGGGGATTGTTGGAATTTTGATGCTTAATGAATGAAAATTAAGCAAATAAATCAATGTGTTTGATTGGAAAAATTCGAAACGAAGAACGAAGCTTAATGAATGAATATTAAGTTCGGTGGTTCTGAATTAAACTCGAAACGAGTTCATCAAATGTTGAAAGAAATTCAATCGAGTAGTCGGAACATGTAAGGGACGAAAACCGAAGGAAAAAAAACTGTGAACAATAGCATGAACAGTGCCCGGTGCGCGGCTGCGCACGGATCTGCGTGCAGCCGCGCGCGCCTGCATGTATCAGGCGCGCGGTCGCACGCAGTTCTGCGAGCGCGTGGGCGCTGGTGCCTGGACGCGCCCTTTCGCATTTTTTCGTGTCTCTTCGAGTTTTACTGATATTTTTTCCTTCTCTTGGCATTTTTTGATGATTGTGGTCACTTACAATGGCCAAGGGACATCCCTATGAATGAAAGATCATGTTTTTTCACATGAAAAACATTAAATGTTTGATTTATTGAAAATCAAAAATACATACACAACATAACATCTTTTTGCATCTTCTTCTTCTTCCTTCTTCAACAAGAGAGAGTTCATTCATTTTCTTGTGATAGAACTTGAATATTTGAGTGCTCATTATTCAAGTGTTGTAGTTGTATCTTGGGAGAAGATTGCCACAACCTCTAGCACATTGTGAGGGGCAAATTTTTCTTAAGGAGAAAGTGTTCAACACTTGCATCTACAAAGCCATTCATTTATTTTCTTCTTGCTTCTCCTCTCATATTTGAATACCACAAACAACACTCTTTTCGTCAACGTGATCTGTTAAGACACAAGTTTCTAATAGTTACAAATGATTCTCACAATAGAACAACGCTCGTGTGTAAAAGATAAGTTATAATATTAAGTGCACAATATTTATCCATAATCGATCTGATGGCAAACCGAGTGTAAGCAAAAATAGCTTAAAGATGAGTCTTTTGTGGGATGTTGTCTGGTTTGAATGATTGATGAAGATTGATAAAGCAGTAGCAGTAGCAGTTTTTCAGAGAGATCTTCAGTTTTGATGCATTCCTTATTTATAATTGTTGGTCCCAAAAGTTGATAAATATATATGGTACTTTGACATGTATTGGGTAGCCGATATTTATCCTATTATTGTCATGTGCCCTTGTTCTTATCTCAAATATAGTACATGTGTGGCGCCCCAAACCTCGCCACGTAGTCATACAACATGTGACGTCATATGCATAAATTTTTTTTTTCAACGACGTAATAATATAATGCATATACGACAAAATAGTGCTATCATCACACTATCTATATCAGTGTAGCATAACAGTATAATAAATATACACGTACAACTCAAATAAGACAATAAGCTATAATGTCTCTATCTCCTATCAACTACAGGACTGTTTGACTAGACACATCTAGTCCTTCACCACTATCCTGTCTCATGGCAAAATCCTATAACATGTCTAACAGAAACAGCCCCCAAAGGTTGAGCATACACAACAATCATCATCGTGATTCATAACAGTTATATTAACAACAACATAAGATATAACTTAAATGATAACAGAAATAACCCGTTTGCCATTTCTGGACAATCAGTCATCAACAACCTCAACAACATCACACTGCAACAATAAAATCGATGATACATCGCACCCCAACTCCAGCGACAGCAATATCGTCGAACGAACAACAACATCGACGATACGTCGCACCCCAACACCGACGACAACAATATCGTCAAACGAATAACATCAACGATACGTCGCACCCCAACTCCGGCGACAGGAATATCGTTGAACGAACAACATCAACGTGACGTCTCCCAACAATGACAGCCAACAACATCAACAATAATAAACAACATCAAATATAATATCAAATCACCCAATTCCGGTGATTTACCATCGTTCAACACAATATTATTTATCAATACTAAACAATAACAACATATGCTCGTACGTCAACACGTGCCTGATAATCGAGTATATATAAAATCTGGCTATTTTTTTGATCCCGTGGCTTGTGATGTATCATCAAAATAAGTATGGGTAGAGCTTTCTCATATGCCGCTCTATCTCCCAAGTGGCCTCTTCGACACCTCTATGCTCCTACGAAGCTTCCGTTCAGATCGATCCAAAATACAAACTGGTCTCTCAACATAAGACACATAAGGATCTAACTGAACCTCAGAAGTATACAACACATGTGAAGGATACGGCTCATACTTCCGCAACATCGACACATGAAATACATCATGAATACTAGATAAAGATGGAGGTAGAGGCCAATCGATAAGCCAAAGAGCCTATCCGCTGCAATATCTCATATGGGCCAACATATCTCGGTGCCAACATTCCTTTCATACCAAATCGCACTGTGCCACGAAAAGGAAAAAAATTTCAAAAATACTCGATCAGCCCTGCTGAAACTCTAAGGGTCTTCGTCTTTTATTTGCATAGGCGGCCTGTCTATCTTGAGCTGCTTTCAATCACTGTTGTATCAACTTTACTTTATGTTCCATCTCATGAATCATCTCAGGACTGCTAACTGCAGCTCGATCAACATCATCCCAGTATAACGGAGATCTACAACGTCTCCCATACAATGCCTCAAATGGAGCAATCTGAATACTACTCTGATAACTATTTTTATACAAAAACTCCACCAATGGAATAGATGACTGCCAAACAGATTTAAAATCCATAACATAAGCACGCAACATATCCTCCAGTGTCTGAATAGTACGCTCAGTCTGACCATCTGTCTGGGGATGATAAGCTGTACTCAATCTCAACTCTGTCCCCATCGCAGTGTGCAATCCTTCCCAAAAATGAGAAGTAAATCGAGGATCTCTATCAGAAATAATAGACACTGGAATCCCATGAAGCCGTACAATCTCTCGTATATACAACTGTGCCATCGTCAAGTACGTACTATTCATTCTATAGGGTATAAAATGTGCAACTTTCGTCAATCGGTCAACAATCACCCAAATAGCATCAATAGTTCCAGTGCTTCTTGGCAAATGAGTCATAAAATCCATCGATATGTGCTCCCATTTTCAAGTCGGTACTTCTAAACTCCTCAACTCACCTCCTGACCTTCTCCTCTCAGCTTTGATCTGTTGACAATTAAGACATCGACGTACAAAATCAATCACATCACGTTTCATTCCCTTCCACCAAAACTGAGAATGTAGATCTTATACATCTTCTTGCCACCAAGGTGGATATAATATCGACTACAATGTGCATGCCACAACAGGCCCTGGCGCAACTCAGATGCATCAGGAACTACTAATCTATCGTTCATCCTCAAACTGCCATTATCAGACACTCTAAAACAAGTATCTTGTTTTCGAGAAACCAACTCCTTCATCACGAATACAACCATATATATCAGGTTCAGCTAATAAGGTAGATACCTGGATAGGAGTCGTCGAGATATCAAAATATATCCCAAGGAACAACAAGACATCATCATAGGTGATAAACGACTCACATCCTCTGCAGTACAACTCACTTTACGACTCAATGCATCAGCTGTAAGATTAGCTTGACCAGGATGATATTAAATCTCAAAGTCATAATCCTTTAACAGAACTAACCACCGTCTCTGTCTCATATTCAACTCTGTCTGTGTAAACAAAAATCTCAAACTCTTATGATCCGTATAAATTGTAAACAAGGTACCATACAAATAATGTCGCCATATCTTCAAGGCAAAGATAATGGCTTCCAACTCCAAATCATGCACATGATACCTTGTTTCATGTGGTTTCAGTTGTCTCGAGGCATATGCCACAACATATCGATCCTGCATCAAAACAAATCCTAAACCATGTAATGATACATCAGTATAAACAACAAACCTCTCGTTTTCTGTAGGAATTGATAACACCGGTGCAGTCATCTGTCGGTGCTTCAACTCCTGAAAACTTATCTCACATGCTTCAGACCACTGAAATCGCACACCTTTCTGAGTCAACTATGTCAAAGGGCTAGCAATTTTTGAAAATCCCTCGATAAATCGACGATAATAACCTGTTAAACCCAAGAAACTACGGATCTCTGGTACAGATGTAGGTGCAGACCATTGTAATACGGCTTCGAACTTCGTTGGATCAACAGAAATCCCATCTCTCGATATAACATGACCCAAGAAGACCACCCGATCCAACCAAAACTCACACTTACTGAGTTTGGCATACAACTGTCTATCTCGCAACACCTGTAACACTGAACACAAATGCCCTGCATGCGCAGCCTCACTCCTGGAATATATCAATATATCATCAATAAACACAATAACAAACTGATCGAGATAAGGCTGAAATACCCTATTCATCAAACTCATTAACACAGCTGGAGCATTCGTCAACCCAAACGGCATAACCAAAAACTCATAATGCCCATATCTGGTCCTGAATGCTATTTTCTGAATATCCTCCTCTCTAACTCGTATCTGATGATATCCTGACCTCAAATGAATCTTGGAATACACTAAGGTTCCCTGCAACTGATCAAACAAATCATCAATACGAGGGAGAGGATATTTATTCTTAATCATTACCTTATTCAGCTGTCGATAGTCAATACAAAGCCGCATCGTTCCATCTTTCTTTCTCACAAATAATACTGGTGCACCCCAAGACGATAGACTAGGGCGAATGTATCCCTTGTCCAACAAATCCTGCAACTGGGCTTTCAACTCTCTCAACTCTGCTGGTGCCATTCTGTAAGGAGTACGAGAAATAGGGGAAGTATCTGGCATCAATTCAATCCCAAACTCCACCTCACGGATTGGTGGGAAGCCTGGAATTTCATCAGGAAATACATCAGCAAACTCAGCAACTACATGTATCTCCTCTATTCCCACCTCCCTCTTTTTTTCTGTCACATCTACAACATAAATAAGATAACCTTCATGTCCATGCTCCAATAACCGAGACATCCGGATAGCAGATACCAATGGAACACGGGGACGAAAACCCTTCCCATAAAATGACCAACGCTCTTTCTCATCTGTATAAAAATATACTACCCGCTGAAAACCATCAACAGTCTCACAATATCTCCTCAGAACATTAATTCCCACAATACAATCAAAATCAGTAATCTCCAGAATAATCATATCTGATCTCAGCTTGTAGCCCTCATAAGAAATAATATCATCTGATATCATAGATACAACTGATATATCAACTCCAGAGGGTGTCAAAACAGAAAGAGGCACAAGTAATGGAGACGGGCGCATATGATGCTCAACCACAAATCTCTTCAATATAAAAGTATGCGAGGCACCTGTATCAACAAAAATATAAGCAAGATAAGAACATAAATAACACTCACCCGCTATCATCTCCTCTCGTGCCTCCTCAGCCTGTTCTCGTGTCAAAGCATACACCTGCGCCTGAGGCGGACCAGCTCCCTGTATACGTGGCTGTCCTTCAGAAGGTCATGGTGTAAACTGCTGAGGCTGTCGTCCTCCTCTCTCTGAGGATCTACCTCTATCACTCATGGGCTCTCGCTGTCCCTCACGACTAGGACACTGTCTGGCTATATGGCCCACACCGCCACACTCAAAACAGGTGATCTCGGTCTGTGTACACTGTCTGATCAGATGAGGTCCCCCACAACGAAAACATCTCACTGCTCTGGACTCCCCTCTCTGTCCCTGAACAGACTGTGAACTGACCCCACGACTCTCAACACGTCGTGAATCAAATCGACGCTTCCCAGATGATGCTGAAGAAGAAGATGAACCTTTTTGATATTTAAAAGACTGTCCCTGTGGTCGCAATGACTCCCTTGTCGGCTTTGATAATCGTCTCTGAGCTCCATACTCCTGTATTACCAACTCAGCCATCTCACCCCTCGTCACTGCATCCTCAAATGATACCGGGTTGTTTGACTGCACACGATCAAATAACTCTAACTTCAACCCTTTCAAGAAGTGCCTCATCTTAGCATGAACATTTGTAGCAGTATGTGGCACATATTTCAGCAATGCAGAATACCGAGACTCATACTCAGCAACAGACATACTGCCCTATCTCAAATCCTCGAAATCTCTATCTTTCTTCTGTCTGGCTGCTATAGAAAAACTTATCAAGAAAACAAGATCGAAACACATCCCAATCAACCGTACGGCCCTGGGCTCTCAATCCGGCCTCAGTTGTCTGCCACCACAATAGTACATTCCTCGAAAGCTGAAATATAGCCAATCGTAACCTAGCAGACCTAGCACACAGAGCGATCACAAATATCTGCTCTATCCTCTCAATCCACTCCTTTGCTCGCTCCCCAGTCTCAGAGCTATCAAATCTCGGTGAAAGATAACTGCTAAACTGTGCCAAAGTCAACTCACCAGGAAATAAAGGCTGATCTGCAGGTGCCTGTCCCATAGGAGGAGGTGGCAATGGATTCATCTGTCCAAACCCACTGTCAACCTCGTCTGTTTCCTCGTGTGGATGTACATCTTCTCTAGCTGCCATCACAGGAAATTAAATTGTTAATCATAACATTTAACAATTATAATCCAGTAATCATCATCACACCTTTCGCATGAAAGCACACGTGACTAAAGAACAATCAATCATACCAAGAAGTCATCAGGTCGAAGCCGTATTACAGTGGTCTGCACCTACATCTGTACCAGAGATCCGTAGTTTCTTGGGTTTAGCAGGTTATTATCATCGATTTATCAAGGGATTTTCAAAGATTGCTAGACCTTTGACACAGTTGACTCAGAAAGGTGTGCATGCATTATATTATTACGTCGTTGAAAAGAAATTTTTTATGCATATGACGTCACATGTTGTATGATTACATGGCGAGGTTTGGGACGCCACAACATGCTCATTCAAATTCTTTGGACACTAGCTGAAAGAGGTAACCAACATATTTTTTTTCTTTTGTCCTTGCTGACAAATTTATTTTAAACTCGGATGGATATATATTGTTTGTCTTCAGAGAATGTTGACAGACTGATCTTCGAGTTGATCTATTCTATTCGAACATCTTGGTTCAAGTCGTGCTGATGAAGAAATTCTATTAGATCGAAATAGTTGAACTACTAGATCTGTCTGTTTATTTTAGCTGGTAACAACGAATGTTGATCATCGTACTTGTAGTCTTGTTTAGTTCAATTTAATAATATGTTGTAATGCCTCAAGTAAATACTACAAGTTGTTGATTTAGTAATGTGAGATTACTAAATAATTAATTAATTTTAAAGAGGGAAATATGACATATGTTGGTCATATGAAGTCCAATTGATTTGAGATTTGGATATAACGTAGAAAACTCAAAGATATAGAAGTTTCATGTTTTGAGTTTTGAAAAATTTAATCGTTTGACTGATCCAAATGAATATACCGGTGTTAAAATGTTAAATATTATATATTATATTATATTATTTTATTAATATAATATAATAAATTTTTTTTAAAAAAATAGATAAATATGAATCTTACGTTGAATTCAATTCAACTGAAAGAAAGTTACAGAAGAGAAACGAGAGAGTATAATAGAGTTTTGATTTTCTTTTCGATTTTGTGACTTATCGGTTTATCCAATCGACGAACCGACTTCAGTTCTGGGATCGTTGACACGAGGTCTTCGATTTGAGGTATAAATTTTGTAGTTTTGGTCATGTTTGAAATTCGTCGATTTCTGGAATAAATCCGATAAATTGTTAAATCATACTGAAATTGAATATTGTTTAATAGTGTATGATCTTAACGAAGTAGAGAAGATTATTGTGTTGTTATTTTGAATTATTCCTAATTTGTTTTAATTAGGAATTTTTAATTGTTGGATTGAGATTGGAGAGTTGTTTGTCAGTTGTTATTAATTCTGATTATATATTCGGAGTCTACGAAGTATAGGCTACACGTTGATATAAAGTTTTCGTAATTTGACGGATGTTGTAAAATAGCCTATTATTTGAAGTTAATTAATTAGGGTGTATTTGATGGTAGTATTGTGAATTAAATACACCAGGATATTAAATTGTTGAACAATACGAATTTATAATCGACTTTTATATTTTGTTGAATTAATTGTTGTTGGGTTATTTGATGTTATATATTGAGGCTGTTATAACTGTGTTGATACGGTGACAATGATCTGATAATTATTGTTGAATTATTTAGATACATCACAAGCCTCAGGATCAAAGAAATAGCCAGATTGTATATATATTCGATTATCAGGTACGTGTTGACGTACGAGCATATGTTGTTATTGTTTAGTATTGATGAATACTATTGTGTTGAACGATGATAAATCACCGGAATTGGGTGATTTGGTATTATATTTGTTGTTGTTTATTATTGTTGATATTGTTGACTATCGTTGTTGGGAGACGTCTCGTTGATGTTGTGACGTTGATGTTGTTCGTTCAACGATATTGCTGTCGCCGGTGTTGGGGTGCGACGTATCGTTGATGTTATTCGTTCGACGATATTGCTGTCGCCGGTGTTGGGGTGCGACGTATCGTCGATGTTGTTGTTCGTTCGATGATATTGCTGTCGCCGGAGTTGGGGTGCGACGTATCGTCGATGT